>NC_141143.1:0-329000 GCF_053477565.2 Lygodium microphyllum | reverse complement strand
AGTTCCTTTGGAGCAGAATGTGAAGCTGAGCACAGATGCAGGTGAGCTTCTGGAAGACCCTTCTATGTACAGACGCATAGTAGGAAGCTTGATTTATATGACTATTACCAGGCCAGATTTGAGCTATGCTGTTGGATTGGTAAGTCAGTTTATGCAGGCTCCAAGGAAACCGCATTTGGATGCGGCTAGACGCATACTCAGGTATGTGAAGTCCACATTGCAGTATGGACTATATTATGAGACTGGGGTTCAGATACAGCTGCATGGATACACTGATGCTGATTGGGCTGGTAGTATTTCTGATAGACGATCTACCAGTGGATATGTGTTCTCTTTTGGGAGTGCTGCAGTCACTTGGAGCAGCAAGAAACAGCCTACAGTTGCCTTGTCGAGCACAGAGGCTGAGTACAGGGGTGCAGCAATGGCTGCATGTGAGGTAGCTTGGTTGCATAAGCTACTTTATGATATGCATCAGTCTACAGATGGGCCAGTTGTCATTTATTGTGACAACATGAGTAGTATACACTTGGCAAATAACCCAGTCTATCATGCTAGAACAAAGCACATTGAGGTGCATTATCACTATGTGCGAGAGAGGGTTTTACTAGGTCTTATTGATCTAGTTTATGTCAGCACAGAGGATCAGGTAGCTGACATATTCACGAAGGCATTGGGCGCAGAGAAGCTGCGCAAGTTCAGAGACCTGCTTGGTGTGCAGGAATTGGGATTGAGCTCGAGGGGGAGTGTTGAGATATCGAGCTCCACTCGTGATACGCCAGGGTGACCGTTGTGCATTTATGTCACCGACGTGTTAGTTGCAGATGCGGTTGGTACACCGCCCCTGAATAATAGCTACATGATAGCTATCCTTATCTACTCTAGTTCGTGGCTTGGTTAGTATGCCACCTTAGTTAGTTGAGTTTGGTTTGAGACCCATATATAGGGTTCTTCTATTTCTTTGTATTTGAGTTCTTTTGGCTTACACAACTAAGAAGAGGAAAACTGTTTTCAGCCTCCACCCTTGTGTGTCTTCCCCCATTGTGCAAGCAAGAAAGCTTCAAGCGAGACTCCTTCCTTCTCTCCCACAATCTTGACAGAACTTTGGCAGTATTAGACATGGGAGTTTTTGCTGTTTCTAAATTTTGAGAATATTTTATATATCCCTCAAGGCTAACGCATGCTTTTTGTCCAGTATGGAGGCTTCTGCAGCAAATAAGAATATGTTTGTAGAAGATATTATACAGTGCACTCCTAACATGCAAATGAATGTGCACAAAATAAAGGAGGTCACAAGGAAGAAGGCAGTTTGTCGTGCACTTAAGCATGTTGTAGGGCATGATAGTTCCATTGGTTCCTTGAGGTTTATTTGTCTCTTGGATGGGATTGAAAAGCAAGTGAAGACATTATTTCGGCATCAAAAAGCTTTGATTTCTATTTCTGAGAACATTGGTGACCGTCTACAAAGGATTGAGAGAATGTTGGAAGAGAAATATGAAGGGCACCTTGTTGATGGAGTAACGATACAGGGCGAGTTAGAAGAGATCAGGGGTTATATAGGTGACATTTATAAACATATCCAGAAAAATTGGTGGCTACATGCTAGATCTTTGAACAATCAAGAAGAGAAGTTGAAATATCTTCTTAATAGTGCAGGTCGTATAGAGGATGGAGCATGTGAGTTGATTGCTCACAAGAACGAGAGCTTGGTTGCATCGGAGAACATTGCTCTTGATGTGCAACTTATTTCTTTGAAAGTTTATCTTAATAGATTTTCAGCAATGTTAACGCTGATGAATCGCCATGCAGGCTCATCTTCTGGCACTAGAGTTCATTGCCCTTGATATGCACTAGAGAACGTTGCATTTTTTATGAGTGGTTTACAATAGGTTTTTGGCAATGTTAACCAATGCTTCTTTGCCGTGGTTTGCTTGGTATGTGTAATCCCTGCAAGACTTCTTAAATGAATTGTTTGATTTTGCAAAGTTGTAGACCACGTCGAAATGGTTAGGTTTTTGAAGGCCGTTTCTCCAAAAACCATTTCTACAGAAAGATATAGCTTCTGCAAAAAAAGGGCTGCAGGCACAGTCTCCTTTGATGATGTTTTCTTCAAATCTGATGTCTTGATGTCAAATGGCTACTGCCAAGCCTTCAGGCTTCAAGCATTCAAGCTCTGATATTATGTTGGAAGAGAGGAAGAGAGACAGGGAGTGGAAGATGAGCCTCAGCTCATTGTTGTTCTTCTTCCATTATTGTTCCATCATACTAACTGAAAGAGACTTACACACATAGGTATGACTAACCAAGACTAAAGTCACTAACCACACCAACTTATTGAATGTCACACGTGTGTACAACTGTATCTAGCTAATATCGGTCACATACATAAAGATAGACTAACTGAAGGGTAACGGGAGCTTGATATTCTAACATTGTTGCTTCCACGTTAGTCGGGTCATTCAAGATTTTTGCTTTTGAATTCTTTTTCTTCGAGGCCATGGCGGAAATATGATTTGTAGAAGAAGAAGAACACATAAATAATACCAATTGGCAAGGGTGTAAGACTCTCGATGATGATGATGGTTATTGCGGGATTCAATGATGTAGGTCTCGTGGATGGTTCTTCTTGCTTCATGGAGAGCAATACTTCTCTCTCTTTAGTAGATAGAATAGGGATGAGAGTAGAGGTATGACTTCTAAATGGATTGATAGAATAGGATAAAGTTCTTCAGTGTCTTCTCTTCTCAGATTAGAGTAGAAGAGGATGAGGGACCTTCTGTGTATCCCGTTCCTTGGGTTGAATGGAATGATGTCTCTTCGTCTCTCACGGAATAGAGTCTCCTTCTTCTCGATCAATGTCTCATCCTCGTCAAGATTGCTCTTGTTCTCCCTCTTCCTGGTCATCCCCAAGCCCTCAATTTAAAGTTTTTAGGGAGGGGGGGTAAAAGAGAGGACATTTACTTTTTAGTATTTTTCGATAACATCATTGATGACAAAGAGAACACTTTCTTTTAGCACTTCTGATGACATCAGAGAGGGAGCTCCATTTTTGTAGCATGAATATAAAAATTTACGAATCTATGGACGAGCACCGCATAGCGTGTTGTTGGGTGGCCGTCACTCCAAGGCTTACGACCAAGGCAGCGACCAAGGCATAGACCTTGGCATACTTGGCAGTGAGCTACGAAGGCTTCGTTGATGCCATTGGTTGTGTGCGAGAAGCTCCCACTAGCTTGTAGGAAAATATTCCCAGGAGGTTATCCATCTTGGCAGTGTTGTCACCCAAGTGCACTTAATGGCCAAGTGACTATCCACTAGGCTAGTTCTTTTTGTTGTTCTATACTACAAACATAGTTTTAATAAGCTAGTCTTGGGAGGGTCTCCCAAGTCTTTCTTCCATGAACTCATTAATAATAATAATTACCTTCATAATGAGAGTCAGTTTCACAATTACAACAATTTTTTTAAAAAATAATTAAATGTGCAACATAAATCAATTTTCTTTGGAATGTATATGCACATTAAAATAAACTAAGTAATGGGGACATTACATCTACTCAAAGAGAACTTGAATGTGTTTGCTTGGTCCTATAATGACTTGAAAGGGATTGATTCTAGTGTATGTCAGCATCATATCAATTTGGAGTTGTACTACAATGTAAAAGGCACATCAAAACAAATTTGTTGAAGCTTTTAGAAGTAGAGGTCATCTATCCAATGGCCAACAATGAATGGATTTTACTTGTTGTATTTGTATTTATGAAGAACAGGAAGCTTTGCATTTGTGTGGACTTCCACAAATTGAACTCCAAAATAAAGAAAGAAAATTTCTCTATCCCTTTCACAAATTAACTGTTAGACATAGTGGTAGGACATAATCTATACTCCCTAAACCTATGTCTACAGAGTGATGTTGTTCAAGCTTTACAATGACCTAGCTGTCTTCTAGCAAGTCATGATGGTTATATTCCAAAATCATTTGCAAGATTTTGTTAGGGTTTACATAGATGAGTTTTGTGTCTTCAGCTTGATCCGTACACATTGGAGACACATGTAGTGGTGCTTTAATCGATGTAGGGAGTATGGAATCTCCCTCAACCTCAACAAATGCTTATTTGGGATCTCTTCATGAGTTCTATTGGGCCAAACCATTTCTATACAGGGGATCGTGATTGATTTAGCAAAGATAAAGAAGATAGTAGCCCTAATCACACCAACCAATCTCAAGCGGTTAAGAGAATTTCTTGGCCATGTGGGCTACTACATGAGATAAAGGCTACTCCCTTGTAGAAGTTTTCATGAGTTCTATTGGGCCACACCATTTCTATACAAGGGATAGTGATTGAACTAGCAAAGATAAAGAAGATAGTAGCCCTAATTACACCAACCAATCTCAAGCAATTAAGAGACTTTCTTGGCCATGTGTGCTACTACATGAGATAAAGGCTACTCCCTTGCAGAAGTTTTTCAAGAAAGATGCAGATTTTATTTGGAAAAATATAAAGGATCTTTCAATAGTTTGATGAAGAGTGAAGTCCAAGTGAAAGCATGAGTAAGCAGAAGAAAGAGAGATACGAGCTATGGTAGATGGAGCAAGAAAGAAAGAGAGAGACACACAAGATGTGAAAACTTCAATAGGCACAATGTGCAAGTGGCCTTTCCTTATTCAATAGCCACTAAAAGAATAAAGAATAAAGTGATCATGATATGGATGCATGCCACATATAGTATACATGTGTGCATGTATAATGTGTGTAGTGAATACATGTGAATACATGGTAGTGTAAGCACAAGCACCTTTACTCCCAACAACATCCCACTTAAAGGTGAATGTGCTTTGAGTGAGAAGAGAACAATAAAAAAACTGACAAAGTACAAATGTATATAAAATATAATAGGATGAGGGGTAGAGATCATCTCATCCTGCGTTGATTATCTCCCTAAGAAAGACAAAATTTCTTTGGAGAGACCTTTAGTGAGCACATCTATAAGATTCTTATTAATTGAGATTTTGACAAGCTCACCAAACTTATCCTCTACCATCTTCCTGATGAAATGATAGTGCACCTCAATGTGCTTTATTGAGATTTTGACAAGCTCAATAAACTTGTCCTCTACCACCTCCTTGATGAAGTGATAGTGCGCCTCAATGTGCTTTGTCTTCACATGGAAGACCGGATTCTTGGACAATTGTTATAAGATCTGAGAGATACATGCTCAACCTTCTTATATACTTAAAAGATATATGGTGAATATTATGATGGCGTAGAGAGAGAACATATGAGAGAAAATAAGGATATACAGAGAAAGAGAGAGAGATAGAGGGATTGACAACACACTATGGATTAGAAGATGGGCTAGTCCCCCCCTTGTGGAGTTATATTATTGTCAAGGAGCAAGCTTCTCTGTTACACATTAATCAGTTCTTAACTTGTAGATCTTGGGAACAAGATCATGGTTCCTTGCACGGTGTACAACCAGCTAACACTTGCACAACTTGGAAGTTGGCACCTTTTGATCCTTCTGAGTCTCTTCTACACAATATGTGTAGGGCTCTCTGATTGATGCTTGATTTCAAAAAACCTTTTGCAGCACTTACACAACTTCCAGGGTTTCTGAACTTGGAACTTACACAAATCCTTGCACTTTATATAACCGGCGAGTATGTGCATAACTCGAAAGTTGGTTCCTTTGATCTTCTTGATTTCTCTTTTTCTCTCCTGCACGATATGTGTAGGGCTCTCTTCTTGGTGCTTGATTTTAGTAGAACTTCCATAGTACTTTGTGAGACTCAAACCACCTTCTCTCTTCCTCTGTCATGCATGCAAAGTGATGCTTCCTTCACCCCCCTCCACACCCAAGGAGAGTCTTCCTTTCATAGGCTCCAAGAGCTTCTCTACTTGGAGAGAGACTTGAGTGCCAAGATTGGGAAGGTTGATCTTCATGCAAGTCCTACTCTATAACACCAATTTTGGAATATCTCTCTATGCATTGCTTGGATGGAAAAACATCCAACACAAAAGTTGTATATTTTGCCGTTTCTCATAACCCAAGTGGGTTGTTTTTAGAGATCGTCTTTCTATTATGAGATATTTAAAAAATGGATTCACCATGTAGAAAAGCAGCTTTTTAAAACTCTATTCTTAACTTATGGTCCATGCAACTACCTTGAGCCATAGATAAGGAGAGTTCATTAGATTGCCTTGGGCCTCAACCCTAAGATTGATTTCCACACAAAAGCTTGTGTCATCTTGGACCTTAAAAAGGGAAAATCGCTTCTCTCCTCACTTCTAGAGGATCATGTCTCTCGTTTTTTTTAGTGAGAGAGTTACCTCTCTCATCTTTCTTAGTAAAAGAATTACTTCTCTCCTTAATTCATTAAGAGAGAAAAAAACCTTAAACCTTGACTTGTAAGGGAGAGGATGATCCCAAATGAATGCAATGCTCATTACACACAAGTAAAAATTCCCAGGCATCCTCGGATGCACACATAAATACATATACACAATGCTAATGCACTTCCTCTTCTTAGAACTCAATCCATTTTCATTTATGTGTAACTTCTTGGTTCTTATGTACACTTGATGATGGACACTTGGTTAGATAAGTCTATATATCTACACTTAACATATCGGTGGTCATTATGATTCTCACATGGCCACCAACTTATCACTTATTATATTTGGTTTGTTGCACCTACTTATAGCTAACATAGTTATATCACCAGTCAACTAGTATAGTCAATTATGCATAGTTTAACTTAGTATGACACTTTTCTTAATGTTGTATCTTATTAACACTTTGTATACATTGTATTGTGTATAAAAGAAGAAGAAAAAACTAGCAAGTAAATTGGTCTCCATCTCTCTTCTTATGTTCTTGAATGAGATTCCTCTTATATGTATGGTGTGTGTTTGGTGCAATAACTCAAGCAAGTCTCCTAACCACACAATTTGTGATATAGTATTAGAGTAGTGTCATTGAGAGAGACTAGTTTTGAAGTCCAAAATGAAGGAGAATAAGTAAGTATTTGATAAAGTAAGCAATGAGTAAGAGGCTATTTCGTTTTTTCACTATTTCTCTTGGATAATGCTTGTGGAGGCATCGGAAGCAAGGTAGATCATTTAGGACAATGCCATTACTTTTTTGGCCATCTAAGGCCATTTCACTCCTTGTTTTAGACATGTAAGGTTGTAGACATTAGTTTCAGTGTATACTTCGATTTTAATTATGTCGATGAAAAGTGGATACACATGTTATAGATTTCAAATTTGTAAGTTCTTAGGTATTTACTAGGAAGAAAACACAAAGTTTATCTCCAAAGAGATTTGCACATTACATGTATTATTGAGCAATCAGTGAAAAAGACTACTTGGTGTATTGTTGTGCACTTATTGTGAAAGGTTATAAAATACTTATTGTTTTATATCAATTTTTTGATAATGATAGAGAATAGTGAAAACTCTATCATTGAGAAGTTGGACAATAACAATACCATCATGGAAGTTTCATGTGACAAACTTCCTTATTGGAAAAGAGCTCTATGCGTTTGTCTCATGTGAAGAAAAAGAGCCATAGCTAAGTAATCCTGCACGACTGCAGAAGAATTAAAGGCGTGGAAAGAATGGAGTGCAAAAGACAAAAAGGTGATGTATTGGCTATCTACAATGATTGATAATACTATGCTAGGATATATTAGAATTGCAGAGACTTCACATACAACATGGACAATAACAATTACCCATCATGGAAGTTTCATGTGACAAACTTCTTTATTGGAAAAGGCCTCTATGAGTTTGTCTCAGGTGGAGCAAAGGAGCTTGAGCTTAGTAATCCTGTGATTGCAAAGAATTAAGTGCATGGAAAGAATAGAATACAAAAGACAAAAATGTGATGTGTTGGCTATCTATAATGATTGATAATACTATGCCGGGACATATCAGAAATGTAGAAACTTCACATACAACTTATACTATGTTGAAAATATGTTTTTAGTAAATATAAAGGCACAAAAGATTCAACTCAAGTAGCAAGAGTTGAATAGTTTGAAAAAATAGAATATGTCTATAAATGAGTATGCTTTGAAAGTGAGAAGCATTGCAGATGCCTTAACAATGATTGATGCAATGTCTGATGATGACGATTTGGTTTCATCTACTTTGGATAGCCTTAATAATGAGAAGGTCTAGAAATTGTTTATTACTCTATGTATGTATAGAAGCCATTTTAAGTTTTTTAATGAGTCAGACTCTCTTACAATCATTGAAGATATCAACATATAGGGTGAATGATATGAAAGAAGTGGTGAATAGGTCCAAGCATTTTACTCAAGTTCAAGAAGAGGACATGCCATATCCTCTTCAAGAGACCATTGTATGGAATGTATGGGTAATAACAAGAAAAATAGGTTAAATCAATATTTTGGTAAAATGTAAGTTTTAGGAGGCGTGGCAACTTTAGAGGTAGGGGGAGCTCTAGAGGAAGAGGTGGATGGAAGAATAGAGGTTTTAGCAATTGTAGTATTGTTTGTCATTATTGTAGCAAAACAAGTCATATTGCTACCTAGTGTTATGTTAAGAAGGATGATATTCGTAGTGGTAAATTATATACCAAGAAAACTATGCATCATCTTCATGATAAAATGAAAACAAAAATGAGTGTTTGTTTGTTATGTAGCATATAAATGAATGTTGTTATAGGAAAGGAGACACATGATGATGTATGATATATTGATTCATGTGCATATGAACATATGGCTAGCCATACTGAATGGTTTAGAGACATGCAAGACTTACAAAATTCAGATTATGTGCAGATGAGTGATGATTCATACCACCCAATTTTACACATTAAAAGAGTTTCATTGTCCTTGCACGATGGCTAGACAAAGAGTCTGTTAAATATATGACATGTGCCATCCATAATAGAGAATATAGTATTTATTGGCCAGATGGTAGAGTAAGGAATGTAGGTTCGATTTAATGTAAAATATTATTTTGTCAAAGATTTTAATGATAAGTGTAGGTTGATCGGAAAAGAAAGTAGAGTTGGCCACATGCTCACTTTAGGTGCTAAAATTTCTACTATAAATGATGCTACGTATGCTAAAGACAAATAAGTAGTTGAAAACATCAAAATATAGCACAAATGTATTGGACATGCAAACGTGCAAAGACTAAAATTAATATAGACTAAAGGATTGGTTGTAGGATTGCGTGCTTTTGGAGTTGTAGAATTTCATAAAGTGTGTGAAAAATGTTAGTTTGGTAAGCAAGCAAGACAACCTTTTTCACATGATAGAGATATGAGAAAGAATATACTTGATGTTATGCATCTAAATGTTTAGGATCCTACAAAAAACATATATCTTAGTGGTAGCAAATATTTTGTGACATTTGTTGATGATTGTTCAAGAAAGCTATGGGTGTATTTTATGAAGGAAAAGAGTGATGTATTTGAGCATTTAAAAAATTTCAAGGCTGTTGTTGAAATAGAAAGAGGCTTGAAAGTTAAGTGCTTAAAGTTAGATGGAGGGGAAGAGTACCTCTCTAACGAGTTTAGTGATTGTTTGAGGTCTCATGGAATTAAAAGACAGTTTGAAGTATATTCCACAACAAAATGGGATTGTATAAATGATAAATAAGCATATTACAGAATGTACAGGGACATTGAGGGCTAAAAAGAAATTTCCAAAATATTTTTGGTTTGAAGCCATTCATACTACTGCCTATATTATGAACATAACTTTCACATTGCAGTTCATGACATGACCCCCAAAGAATGCTTTATAGGAAAAAAGCCTAATATGTCACACTTAAAAGTATTGGGTTGTATTGCATATGTTCATGTGCTAGATGAGCTATGAAAGAAGCTTGATCCAAAGTCTAAATAATGTATTTTCATTGGATACTCTTTAGATCAGAAAGAATATTGATCTTATAACCCTATCACAAGTGAGTTTAGAGAGAGCAAGAATGTTATTTTTGATGGGATGAGCAGTTGATATGTATCTAGTGATGATGCATTGGATAATAATGATGATCATGATAGTTATATGCAAAAGAAAAAGCAAGAATCATAGAGCTTTAGTGGACCAGAAATATTATTTGGTACTACATCTACGGTTAGCCCTTAGTCTGGGAGGCTAAGGAGTAGCCCCATATCTTCAAGTTCATCTATTAGTGTTGTAGGTAAAGGCATGGGAAAGAAGAAAGCGTTGGATGGTAATGATGCAGCTATTAGTCATTTGGGATTTGATGGAATTCTAGTGGTTCAGAGAGTTTGGATGATGAGGTTGGTATTCTTTCAATTAGAGCATGAGGTGTACAAAGAGCACATGGTAATGTAAAGGCTCCATTGAGTGATCTAGTGGTACACATGTCTAGCAGGGTTAGATGCCTTGTTAAAAGATTTGGTTTTGAAGGTTATGCAGCTCACCATTATGCTTATATGGTAAACGTATTTGAGGATGTTGAGCCCACTTTTTTTGAGGATGTTGTTGGTCATGCTCATTGGGATGCAATAGTGGATGAAGAGATGGCCACAACTTGGGATCTAGCACCATTGCCTAAGGACAATAAAGCTATTGGCTATAAGTTGGTCTACAAAATTAAGTATAATGTAGATGATTTTTTTAGCAGATATAAGGCTATGCTAGTTGCAAAAGGCTTTACTCAATATATGGTTTACATTATGAAGAGACATTTAGTCCAATCGCTAGGATGGCAATTGTTAGGTGTGTGATTGCTTTAGTAGCAACCAAAGGTTGGAGCTTGTAGTAAATGGATGTAAAGAATTCCTTCTTGTATGGTGAATTGCAAAAAGAGGTGCATATGGAGCAATTAGAAAGTTATGAGGATTTAGAGCATCCCACATATGTATGTAGGTTAAAGAAGGCGTTGTATGGGTTGGAGCAAGCACCTAAAGTATGGTCTAACAAGATCAGAGAGTATTTGTCAATTTGGTATTTATGTTTCTAATGTTGATCACTCACTTTATGTGAGAAAGAGAGATGCATGTTTGGTTATCATAGTCATCTATGTGGATGACTTTATTATTAGAGGTGATAGTGATGACAATGACAGTGGGATTGTTGAAGTCAAGGAAGAAGAATTTTGAGATCGATTTGGGTGAGCTAATGTGATTTCTTAGTATTTTGGTATTTAGATATGATGATGGTATATGGCTATTCCAAAGGTAGTATGGCTTGGATATATTGTCCAAGTACGGTATGACAATGTATAAGTCTCTTTCTGTGCCATTGAAGCAAAATGTGAAGTTGAGTGCTAATGTTGGGAATGAGATAGAAGTGTCAAGATTGTGGGAGAGAAGGAAGGAGTCTCACTTGTAGCTTACTCACTTACACAATGGGATAATACACACAAAGATGGAGGCTGAAAACAGTTTTCTTCTTCTTAGTTGTGTAAGCCAAAAGAACTCTAGTACAGAGAAATAGAAGAACCCTATGTATGGGTCTCAAACCAAACTCAACTAGCTAAGGTGGTATACTAACTAAGCCACGAACTAGAGTAGATAAGGATAGTTGTCATCTAGCTATTATTCATGGGTGGTGTACCAACAGCATCTGCAGCTAACAAATCGGTGACATGAATGCACAATGGTCACCCTGGCATATCACGAGTGGAGCTCGATATCTCAACACTCCCCCTCGAGCTCAATCCCAATTCGTGCACACCAAGCAGGTCTCTGAACTTGCACAGCTTCTCTGTGCCCAATGCCTTCATGAATATGTCAGCTACCTGATCCTCTGTGCTGACATAAACTAGATCAATAAGACCTAGTAAAACCCTCTCCCGCACATAGTGATAATGCACCTCAATGTGCTTTGTTCTAGCATGATAGACTGGGTTATTTGCCAAGTGTATATTACTCATGTTGTCACAATAAATGACAACTGGCCCATTAGTAGGCTGATGCATATCATAAAGTAGCTTATGCAACCAAGCTACCTCACATGCAGCCATTGCTACACCCCTGTACTCAGCCTCTGTGCTCGACAAGGCAACTGTAGGTTGTTTCTTGCTACTCCAAGTGACTACAACACTCCCAAAAGAGAACACATATCCACTGGTAGATCGTCTATCAGAAATACTACCAGCCCAATCAGCATTAGTGTATCCATGCAACTGTATCTGAACTCCAGTCTCATAAAATAGTCCATACTGCAATGTGGACTTCATATACCTGAGTATGCGCCTAGCTGCATCCAAATGCAGTTTCCCAAATCTGGCCTGGTAATAGTCATATAAATCAAACTTCCTACTATGTGTCTGTACATAGTAGGGTCTTCTAGAAGCTCACTTGCATCTGCGCTCAGCTTCACATTCTACTCCAAAGGAACTGAAATAGACTTACAGCCTGTCATCCCATATTTGGACAGCATATTCAATCCATACTGCCTCTGCAAGGGCCGTATCCCACTTGGTGATCTAATCACCTCAATGACCAAGAAATAATGCAGCTCTCCCAAATCCTTCATCTCAAACTTCTACTTTAATAGCATTTTCACATGAAGGATATCTTCATCACTGTCACCTATCATAATCAAATCATCAACATAAATGACAAGTAGCATAATACATTTCTCTGTTTTTCTCACATAAAGTGAGAAATTTGCCTTGGAAATCTGAAAGCCAATAGTGACAAGATACTGTCCTATCTTGTCAGACCATGCTCTAGGTGCTTGCTTGAAGCCATACAAGGCTTTCTTCAACCTGCAAACAAACTCAGGATGAATAGCATGCATATAACCTGGTGGCTGTTCCATATAGACCTCTTCTTGCAAATCACCATGCAAGAAGGAATTCTTTACATCCATCTGATGTAAAGACCATCCCTTTGATGTAGCCATGGCAATGACTGGTCTTACGGTTGCCATCCTTGCAACTGGATTGAATGTTTCTTCATAATCAATGCCATATGTTTGTGCATACCCCTTGACTACTAATCTTGACTTGTATCTGTTCACAGAACCATCTGCATTGTGCTTCACCTTATAAACCCACTTACAACCAATTGCATTCTTATCTTTAGGCAAAGGTACCGGTTCCCATATAGTATTTGCTTCCAAGGCATCCATTTCTTCATCCATGGTGTTCTCCCATTTTTCTTTTTCCATGGCTTGCTCAAAAGAAGTGGGTTCTGGTTCATGTATCACTTTGACCATATAGGCATAGTGAATGGCTGTAAATCCATCATATTTCAGCCTATCCACATGATACCTAGCTCTGGTAGACCTGCGCAAAGTAGGTTCACTCCCAGGTGCTCTCAAAACATCCCTGGTCTTCCTTACTCCAGGTGCAACAATAGAAGGAATACCCAACTCATTATCAATGCTCTGTTCTGAGCCATTGGATTCACCATCCACATAAGAGTGACCTGCATTCACATCAAACATGGGCTGATCTACATTCTCTTTTCCTTTTCATGAAACCTGCATACCACTATCTGCATTGTTTTGAGGAGATTCTCCTGATCTCAATCTGCCTGTCCATGACGAAGAATGTGAACCACTGCTAGAGGATACTCCAGGTCCACTAATATTTTGTGACTGCTGCTATGAATTCTGTGCAGCATTACCATTTTGTGCATCTACATCATCAATCACATTTACTGGTTTATACCAGCTACTCATCTCATAAAAAACAACATCTCTGCTCATTGTAGACTTACGAGTAGAAGGGTTATAGTATCTATACCCTTTCTGCTGCAGAGAGTAACCAATAAAGATGCACTTCTCAACTTTTGGATCAAACTTGGATCTAAACTCATCTGGCACATGAACATAGGCAATGCAACCAAAAATTTTCAAATGAGAAATATCTGGTTTCCTACCAGTATACCTCTCCTCTGGAGTCATCCCATGTATTGCTGCAGTGGGAGTCCTGTTTATTATGTAGACTGTTGTAGCAACTGCTTCAGCCCAGTAAAAATCTGGCAAGTCTTTTTCGTTGAGAATGGCACGAGATACCTCTCCAATATGCCTGTTTTTTTTTTCCTTTAATTCCATTTTGTTGTGGGGTATGACTGCATGGATATTGATGCTTTATGCCATGCTCCTGCAGGAACCTTATAAACTCATTTGAGAGGTACTCTCCCCCTCCATCTGACCTTAGGCATTTTATTTGTAGGCCTGTTTCTTTTTCAACCATAGCTTTAAGAGTTTTGAAATGCCCAAACACTTCACTTTTCTTTTTCATAAAATACACCCAAACTTTTCTGCTATAGTCATCAATAAAAGTGACAAAATAATGACAGCCTCCAATAGATGCAACTTTAGTAGTCCACACATTAGAGTGGATTAATTCCAATGGCTTCTTACTCTCTTGAACATGTCTAGGAAATGGTTTCCTTGCCTGTTTTCCAAATTGACAGGCTTCACATACCTTATGCATTTCTGCAACCTTGAATTTAGACAATCCTGCAACAATATTTTGGGCTTGTATTGATTTAAGTCGTTGTACATTAACATGACCAATGTGTTTATGCTAGATATCAATATTTGCAACTACACAGGTCCCATGTGCAAAAATTTCTGCACTCAATTCAGTTATGTCTGTATCCAACATAAACATTCTGCCCTTCTTCTTTCCTTTTGCTATCAAGCGACCTTTATTTTTCATATCCTCAACAAAGCATCCATGAGGATTAAATCTAACCTGCAAGCCCTGCTCAACCATTTGACCAATAGAAACCAGGTTCTTGGTGATATTCGGGACATGAAATACATCCGACAGGTATTTCTTTTTCCCATCATGCATAGATAAATGAATTTTTCCAATCTGCACAATAGGATGTGCAGTATCATCAGCAGTCTCCACAAATCTTGGTTTTTCTATTTTCCTTGTATCCTGCATCCATTCTGCATAACGTGTCATGTGGTTTGATGCACCTGAGTCAACATACCACACATCATTGCTTTCTTCTGCACTTGCACAGAATTGGTCATGTGTTGCACCATAAACAAATGCTCATTTCTGTCATCACCTTGTCTACTAGAAGATGCATAATTCCCTTGTTGCAATTTTCCATTCATGATGTCATTTTACTTTTTATAGCAGTCTTTAGCCATATGACCCATTTTACCACAGTAGCAGCATTCAACATTATTGTTTACATTTTGGCCTCTTTGCCATCCACCACGACCTCTTTGGCTTCCCCTGCCTCTAGAGTTACCACGTCCTCCTCCATAGGACTAGTTTTTCTTGAGTTTGCTGCATATTTTGATTTCTACCATGGCCTCCAGATCGGCCTCCTCTACCTCTGCCTCTACCTCTTCCAGCATTTGAGTAGAAGATAGCTTTTGAAGTTCCTCTTGAAGAAGATGCACCATCATTTCTCTGCTCCTCAGAAATTAGAAGAGCAATCAAATCCTCAAAATCAGGAAATCTTTCACGGACGGAAATGGATATTCGAAACTGTGCATAATCCTTTCCTAGACCATTCAAGGTCACAGAAACTAAATCATCATCTTCCACTGGCGACCCAATGGAAGCAAGTGCATCTGTAATCTTCTTCACCTTCATGTGGTAGTCATTGATGCTCATACTTTCTCTTTTCACATTGTGCAACTCTTGCTTGAGCTGCATTTTCCTGGCTTGCGTATTTGTGCTATACATTTTTGACAAAGTATCCCATGCCTCCTTTGGCGTACTTGCATCCTGAATATGCACAATCATAGAGTTTGAAATACTGATAGATAGCCAGTACGTAACTTTTCTGGCTCTCTCATGCCATCCTTTAAATGCCTGCATTTGTTGTTGATTGGGAACATCAGGAAGAACTAGTTCTTCTTCATTTCCTGCAATGAATTCCCAATATCCTTTTCCCATAAGGAAATTTGTCATTCTAAACTTCCATGCTTGGAAGTTGTTCTTGTCAAGCTTTTTAGTGACAATCTATGAAAGAGAATCAGACGCCACTACAGAACACTGCAAAAAATTCTGTCACTGCAAAAAACACAGCTTCAGCCTCACAAGGGCAAATCTGCAAAATTGACGAAAGTGGTATTTGACCACACAGTCACTTCCTAGTGACGATTTTGCATCAACAGGCAACAAGGATGATTCTGTAACTCCCAATGTTTCTGCGCATAGGCATACGATGCAATTTCTACGGTAACTTTTCACCGACCTGTAGAATAGTGGTCGCACAGCAAAAAATAGGGCATTTTCCTGAGTGCGTGCGAAAAACTTCCGCCTCCAAAACGGGCCCCGAAATGGCCTCGAATCAAAAAAATAGGGCAACCAAGGGCTAAAGCCTTGAACCATAGCATATACTACCGTCTTACTACACCGTGAAAGGTGTCTCAATCTGAGACAATGCACTCTTGCACTTTTCGGCTGTGCTACCTACAGAGACTTGCTCCCAAACTCGAAAAATGAAAGCAACATTGGTCCTCTTACCAAAACACCGCGAACTTGGTTTGCTTCCTTGAGCTCCTTACCACGAACCAGGCTCTGATATCATGTCAAGATTGTGGGAGAGAAGGAAGGAGTCTCACTTGTAGCTTTCTCACTTACACAATGGGGGAATACACACAAAGGTGGAGGTTGAAAACAATTTTCCTCTTCTTAGTTGTGTATAGAGGCTATGTATAGAGGTGATAATCAATCTTTGGAGAGGGCCATGTAGTTAGAGTATAAGTCATTTGTGAAAAATCATATGTGGAATTTGGTTATTTTGCCTAGTGGAAAGTGTGCTTTGGCATGCAAGAAGGTATACAAGTTGAAAAGTATCCTTGAATGCCCTAAGCTAGCCTGTAATGCCAGATTGGTTGCTAAGGGTTTTAAGTAAAGCTATAGTAATGACTTCAATGAAGCCTTCTTCCCTATCATCAAGATGCCAACCCTACTCTTAGTCTTGGCTTTGGTTGCGTAGCTAGATCTAGATCTTTATTAGATGGATGTCGAGATGGCTTTCTTACATGGGTACTTGCATGATGAGATTTCTATGTAGTAGCCTAAGGGTTTTGAGGAAAAAGGCAAGGAACACCTAGTATGTAAGTTGAGAAAGTACCTTTACGGCCCTAAGTAGACACCTAGAAAATGGTACCATATGTTTGATACTTTCATGCATTTCTAGGGATATAATTGTAGTGATACTCATTCATGTTTATACATGAAGAAGGCTTGTGATGGCACCCTTATGATTTTGGTACTCTATATTGATGATATGTTGATTACTAGGAGCACTCATGATGAGTTGGATACCTTGAAAAATCAACTTAAGAAGAGCTTTGCGATGAATGACATGGGATAAGCCTCACATATTCTCGGGATGCATATTATGTTTGATCACTCTAAGGGTCTCCTTCACTTGTCACAGAAGGAGTACATCCACAAGATTCTTGAGCGATTTCATATGCAAGATGTTAAGCCTATTGGTTATTCTTTACCTTCTTATATAAAGGTTAATCATGCAAATTTTCCACACTGATGAGCAAGAGGACAAGATGGCCAAGATCCCTTATGCATGCACGGTGGACAGTTTGATGTATGCCATGATAGCAACCACTCGTCCTCCTGACATAGCATTTGCAAGAAGAGTTGTGGCATGCTATATGGCTACACTTGGTAGCTGACATTAGGATGCTGTGAAGGATACCATGAGGTATCTTAAGCACGCGTGCACACACACACACACACACACACACACACACACACACACACACACACACACACACACACACACAGAGTAATATCTCCACACAATAAAAGTTAGTTAGTTGGTTCGAAAGTTAGCTAGTCAATTAATAAGTTAGTAAGATTACTAACTAAAGACTAACTAAGATAAAAACTAACTAACATTAATTATTAATAATTTTTATTTAATTTAAAATATTTTATTTAGAAAAATCAAGAGTCATAAATTCGATATTTTTCTCGGATTGAAAAGGACCGTAGCCACCTTTCACGTAAATTACAACGTGAACGAGACTTATGAGTTATATTAATCACTAGGTTAATGTGTATAGTTTGGATGGTCCAAAAATATTAGATTTTGGGCAAACCTAGTATATTTTAGATACTTTAGATATTATCCTAAAAAAAAGATATGGAGATTTTTAGAACTGGATGTCATTTAAAAGAAAAGACAAGTGATATTTTAGTTAGTTTGGAGATTTTATAAAAAGAAAAAAATAAAGAGAGGATTTGCAAAATCGCACGTGCCGCGATCACAGTATATAGGCAATGGATAACACTTTGAACATAGAAAAGAAGGAGTGAACTAAGAGCTTTCTAAGCAAGTGTCTTGGAGTTTTACCCCCCTTTCGGAGCCAATGAAACCATCAGATTTATAATCTGAGCATCAGATCACCGATCTTTCCAAGATCTTCCTCCACAAAGAGCTCCACTTCTCAACCACAAGCCCTCTTCTCTTGTTCACTATAAATATGAGGCATGGGAGAGGCATAAAAAAGCATAAGGAGACCCCGAGAGGCTGCGAGAGAGAGGTAGAGAGAAGGATACCCCTCTAAGAGATTGTGAGGAAGAGCTTGAAAAAAGCTTGAGAGAGAGAGAGAGAGAGAGAGAGAGAGAGAGAGAGAAGAGTCACCTCGAGAGGCTGCAAGGAAGAGAATTAGCTCAATTCCCTCTATCTCGATCCTAGACTTAACCATCTTCTCTTACGCTCTCCCATCTTGAATCTATTCCACCTTCTTAATCTCTTGAGTCTACCTGCGGATGATGGCCTCCAAGCAAAGAATGTCGCGTGCAGATGACAATCCTGCAACCAGCAACAAGGCTTTGGGAAAAGGCATCACTTTCAATCCAACTGCGGTTCCGGTCGTAAGTAATGTATTTTCAAATTGATAGATGCTTGCTTTGATTCTCGTATGAGATACGTTAGGCCCCATACTACGATGCATGAGTATAGGTCATGGGAAATGATAAATTTCATCTCACTTACTCGAAAGAGGGAGTTGTGAAGTGCATATATCAAGGGAAGATAATTGCACCTAGTTACATATGACTTATTTGCTAGTAGAGCAATTACAAGGAAGAATTAGTCAAGCGTTATGAATGGCATAGTCATCAAAAGAACGGCATTAAAAGATTGTGCATATAAGTGCTAGATTAAAGTATAGTCAAGGGTTACAAAAAGCATAATTACTAAAAGAATTTGACATTGAGAATCATAAATAGAAAGTACTAGTTTAAAGTTTAGATACTTCAAAAGTACTTAGCCTAAGAGCCCAAATATTAAGAAAAACTAGATTCTAGCTCAATGCAAGGCCTGTTGGAGTCTAATTACTTGAGATCATCTTGCACTTATCTTATCAAGTATTTACACGTTATGCCTATAACATGTTTGATATATGAGGATAATTTTCTAGTTGCCTCATGACTTGCCTAAAGCTAGTACAAGAAATTAATCATAAGGGTTAAAACTAAGATGTCTTGAGATCTGTCGGATAACAATGAATTTTGCCAATCCAAATTCAGGGTTGGGTTATCAATCAAGGTAAGTGACCTATAGAGCTTACATCATGAAAAGTGTTTGAACCCTTAACATATGCCCTAGCCGAAGGAAGGAAGTGTTAAGAAACATTTTTGCATAGTATTGCTCTTAGATCCCAAGGGGGAGAGCAAATATACGATGGAAATTTTATATCATCTATTCTTGCATTGATTGGAAAGAATGCAATTGGTTTTGTTGGTTGATCGAACAACATCCTAAATGTTTTTACATTCAACTAGTTGTTAGTTGCTGTTTGGATGATTATTCCAAGTGCTTGTAATTTATGGTAAATGCATGGCAAGGGCTTGTGATGACAAGTCACCATGGGAATAAAGGAATGTTTTCTTGGAAAATGATATTAGGGCTGAATGCCTTGTTTGTGCTTGATTCTTAAAGGATTTTAATTAAGGAAGGATATATTGCATGGGTGGATCACCTCCATGATTGCACCGCGGATTAATCTGAGAGGGTACTGCTCGATTCATGGGCCGAAGGTCGAGTGGTGAAAAGGCCAACCACGGGAATGATGTTTCGCTCCTAGACAACTTGCGGGTCAGTTGGAGCTCTGGATACCCCTTGCTAGGTCTAGAATGGAGTTGAAGACCTCCGTGGCCCCCAACATCTGGGCATGTTGGGAGATCCTATTCTAGATAAAGGATTGAGTTTGTGGTGCCATGTGAATTGGACCAGTTACTTCTACAAGGCAGAAGGGATACTTTTGTTGGACAGAAGCGATACATAATTTCTCTTGTATGGGCGGGAGACAAAGATTAACTTGAAGATAAGTTAAGGAACTTGTTTGAACTTGTTTGTCAATAGATTGCTTTGCTCTGTTTTCGTGTCTGTGCTATAAGTTATGCGAACGAACCTTGTTCCCTAAAAGGCTTAATTAATGAAGCTAACTTTAAGTGTCACACATAAATGTGGTAGGACCTAATTAGAAAACTAAAGCTATTAAGGGAAGCGAGTGGGCGAAACCCCTAACGGGTCCGTCCTACGGCAAGGTATTCCCTGAGAACTGGGAGGCTTCTCACAAGTTTTTATCGTCATTCAACCTTTAGGTATTGTTAGGTTAGAACCCGATTCATGCCGTTTTAGGGGACCGAAATGGGACTATGTCCTATGGGCAGAGAGGTTGAGTAGCACATCTCTCTCGTTTCCCATTCTCTTTGAACCAAGTGCAGCATGGGTCTGCTTCGGATTGGGTATCTCTGCGTAAAGTAGGATATCCAAAACCCGATGCTAGAATGCTAACAGGAGACCTTGACAACTAGGAACCCAAATTTCAGGTCGATCCTAGTGGGTTCGGTCGTGAACGTTCCGTTGCGAGGAGGATTCGGGAAACCCTAGGCGACAAAACTCAGAACATTCCTGGGAGTGCCGAGCAGCGATGCTTAGTTTCGTTTCTCGATAGACCGCTAAAAGAGTGCCTGGAAAGTCGATGGACGGGCACCTCACACACACACACACACACACACACTATATATATATATATATATGTGTGTGTGTGTGTGTGTGTGTGTGTGTGTGTGTGTGTGTGTTAGGGTGGCTAGGATATGAAAGTTATAGGGTACACTCACTCTAATTATATAAGACATGTAGATAGTAGGAAGTCCACTTCTAGCTATGTCTTTACCTTTGCTGGAGGCATTGTTTCTTGGGTGTCTAGGGTGCATAAATGCACATCCCTATCTACTACCAGAGGAAGAGTACATTGTAGCCACTAAGGCTTGAAAGGAGGCTCTTTAATTAGGTCGCCTAGTCATAGACCTTAGTATTACTGACGTGGTCCCTACACTATATTCAAATTCTGTGAATGCCATTCAATTGGTCAAGAATCCAGTCTTCCATGCAAAAACATCACATTGAGTTTCACGATCACTTTATCAAGGAGATGGTAAAGGACACAAGTCTGTTGAGCTTGTTAAGATCTCGACTAATAAGAATCCTATAGATCTTCTCACTAAAAGTATGCCAATGGAACATTTTTCCTTTCTTAGGAAGATGATGGGTGTAGGATGAGATAACATCTATTCCTCATCCTATTGTACTTTATGTACATTTGTACTTTGTCACTTTTTTATTGTTCCTCTCTAAGAGCACATTCACATTTAAGTGGGAGGTTATTGGGGATAAAGGCACCTCTACCTAATCACTCGTATATTCATTACATTGACAATACCCGCATACCTATATACTATAGTAGGTGGCAAGCATCCATCACTATCACTTCATTCTTTATTCTTCCAGTGATATTTGAATAAGATAAGGTTGATCACACATTATGACTATTGGAGTTCTCACATATAGTATATCTCTATCTTGCTCTCTTGCTCCATCTGCCATAGCTCTTGCTTTGTTTTTTCTTCTATTTGTGTTTACTTGGGTTCTACCTTTTAGAGACAAAAATTAAGAAGTATCAATGCCCTTTTGATGTCATTATTCTAAAGGCAAGTTTCTCAAGACTTGTTTACAAGATTATACAAGACCTCTACGACATAGAGAGTAGGAGGTGGTTTTTGGCACAGGGTAAAGATAGACTCAATTGCTTCACAAAAGAATGTCTCTATACTCTATAGTGTGCTACATAGGTCTTTTTGGTAGACTTGATGTGATTGATACATAACATTGTACAATGCATGTAAAGCACATCATTGCAACTCCCCAAGGCTTCCAACTTATAAGAAATCTTCAAGTAGTGAAGGAGGCGTTTGTTTCAATGGAAACAATATAGTTTATAATATTATCTTTTTTGGAATAGTGTTGTGCTTGTGCATTAGACACTGAATATATCATAGTGCAAAATTATTGTACTAGCTTAAAAATATGAATTAAGCTTTTGCTATTGTTCTTCACTCTCAACTTTAATATCATATTCGCTATAGTAGTTTTTGCTAGCATTGTTAATTTCAATAGAAAGAACATGTGAAAATTTTCCATTTTTCATTGCAAACTTTACTCTTGATACCTTTGTGTAGTCTATGTGGGGTGAGAAGTTTTTAAGGGCCAGTAATTGCAACGTTCATTTCTCGGTTATCAATTCATCCATAATTTTGGTATATGACAATTTTAAAAATACAAACTATATCAAAATGTGATGAAACTTTACATAGGTGCACATGTTAGGCTCTTGATACCTTTGTATAGTTGATGTGATGCAAAGTTTCTAAGGGCTTAATAGCAACATTCATTTCTTGATTATCGATCCATCTATAATTTTGTGTAGGATAATTTTAAAAATACCAAACTATATCAAAATTCGATGGCACACACACCTGTTATGTGTCCAAGAGTCTAATATATTTTTTTTGTTTAAAAATTACCAAGATATAGAAAAGTGACTTTAGATGCCAAACTTCGAACAAGGGGTATCTTGCCAATTTTTTTGGCCAAAAGAAAATATAGGGCTCTTGACCACCTAATGGGTGCATAGGTAAAGTTTTGTTGCATTCTAATAAAAGGTTATGGATTCATGATCACACGATGGACAATGCGTATGAAGTTGCATTAACCAAATTTTTAGATTTAGATTTGTTAAAAGTTTATTATTTTTATCATTTTCACATCTTGCTTTTATTACTTCCTCCATTCTCACTTCCTCAACCTCTGTCTCTCCTTTATCCCACTTGCCTCAAGCTTGTATGCACTCATGGTTTTGTCCTAGTAGATGCCATGGCCTACCTAGAGCTTAAGGTGGATCCTTGTCTTGTGTAGTAGCAAATGCTCTCCCTTGACTAGAAAGATCATCATAGAAGAAGAGGAGATGGAGACCAGGGATTGTTGTCCTTCTTGAGAGATTAGGAGAATCTAGCATGAGTATGAGCTTCTCATTCCAAAAAGATCCTTTCAAAATGTCATTTGAGAAATATTACAGGACATGTGACTGAAAGAGTTGGGGAGGCTTTGGGTACAAGTGGCTAATGGCCCATTGGCATGCAAGTGGATTGTTGCAGCCATGTGGAGGCCCTACAAACACCTAGTACAAGGGTTTCTCATTGACCTGCTGATGATACATAACTAGTGTCCATCCATGCGAAGCACATTGCAATCAAAGATAAAGACACGAACTTTATCGTTTGGCTTTGAGACGATAAGGGGACTCCTTCGTATGTTTTGCCATGAGTGCTACATTATTATCATATCTTGGAAAGCCAAAAAATTTTGTATACTACATAATATTGGAATATATATATATATATATATATATCACCTACACACATTTGCGAGTATATATACTACGTGTTTACAAAATTAAATTAGATTATGTTAATGTTTTTGAATGCATCATGAATGTACCACACATTATTGTCACCTTACACAAACCATATATTTATTCAATGAATATTTATTTATAGAGACAAAGCAACATGCCTTATATTCATCAAGAAAAATATATGCAATGGCTGATAATGATGAGAAATACAAAGAGTCAAAAGCCAACAAGGACTCTTATTCATTCCTTGGCTTTTTTATCAGAAAGAGGAGGTGCCAACTTTTGATGAAAATAGAAGCTCCTTCTTTGCTTCAAAAATGATATGCTTCTCCTTTAGCTCTTTCTCTTGTAGAAGTGGATCTAACAATTTTGCGAGCTAACATAATGTAGCGAGCACATACATTGCTCCACCACATGCTTGGTCAAATAGGTAGAGAAGCTTTGATCAATTTACTAACACAACCTTCTCTAGGTGAGTGTATTATTTTTGCAAGCTTTTGATTTTTTGCTTTTGCAATTGAAATGTCCTTGGAAATTTCCTATAAATGACATTGACATTATAGTTCACTACATAAATGTCATATCACACACTACTAGTCCTTTTTAACATGAAGATATGTGATATATCATGCATCCATTACTGTTTTGGAGCTCCCAAAAAAATGCACACTATCCAAAATAGAGGGAGCAATCTAGTAGAATTGGAATTTTTGAGATTTCTAAAAAGAATTTGTTACTTGATCCACTCTTGTGTGAGGAAAAAAAATGATGACCAAGAATTGTCCAATCACAAGGCCACATAATTGATATTTAAAGCACAAATTACTCTCACCTCTTGAGTCACATCTCCGTATTTTTGCCTACGAAAAGTGTCCATAACTGGGCATCTTGGTAGTATCTTCTTTTATCAACCTTATGGTGATGGAGATAATCCTTTGATGCTTGGTATCCAAACAACAAGGCAACTTCAAATGTTCAATAAGTATTGTCATAATAGCTTGCTAGCAATGGATGCAACATTTGGCACTAATAACTATAAGGTACTATATTTCTTATTCTTTCTTAGCTTTAATTTTGTAATTATGTTATCTCTAAGTTTTTTAATTTTTTAACTTCTCTATGTAGTTCCATTTGTATACAATTCTTGTGTTTGATCACTTTCAAAATGGAGTGCCTATGGCATGGACCATTACATCCTCTTCTTGTACCACATTAGTTACATCATGGCTAGCTACATTAAGAAATCGATTCTTGGACTATAAAATTTATGGGAACCAAATGCTTTTATGATGGATGATGCTCAAGCAGAAATCAATGCTATTTATTAAGGTTTCTTTCTACAATTACATTTGTTGTCTTTTCTCATCATGGTTAATCACAAAGTTGTTTTATCCATTTGTATTTTCACAGGGAGGTTTTTGATGTTCCTATATATCTATGTATATGACAAGTTTATGTTGATATGCTTAGAGCACTTTGCAACATTATAAACATGCAAGGTACACCTAATTCACATGAGAATGCTAGGATAGATGAGGCTCAAACTCTACTATCAAAATTCTATGAAAAATACAAAAGGAAGCATCATGCATCAAGTACTTCAAGGATACATCGTCATCTTATATAGGTAACCCTATATACAATAGTATGTTTGTTTCCCAATTCAAAGCTAAGACCATTATTGAAGAAAACCATGCAAATCTAGATATTGTGTATGACTTCCTTTCTTTCTATACTATTCCTTCTGTTTAAACTTTTCCTATTAGGGACAAGGAATACATAGTACTATTAGACATCCAAAGGCTCTTCAATCTCAAGGAGGATTGTTGTTTAATGATCATTGCAAAGGCTTTTGATGTTGCAAAATGGCATAGTTGATGTCGAAAATGAATCCAATGAAGAGTTACTTAAACTGGACACTAAAATTGTAGATGACAAGTTTATTGATGCAGGGGATGCTCTTTCTCTTTTTTTCAACAAGGCAAAGGATGCAAAGAAAGAATTGTGGATTATTGATGAGGAGTTTAACCATCTTCAAGACTGACTTGGAATTTTCAACTTTGGAAGAGAGTAGTCAAAGTATGTTAAAAGAATTGCAATATACCAATGAGACATTATCATCAATTAATATATGGAATCCAACTAAGCTAGAGCATGATGAAAACCAATTGGTACTATTATGGTAGGAATGTGGATATGTGCTATAAGAATTATCCCTCATGCAAATCAAGAGACAAATGTAGCATTGAGTCTTACCATTTAGTTTTGAAGAGTTACTTTCTTAGTGAGAATTGCAACTTGCATGGTCAGCGCATCGACTAGTTGATTGAGAAGTTGGTTTGCTCTTATCATGCATACTATTGGTACCAATATATGCTAAAAGATGTGGATTTCGAGAAGTAATTTAATGTTTTAAAAGGTCATATAAAATTCCATTCAAAGAGCTAAAGAAATACCAAAATTTCATGTGAATTTTATTCATCATGATAGATGTTAGGTTTCAATATAGAGTTGCACAAGAGATGGCCATTGCTACCAATGATGTTCGAAATGTAGATTGTAGTTGGGCATGTTGTACTTGTGATTGATCACAAACACAGAATATATGTAATCATCAAAGCAAGGTCCTTATGTTAAATGGAATAGAAGTGGAGACCATTGTAGGAAAGTCCAGGGAGTTATATGGTGCACAATTTCATGAGCACCAAAGCAAGTATTTAATATATCACCACTATGACTGATTGAAGAATTGTCTAGTAAATTTTTAATGTTTGCATTCTAAGTTTTTTCTTATTTTGGATATAGGACAAGATTTACCCTCAAAGGAGATTGGGTCACATGTGCACTCACTTAACATACACTATGAGGATGAAAGGTATGGTGTAAGAATAGTGATGTTAGCAAATGCCATAGGGTGTAAAATGTAATGGCAATATGTGATATATAGGGTTACATAGAATGTAAGGGATGGCGTACAATATTGATCTGTGTTCAATAGCATCATCTGGGAAAAGCAAGGAGAGGTGTGCCACAAATCTATTGTAGAAGTAATTGACTATCATTAGATTTATCATATGCCCCATGGTTGACATACATATGAGAGCTTGGATTTAGTGAGTTCTTTTACAAATGTATTTTGACCTAACAATTTTGACACCATCATATAGCTATCTTAATAAAACCTTCAATACCTTAAATGTGGTCATGGACTTTGTGATATAAGCCAATGCCACATCAAAATATCATGCAAATTTTTTGATCTTGAAGATACAAAGTACAAGTCTTAGGTGTCAGTGGTATAATTTTATGAATGTAGCTTGTGAGGGAACTTTTTTTTGATTGCATTTGCATTTCCAAACAATCTTCTCTCTACTATGAGACAATGGTAAAAAAAACTACAAGAAAATATCTCAACTAATCCTAGATGACTCACATGTAATAGTGTGGCTTTTCTTAATTATCATTGTCATTGTTTGCAATGAATTTATTTACAATGATTGATTGAAGTGAATCAATACTATCAGTATTTGTTATCAATTACATTTTAATTTAATTTTAATTTTATTACTTATTTAATTATATTCCACATCTATAGATCCCATGTATTTCAGCATCCTTTTTAGGCCTCTAGTGTCTCGATTTACCAAAATCATGTGACTTATCCTAGCATCCCAAGTATCCTTAATTGCAAAAATAATGTATATTATGCTTGCATTCTATCATGGAGCCTCCAATGTTGTCCTATATCACCTCTAATGTATGTTGTGCTAGCAATATTCTAGCCTAGGTGCTCCAATGTCTAGCTATATCACCAAGTTTTTCACTTAGTCACAATATCATACCATGTGTCCTCTATGTGTTACGTAACATTATGATAACACTCTACCTAGGGCCTCTAATGTCTAGATATATCACCTATCATGGACATTATGCTAGCATATTAAGCTAGGGACCTAATGTCTAGCTATAGTACCCATTTATACACTATGGTACCATTCTAACCTAATGGGCTCGAGTGTTTAGCTATATCACCAAGTTTCTCACTCAAACACCATAGCTCCATCACCAACCCAAATCATATGAATGGTCCTCACAAACAACTCAAGGAGATGGAAGGTGAGTTTTTTTTTCTAATGAAAGGTTCTCTTATGGTGTAACCAAAGTATCATCTTGTAGGGCTGAAGTAACACCTTGCATGATTACTCGGGATTTCTAGCTATTTCTTTGACACAAGCTTAACCAAAAGGTTTACATGTGGGAACATGAATTTTTGAAAGCTTTTAAAAAAATTACAAAAGCATGAAACTAGAAGCTTTCAAATATAAATCCCTGGTATGTGCGCACATAAAAGCTTGGAAAAAAAGATCGATTGCAAAAGAACGAAAAGGAAAGCTCGCAAAAATAAAATCCCCTCTCTAAGCTAGATATCAGAGGCATCACTAGAAAAGCTTCAAACTTGGTCATGGCTTTAATTTTCATGGTTGTTTCCTCTCCTCATGGTGAATCCTTCTTGTGGAAGAAAGGCAGCAATAAGGTTTTCAATGTACTCCTTTAGAGCCGAAACCTTCCATTGATTTGTATACCAACATCCTCCTTGACTCAATGCAAAATTATCTATATACAATATATCCTAAATGACATGGTCAAATTAAAGAACATGATTAGTAACTGACCTACAATTATTGAAATGCAACAAAACTTAAGCCTAGGGTTCATCCACTGGTGAAATATTGGCAAAAAATGATGTATATAGCTACCCTATTCAAAGTGGATTTCAGGGACCTGATGCACCCTAGGATCAAGTTTTATTGCATAAAAAAGAATGATAGCTAGAAATCTCACATTTTCTAGATCATATTGTATCTTCATTTCCTGGTGTGTCAACAAGGCACCTCTCTAGATAGATTGATCCGCAACCTCCTCAATAGGAAGCTAGGGCCCTGGTCTAAATAGCTCATGCTATATTACTTCAAACTCAACACCGGGCATAAGATAATCTTCTTTGGCCAATGTAATCAGCTCCTATGTTGCTATGATGGCACTCATTGTATCTATACTTGTGGCATCATATCTTCCATCTACTGCCATCATCGTTTGCACATCCACATAATCATAGTCGATGAGGTCTTCCATTGAATCCCTGACTAGGATGGAGAAAAACTCTTCTTTCTTCATTTCTAAGTATTGTAGCATATCCAATAGGTGCAAGTACTACAAACCATCTACTTCAGTGGGTGTCAAGGAGGCAAAGTTGGGCTTGTTGACTTATGGCTCTTTTGAAGAGGATGGCACTGCCACCACCTAATGTTCCTCTTGAACATCTATTGGCTCTCCATTTGACTTGTCTATGTGATCTGAATCACTCCTCTATTCACCCCCAAGGAAGTGTAATATAGGTAGTACCAATAGATCCACTTTGCACATTCCATTCTATCAGGTTTTTCTATTGCACCTCTGCCGACTCAAGATGACCTCAATCATCCTCATTCACTATAAACCCTAAACCCTAAACCCTAGATATGATAGCAACAATGTATAGAGTTTTATCTCACTCTCCTCCTCTATGGATGTATCAAACATAATAAGGAGGTAAATTGCCAATGCACAATCACGCTCCATTAGCTTCAAAGGTGTTGTACTTGGTCCATTGCCCATGGGAATAGTACATATGTTGTGTAAAGGATGCACATGGGTCAAACACCTATTCACCAATTTTTGGTGGTTCTTCCTTGTTTCAAATACTATAAACAATTCCAAAGTCACCCAATTCATATTAGATCCCTCGATGAAGTATGTGCAGGTGTAGCGATGGTGGTCACAAATCCTTCCAAGACCTACAAGGGGAGATTTTGGCAGTGAGAGTATGTGTTGAAGGTTGAAGTTATTTGGAAAGACTTCAAAGATCTTGTCACCCTCGCTAGCAAAGAGAGTCACATGGATCCATATATCAAAGTATATTTAAGTATCCATCATGGCAAGGACAAGGGATATGGTGGATGTAAAGAGATGAAGAGGGAATATGTGAAATAAAACAATGAAACAAGAACTAAAGTAGTCTCACCTTAAGAACCCTAAGTTTTAAAACATTGAAGGATTTTTTTCATATGATGTTTAGTTACGACTTTACTCAATGTATTTATAAAGTTTGCATGCATATGTAAAGCCCCCCTCTCCCCTCATTACGTAGATGTGTGCATGTATGTCAAACGTCAACAAAATCCTTGTTACATAAAGAGAGATATCATGCAACAAAATCAAAATTTTACCTTAAAGCCATGTCCCTTCATACACAACACGGATGTCCAAATTTTGCCTAGAATCCTTGTTACATAATCCTTTGATGCACCTTTTTATGATGTACCTGCTTTTGGTATGTCTCAAACCTCATATTCCTTAAACATATATGTAAAAATTGTAATTGGTATGGACCAACTTAGTTGTACATTTTTAAAGCCAGTGCTTGGCTTCATAGTGTTCAATATGTCTATTGAAATTTTTGTGCTACACATGCAAAATGTCACTACTACACAATGTGCATTCTATGTTATTAAGATCCAATACTTATATAGACTCAAGGGTTCCATATTCTAGCCCCCCTTAGGCAACATATACTTGAAGTTATAGAAAATTATAAGGTTCTCTACAAGCTGCTTTGTTGTATGCCCCTCAAAGAGCAGTCTACCAATTTCAAGGTGGTAACACTTTAAAGAACATGCAAAAGTCTTGACATTTTACCACTCATAGCAATTTGAAGGGTTTGTTTCTATAAATACGAGACAATTAGTTATATATCATGAAATTGATCATTCTCAATGTGCTACAAAGGCTTACTATTTGTAATGCTTCATTGAATGGTTATAGTGAGCGCAATATGTATCATTTTTGCATGAATACATCTTGTAGTACCAATAATTCTGTTATAAGGGGATAATCAATATTTCTTTGTCCGAGATCTAAAATTTTATCCTTCCAGTGCTTTGATATATTTAAAATTGCATATCCTTTTACCATGAAAGCTCCCTTTGTACTTGGATGCATATGTACCCAAGATGAGCAATTATATATATCCATGGTCCAATTCCCTTCTTCATCTTTTGTGTTACATACTTCTATTGAGAGAATGCTTGTTCTTAATGAAGTATATGCTAAACACTAAACAATAAGCATATTAGGTCCAACTAGTAATCACCAACATGACATACAAATCAAAATGGCATTGAGAGATGTTTACACTTTTATAAATGAACATGAACATTGATGTCTAAATGCATATAGGTATGCGCATCAACATAAAGTATAGATTCAATTTCTAAGCATAAATTTAATCGTACTATTTACATGAAATAGAATAAAAAGAGTAGTATAAGAATACTCCGAGAATTTTGCAGAAAGAAATTGCATTATAATGAATAGGACTCTAATATGACGCAATACATTGCATAAAAATACAAGTATTAAAGAGCACTCCACACAAAGATGGTAACCATATAACATGGAAGTTTGAATAGGCTCATTGGATTGACAACTGAGATATTCTATGACTCAACACATTGTGCATTATATAGATGATATCATACAAAAATTTCATGGATCATAGCCAATTGGCATGGAGATCCAAAGGGACATGTAGGAACAATAAATTAGAGGATTTTTTAGCTTCAAATTCTAGCTCACTTCTAATAAATCTATATCATCTAGCACAAAAGAATCACTCATCATAGAAAAATAGTTGATCAAGTATTTTGTGCTTCACTTAAACCTTGTTTAATACCTATATGTCACAAGAATATAATACTTCAATAACAACCAAAGTAACTAATTATTAATGAGTTCTTGTAATATAATAGAGAGAATCTACATATAAGGTGTAATATATGCACTACTCTGTTGATTGCAATAACAACAATAGATTTGAAACATATGATCATCATGAGAAAACTATGGTTAAGTTGTTCAATTGATGAATCTCTTTTAACAAAGAATATGTAGATATTTGCATGAATAAAATACAAAATTATGTGAATTTACCTATAATTTGATGTGTTGAAGATAAGATTGAATCATTGCTAATCAAAACCTAGAGCTACAAAATCTCTCCTCTATCTTGCATTAAGTGCTACAACAACAATCAATCTAATTAAAGTTAGAACTATAATCAAACCCTATTGTAAAGATAGTACAAAAGGGAAAACACAAAGAGAAAGAAAGACAGTATGTGTGAGTGAATGGAAGAGAGAAAGCAATGAGAATCTATCCAATCTTGTCCAAATTAATCTCTATAAAAATACAATAGCAAGAGTTAGTATTTACATAAAGATATACTAAAAAAAATAGAAAATAGAAAAACATAGAGAGAAAAAGATAGAGGGAGAGAGAAAGTAGTATTTATGCAAACTCATCCAAAATGATCTCTGTAACAAAACAACAACAAGGTTTAGAATCTTGGCCAGGGGGGGGGGGGGGGTCCACCTATAATCTATATAACTTGTCATCAAAGGGTATTAAGAAATACCTTTCTTTACGTGCTATAAGGCATTATAATGAATCCTTTTACTTTCCAAAACTTATGGATTTTTTTCAAATTGTAATTAAAAAACCCATTTTGTAAATATAACCTTGTAAATTTTACTAAATATAATACCTTCTTTTGAACTCATGTAGTACCTTACATGTTCTATAATGTGGAATCCCCGAGGGTTAGAACCAACATTTTGAAGTATTTGAAAAGATAACATCAAAGGAGAGAGAGAGAGAGAGAGAGAGAGAGAGAGAGAGAGAGAGAGAGATCAACATCATCACCTCTTGCTCCAAATGAGCTATGCAAGAAACAACAATAATTAGAACTAACATCAAGGTGTATTGAAAACATAATAAAAAATAGAAATAACACACACACACACACACACACACACACACACACACACACACACACAGAGAACTTGTGCCTCTTGCCCAAAATAATGTTTACAAAATAAAACAACAATATTACAAAATGATATCAAATCCTACTAAAAAAAACCGCAAACAAGAGAAAATGCAAAGAAAGATGAGCACTTATATTTTGTCCAAATTCTGAAAGCCGCAAGGAGAATAAAGTGGATATGTCAATAGAATGCTTAAAATCCTAATTAGTCTTACCAGAGAGCTTCAATGGAGATAAAAGGTCACCTAAATGGAGAAGAGAGGGAAAGTATGTAGTATGTTACTAAATGTTTGGGTCAAATTGATTTTGTGAGAGAGAAAAAAGGAAACTTAAAAAGTCACAAAAAAGAGGGACAATACGAGGTGAGAGAAACTCAAAATTTGTGTACTATTCATTCTTTCCTTGTTTAGTACATCACTATCCCTTTTCTTAATAAAAAATCCAAGACTTGGAGGGAGAAGATTTATCATTCGTGCCCGAGGGGTCCACTAGGGTTTACCGTATGGTACCACGTGAGTGTAAGGGAGGAGGGTTATTTAACGGAAGGAAGGTACATTTTATAAGGTAAGGTCCCATAAATAGGGGGTAGATAAGGGGTATTTTCATATATTTCTTGCACGCAGGTCATGACATCTCCTTATTATTACTAGTGAATCCCCCGTGACTTCATGGATGTCCACATCTAGCCTTCCTATTGGACAATCTAAAAGGCCCACATCTTAAACTATATTAATTTTAAGGGGCTATTTTCAAGTCTCAAATTTTCCTAATGATTACTGAAGGCTATATGTAAACCCATGAATCCTTCTTGAACAATGCTTCTTCCCATTTTCCATGCTCATCCTTTATATTGTGTACATAGATAGAAGATATGGAATCACGGGGCCACCCTTGTGCTAATGTCTAGATATCATTGGAATGGATTTGAGAAGAATACTACTTGGAAGGAGAGAAATGTAAGTAGAAATACTTCAACATGGTGGTAGGTATGGAGATGAAATAAAGAGAGAAGTTGGGGTTTGTGTAGCTACAATTATGTGAGCATAGAAAAATGAGAAGTTTTATGGAATGTAGGTAAGAGAATGACCATGGAAGAAATAGAGAAGCTAGGTGCTATGTGACTATGGCAAGGATAAGCTAGGGGTTGTGTGGCTATGGCTATGTGGGCATACAAGGATGAGAAGATTTCTGGAATGGAGGTCAGAGAATGACCATAGAAGTAAGAGAGAAACTTGGTGCTATGTGGCTATGGCTAGTGGGAGAAGCTAGATATTATGTAAACATAGAAAGATGAAAATATTTTTGGAATGGAGGTAAGATAATGATCAAACTAGAAGCATTTCTTATAGATTGATTAAAAAAAAACTTTTATTGACTATATATGACATAAGAAGAGGTTTTAGGGGGGATCCCTTTTTGGAGGGGACATTGTTAAATGTTGGGTCACCTTTTTGGACACCCAGTGGAACCCACCTACATGGGTTGGGTAAAAGTTTGGGGGGGGGGGGGGGGTAAATGGGATATGGGGAAAAGCCTATAAGTGGTGGAGACAAGGGAAAACAAGGAGTAGATAAAATGTGCAAACCACCCCCTCTCCCATTGGTCCATCTCAAATCTCTTATCATGAAAAGAGTCATTAACTCTTAAGCTAAAGGGCCCTTTTGAGTCCATATTCCCCCCAATGTTAGCTTGGTTGTTTTTTCTTTGTCTTTATATGTTCTTCCTTCTTCTCTCTTTACTCCTCCATGTAGTATGCTCAACAAGAGGTAGAGGTGGATCTAAGTAAGATCTACCACTACCCTTAGTGGCCTTATTGAACCTTCCGAGATTTCCATCATCTTCTTTCTTTTGCCTTTTCTTCCATAATAAATTCCATATTTTGTGACTTGGAAAGATAAGCATAAACAAAAAAATAATTTGTTAGAGAATCCCAAGCAATCTTTTCTTGAATACTCTTTCCTATCTCATTCAAGTTTGCTCTAGAAAATTTTGTCTTTTTTGGTGTATGCACAACACATGTCCAAATTTCTATCTTCTTACTAAGCATAGATACACAACCACAATCTTTCCCAATCTGCAAACCATAGGTAGCTACTTCCACTGCATCATATGTGTTCTTTAAAGACATATCATCAACTAACTTTAGCATGTCACTCTTTTCAAAATCTAGATTGATTGGTAGTCCTACCTCACGTAGGTGGATCTTTCCATCCTTGAAGAAAATCAAATTATTGTCCAATGCATCTTTATATATCTGTCAATCCCTTTGTTCATGCTTGGTACTATCATACAATCCCTTTTCCTCTAGCTTTGCAAGCTTCAATTGCATGTTATGCATAATATCCTCTTTATAGTAGTAGTTGCAGAAACTAGTTATTTCCCTACATTCTCAGTGACTTTTCTTAAAATTGAAAACATGGACCCAATGTTCATCTTGGCTCTTCTTCTTTGCCTCTTGATAAGCATAAAAATATTATCTTCAAAATCCTACCATTCAATTTTCAGTCCTCTCTCAGTATTTTCATCTTCTAAGAGCTCTTCCAAGCTCAATTGCAATATAAGATTTGTTGACTACAAAAACAATTCTATCCTTTCAGTTTCTAGACCTTGCTACTCTAGACTATCCAACTAGTCATACTACACTCAAACTCATGCAGAACCTCTGTAAGTAGCCAACCCTTTATTGGGTTTTTCAAACACTCCATGAAAGTTCTATGAGTAACCAATCCTGCATCCTCCTATGAAATGATGTTTCTTCAAAGCTTTTTTAAATTCATCACATGTAGCCCCTTTTGCATAAATCTCATGTATGTGTGGTTTCAACTCATGGATTGCAAGTTTCATAAAATACTGACTCATATTGTAAGTAGGTATCCCAAGGAAGCCCAACTTCTCTGCATACACCTAGCTTCCAGAAGCCTACAATGTTTTAGTCATGATGGACACATGCCTCACAAAATACTGTAACATCTATTATTGTTATTGTTGCTACTACAAACACATAACACAATATTAGTGAGTTTGGGAATCTTCCAATTTCCATTTTTACAAATACTAAAAAGATGGCACCCGGATAACATGCCCATAAGTTTCTCAAAACCATATGATGTGACCTATCATTGGAAAGCGCTTGAAAAATGGAATCTATTGAGCTATAGAGTGCAAAATTCGGAGTTATAGTGTTCAAGTTATGAAAAATCCAAAGATTTGACCACGTGTCTCAAACTTATGGGAAATTCCCATATTTCCCAATATGGTGTTACATGGTAAAAGTGTGCAATAATTACCTTACATCATTAGATGAACCTAAAGTTGTAGAATCACACATACTACAGCTCTCTTCCCTTTGACATCAAGTTTACCAAAGATGTCAAAGTATTTGTTGTGTATAGCCAAAAAGCCATTGAGACTCAGGTAAGAAGAGACCACATCTCAAAGAAAAGAAATTCTATGAAAGAAAAAGGCAATAAGCAAAATAAATACAAGAGACAAAAGAATCCTAAGTGTAGAATATATTTCTCACATATTAGCTTGAGCTCAATATACGTAACCACATATAGACTATAGATTTGAGACTAAGTCTTAGAGAAACCCAATTTAATTCAGTCCATAAGATTCAATATCCAGGATACATAAGATCAAACATCAAACAATTGGTATGAGGCTTAAAAATATGCTCAAACTTATGTTAGGAAGTCTAGTACCAAAACAAACCCACATACACTAATAAATCCCTATTTTGAAGCTTTCAAAAGACCTTCTTATAGTGTAAAAATATCTTTTCAAATTTGCTACATTTATGGAATAATAATATATCAAAATATTCCAACAAAATCCCTTATTCAAGATAGTCATGAAGTAGTCTTCAAACAAAATTTTAAGGTGGATCATTGCAAAAGCTTTAAGACCATCAATGGCCTGCTCTATATCTCTGTTTTAAATAGCCCATAGTTGATAAAAAACACATATATTGGGCCTCAAAAAGCATTTCAAAATTTCAAAAATTTAGTTGAGAAACAAATAGGTATGTTGATCAACTGCTTGAGATTAGATGGAGGGAGAAAGTGCAACTCCAATAAATTTAGTAATTTTTTGAAATAGTATGGAATTCAAAGGCAATTTACATGCAAGTACACTCTACAATAGAATGGTATTGCTGAAAGAAAGAACATGCACATTGTCAAAATTGCACGAGGCTTAATGGTTGAAAACAACATGGCTCATTATTATTGGGCAAAATTTGTCTCTATAGCTATGTCTATTATGAGCAAGACTCCCACTGCTATAGTGCATGATGTGACACCAGAGAAGAAGTTTATTGGCAACAAATTAGATTTGTCACATGTTAAGGTATGGGATGCATTACATATGTACATATTCTTGATGAGATAAGAAAGAAGTTGGATCCAAAAGTTAAAAAGCGTGTACTTGTGTGCTATTTTATTGAGAAAAAGGACTATATGGATTATAATCCAATTATATGCAAGGCATAGGTAAGCAAAGATGTTGTATTTGATGAGATGAGCGCTTGTATGTTGTTGAAAAACAAGTTGTTATAGATGTTACAAAAAAATGTGATTACAATAAATGTGGATCCAAGGTCACAAATATTGAGTGGACTAGAAGAGTCCTCTTCTAGTAGATCTATTGAGAGACCATAAGTAGAGAAAATGTATCACACAAGGAAAAAGAAAAGGCGATTGAGTCATTTGGTGTACCGGATGTTTTCACAAGCTATTATTACAAAAGGATCACATAGTGCTCCACAAGTGTGGAGGTCAAGGAGAGCAAAGTATCTTGTAAATAAGTTGACATATGACGGTTATATTTATTGTCATTATGCATATATGGTGAAGATTATAAAATTAACTGAGCCCACTTGTATTGGGTTGGTCATGTACATTGGGAGAAAGCCATGGATGAAGAAATAATTGCATTGGATATAAATCAAACTTAGGATTTGGTGCCACTATCTGAGGGGAAGAAAGCTATAGGTTGCAAATGAGTTTACAATGTAAAACACATTGCAAATGGTAAAGTGAGAAAGTATAAGGCAAAACCAGTTGCCATCCTCTAACATGGATATGTTAGTCATTACAAGGATAAAGGAATATAGCGATGGCCATTTCTGATGCAAATTAGCGGCATCGCTATTTGCGTCGCTATTGGCATTGCAAATGCAATGCAAGTAGCAACGGTACTCAGGCGAAAAAAAGCGGGCTGAAACTCTAGCGCGTTATTTTGCGTGAATGAACGAAAGAGGGAGTGAAAGGGAGAGTGAACTGCATCTTGTGTTTAAGAGGGAGAGGGAGAGAAAGAGAGAAAGGGGGAGAATGAGAGCTTCTCACCACCACTGTCACCGTTTGCGAAGAAGAGGAGGAAGTGTATGGATGGTGAAGAGGAGCCGCCGTCTTTAAGAGGAGCCACCGAATCCATTCTCGGGCCTTTGCGGTGAGTGCATTGTTTCCTCTTGCTTTGTTTTTGTTTTTTCTCCTTTTCTTTTACTTGTTTTTGTTAAAAATCATGTGTATTGAGAGAGAAAGAGAGGAAATGAGAGAGGGAGAGGAAGAGAGAAAAAGAAAGAAGGAACGAGAGAGAGAGGGAAAAAACATTAAACATAATAGAGAAAGAGAGGAAGAGAGAGAGAGGGAGGGAGAGAGGAGAATGAATGAATAAAAAACAAAGAGAGGCTAAGATCATGTTCTTTAATTTCTTTTTTTCTTATTTGTAGTAGTAGTAGTAGTAGTAGTAGTTCTTTAATTTCTTCTTTTCTTGTTTGTAGTGGTAGTAGTAGTATTAGTAGTTCTTTAATTTATTCTTTTCTTGTTTTTTGTAGTAGTAGTGGTAGTAGTTGTTGTTATTATAGTAGTTGTTGTTTTATTTCTTCTTTTCTTGTTTGTTGTTGTTGTGGTAGTCATAGTAGTGGTAGTGGTAGTGGTAGTGGTAGTGGTAGTGGTAGTGGTAGTGGTAGTGGTAGTGGTAGTGGTAGTTATTTAATTTCTTATTTTCTTGTTTGTTGTTGTTGTGGTAGAGGAGGAGGAGGAGGAGTAGTAGTAGTAGTAATAGTAGTGGTGGTGGTGGTGGTGGTGGTAGTCGCTGTTTAATTTCTTCTTTTCTTATTTGTTGTTGTTGTGGTAGTCATGGTCGTAGTCATTGTGATCGTAGTCCTAGTAGTAGTAGTGGTAGTAGTGGTAGTAGTGGTAGTAGTAGAGGAAGAAGAAGAAGAAGAAGAAGAAGAAGAAGAAACATACAACATAATAAAGAAAGAGAGAAAGAGAGAGAGATGGAGGGAGAATAGTAGTAGTAGTAGTAGTAGTAGTCATAGTAGTCGTAGTGGTGGTGGTGGTGGTGGTGGTGGTAGAAGAAGAAGAAGAAGAAGAAGAAGAAGAAGAAGAAGAAGAAGAAGAAGAAATAGGAGGAGGAGGAGGAGGAGGAGGAGGAGGAAATGAGAGAGGAAGAGGAAGAGAAAAAGAAAAAAGGATCAAGAGAAAGGGAATAAGCATAGAACATAATAAAGAAAGAAAGAAAGAGAGAGAGATGGAGAGAGAGAAGAGAATGAATGGATAAAAAACAAAGAGAGGGTAAGATCTTGTTCTTTAACTTCTTCTTTTCTTGTTTGTAGTAGTAGTAATAGTAGTAGTAGCAATAGTAGTAGTACTAGTGGTGGTGGCGAGGTTCGGTGAGATCCGGTGCAATACCACGAGATGAGAAACACTCTGACATACGTTAATTTGTGAATGGGTGGAGACTTTACATACGTTAATTTTGTTGAGTTACAAGAGAAGAAATCCCTTCTCAAACAATTTAAGAAAGAAAAAAAGAATGATAACAAAATCAAATTGTTTGTCGTAGTGTAGACCAAATGGAAAACAATGAAGGTCATGATGTTCAAGATCACAAGGATATCTTAATCAGTGTGTCCCATATTCTTACTCTCAATGTAAGTTGAAAATTAGACGAAAACATCGATTGTCTATAGAACACGTATGATGCTTCGGCGAGTTTCAATTAGAGATCATTGATCAGGAGATCTCAGATTTTGAGCAAACGGTAAGAAAAGTGTATATCAATCATGCATTGTATTCATAAACTAATTGAATATCATATACAAAAACATTGGGTGTGGCTGGTAAATTTTCTATCTAGGGAGATGATGTCTCGTTCCAAGGAGGTGTGCACCCTTTGTGGCTAGTTAGAAGAGTTCATGGGTGTGCGATGGATGGAGTGCCTAAACCAATCCACCACTTGAAAGATAGGCAGTCTTCCAAACTTTCCTACAATCTTGGAGCTTGAGGTGGAGGCAATGATCGATGCATTGATGCCCATGGATGTCGAGACATCTGATCCGCTTAGAGAGGAAGCATCCGTACCGTTATATAATGGGTGCCGAGTATCTCGCCTGAAAACACTGCTTGCACTCCTAAGTGTGTAAGCAAAATACGTGTGGAGTAATGCGTGTAACCGAGTTGTTCAGGTACCTTGTACATACGCTTCGTTGATTTCTTTTTGACACTATCATAAAAAATATTTGTGCTTTTTCAAGGTGTTTTATGATTTTTTTTCAGATTACTGAAGTACCATATATTATCACTTGCAAATACCATGCTTGAGTCTTGTGATGATACGCGACATGTTTTACAAAAGCTTGGCATGGACTACAATAGAATCCATGCATGTATCAACGATTGCATACTATTTCGAGGAGAACACGAGACTATGGAGACATGTCCAAAGTGTGGTACTCACAGGTATCGACAGGACCTGTAACGGCAAACCATCCCTCAAAAATTTCTTAGACACTTTTCACTTATCCCCCACATAAACCACATGTTTCGTATGTCCGGCATGGTGAGCTTAACTATGTAGCATGCACAGAATAGATCCACAAATGGAGTTCAACGAATATCAGCGGATTCATGTATATAGAGATGCATTGACTCTACCTTTCCAGGCTTTGCCTGAGAGCCAAGGAATCTTCAGCTCGGTCTTGTTATGGATGGTGTGAACCCATTCGGTCTCTACGCTCAACTTCTTACAGTGTGTGGCCTATAGTCCTTGTCAACTACAATATCCCTCCATGGCTTTCTATGAAGAAAGGACATCTCATCCTTAGCTTGCTCGTTCCGAGCCGCTACAAAGTGAAAAATATGGATGCGTATATTCGTCCATTAGTCGATAAGCTTAAGATTTTGTGGGAGGGGGGCACCATGGAAGATATGGGCAAGTATGAGCAAGCGTGATGGTCGACAATCCGCCAATATTCGAGCCATTCTCATGTGGACCATGCATGACTTTCTGGGATTTGGAGAGTACTCAGGTAAGTAGGCTTCCATTCTCGTTGGTAAATATATCATAGCTCGTTCAAGTTTGTATTCACTGGATAGAGGTGTTGGGACATATCTGGTTACCTTAAGTTATCATGCATGTCCATTGTGTGGTCCACAGTTAGACTCCCGAAGGTCACAAACCATGAAGAAGATGGTATATCAAGGACACGCTACTTTCTTGCCAGAGGGTCATAAACTCAGGGAAGGTTTTCTTGGATGACCTCTAGCACGTATGAATGCCCAAAGCTAATATGAGCTGAAAATGGTCCACACGGAGTCACATCCAAATGGAATGCAACGATGATAGACTGACTGGAGATGTGGTGGTTGAAAATGGGGTAGAAAAAAGAATGGATGCTACAATGGGGGAGAAAGTGAATCTATTTTGTATGTTGCACCATGCCTCCATGGAGACGTGGCTCGCTAGCTACGAGAAAATTAGGAAAGATCGAGAAGAAGCGCGATCTAAATTTCAACGTAGTACGTATCATTGACCGATTTGATATCCCAAGGGCATGGAAGAGATGCCACGGTTTATGTCAATGCGATGGTTGCATAGAACTTTGACCGCAATGTCTTGCGAAGGGGCGGATGTCTCAACTGAGGAGTGGAAATTCTCGAGGGGATGTAGTCCAAAGGTAATGACGTGTTTAAGGTTTGTCGTATCTATATTTTATATGTGACAACTAATTAAGTGTTTCAATGTACATTACAAAATATATAGTGCAGCATGGTTGCGCGAACGGCATTTTTGCGTGGAGCATATCGACAAAATGCGCTCCACAACAAATAGTGGTATCATGGCAAAGTTCGAGCAAGAGAGCCAACGACGAGCAACGGATCTAGACACGTTTATAGATGAGATGGAGTATTTTGGAAACTTGTAAAGTATTATCATGGTGGATTACCGTAGCTTCTCCATGATCCTATTCGATGTGCAGTGGTTCAAAGTGATACTTGAAGGAGATGGAGCAATAGTTGGATGAGGTCCATCTGGATTTCTCGAAATAGATTCCGAAAAAAGGTGGACGGATTTGTGCGACACATTTGTGTTGCCGGCGCATTGTGAACAGGTGCATGAACTCATGTTTTTTTAAATTTTATTACGACATGGAATATGTCACAAAAGTTAAATCTCTCTTGTATGATTTTGAACATGTAAATTTCTATTCAAACCCCTAACAACCTCGATGGTGGTATGTCATACCTTCAGCTCCTCGAAGTGCAAGAGTCAATGATCAAAGCGATGTTCCGAGCGTACATGAGGATAGTATGCAAATAGAGGGGTCAATATTGCAAGGGGTGGAGCCCACCAAAATCTTGGAGCATGTAGAGGAGTCAAAATCGGGTAATAATGATGAAAATACAGGAGTCCAAGAATTCTTTGAGAACGAGGTGGACTCATTATTTTGTGGTGACATGTCCATTGACCTTCTAGTGTATGTAGAGTTGTATCAGGAGATTGACATGGGACCATAGGGTACTTCATACTTGGATCATTCATCTACTCAATTCATTGATGAATTGCTTATAAGGGTACATAAGATATGCATTTTAAGTAAGATCATTTTTTTAAGATTTATATTACCGTGCTTTGTATGACTTATATTGATTATGCCAACATCAATTTTTGTTTGTGTAGGTGACCTTTGTGGGTATTTAGATCATCACGATGAGTCGAGGGATGAGCGATGAGGAGCTACACAAGATCTTTATGTGTATGTCTTCAGATCAAATGGCTCAATTCAAAGATATGGCAGACCAGGAGCTGTCTTGGACACCATCAGGCCGTTCTATTAGATCTACTTCAGTGCACTTTGATGCTTTAGTTTCCAATAGACAAGGTCGACGCTACAGACTTGGGCCAGATGGAGGGAGTGGTTTTGGGGGATATTGCAAAGACATGGATGCAGTGAAACTGTGGTCGACTCGGGATACATGTGCTACTTCTTACTCTTGTGGAGGTTTAAGGGAGCGTGGCTCAGGTAGTTGTTGTGGAGGTACCGACGTAGTGTCTTCGTCTCGTCATTCTGCTGGAGTTGCGTCATCTATGGGATTTTTCACACCTGTGGGGACGTCTACTTCAGTCACTCTAGCTTTTGCTCATGTGGCACTCCTATGGGTGCTACTCTGAGAGATACTACCCCCATAGCTACACCAAATGTATAGGGGTCTCCTAGATATGCCCAGGAGCATGGTCGCAAGTGGGAGAGGATACATATTAGGCATACCCCAAAGGGGTATGGATACCTTGTAGATGATAGGACATGAGCCATCATCATGAATGATGAGGGGAGGAGGGTGGCTTGGAGGGAAGCAAGGACTACATAGTAGCATCCTTGCATGAGGAGTTTTCGGTACTTGCTATAGAAGATAGTTTTTCCACAAGCTGAATGATGGAGTACATACATGCGTACATGTCACACAGATTATCGGACGCACGCAATGAACTTAAGAGTGGGGCCTCAAAGCCCAACTGGCTAGACGCAGACGACTGGCGCTGACTTAGGGAAGAGGCTACAGATTCTTCAGGACATTGGAGACAATAGTGCAAGGTGGCAAAGGCACGACTGGAGGTAGAAGTTGTCTATCATCTTGGGAGTGGCGGCCATAGGACATATTTGGAGGACTTTGTAAGTTTTTCTTTTGTTCTGCTTGCTTATTTTTTGCAATATCCCTTGTACTGACAATCATGTTTTTAACAGTTGTATTTTATTTTCTTTGCACCACTCCATTACAAACTGCGATCCCACTAGCCTAGAGACTCGATATGCAGAGAGACACAGTCTCACTGCATTGATCAACCGATTGTATGGACGCAACGACCCTGTAAGTCACTCATCTTTCTTATCCATAGTTACTAAATTTAATTAAAATGCATTATTGTATGGTGGACTAGTGTGTAGATGTTTCTTTTTTTGCAGAGTCTGTTTAATGCTCCTTTGCAACGGGACAAGGTTTCGGATGGGGAGGATCTATAGCTCGCCCTTGGATCCATGGAACTCACATACTCTTTTTTTTAGGTTATGTGATTTGTGTATGCATTTTCTATGTAGTAGTAGTATCTTGCCATGATTGTACCGTCGCTTTCATTATGTGATCACGTATTTATTTCATGTATCAATGTTATGATTCAAGTACACTTTGCCTTCGTTTACACGAGCATTGTACACATTACTGAAACTCTTTTGTATGGCCCAAATAAAGCACATAAGTGCTATTTGTGGTAGTGCCCTGCTACAATTTTTTTTTTCCCTGTTGCTATCGCTATTAGAGTCGCAAATTTACTGCACACATCGCTATTAGCATCACAACATTCATGACAAAGTGTCATTATCATCGTCGCTATTTGCGCTGGTATCAGTGTTGCAAATACCGATGCAAATAGCGATGCTGATAATGATGTTGATAGCGACTATTCTATGGCATCGCTAATACCGAAGTTTTTTGCAACGATGGGGAAAAATTTATTTAAAAACATTTTCGTCGCTTTGAACATCGGTATAAGGCCTGTATCTTGTAGTGAGCGAGGGGGAGATTAGATAAAGGTAAATAGAAGATATTTGATAATGTTATTGGTATGCTTACATCTAGATATGAGTTACTTAGTAGTGATAGTCTTGATAGTGAATTGGGTATACCATCTATTATGATGCCTGGAGTAAGGCAAAGAAAGTATGTACCTTCTCATGAGAGGCAATCACATAGTGAACCACAGTTAAGAAGGTAAAAAAGAGTCAGAAAGCATGTTGATAGACTGACTTACAATGGATATTTAACTAGACATTTTGCTTACATGACTAAAGTGATGGGTCACAAAGAGCCTACAAAGTTTAGTGAGGCAGTTGGAGATAAAATTTATTGTACTACCATGGATGAGGAATATGTAGTATTGGTTGAAGATGACACATGGTATTTAGTTAGTCTGCTTGAAGGCAAAACACCCATTGGCTGTAAGCGGGTTTACAAAGTGAAGTGCAAGGTAGATGGATTATTGGAAAGATACAAAGCTCGATTGCAACATCGAAGGGATGGAAGCTTTGGTAGATGGATGTCAAGAATGCATTTCTGAATGGAGATTTGATTGAGGAGGTGTATATGAAACATCCTAAGGGCCATGTACACCCTGACTACCCAAATCATGTGTGTAGGCTGAAATAGACCGTTTATGGATTAAAACATGCATTGAGAGCATAGAACACTTGCATTAGTACATATTTATAGTAGCTTGGTTTTCAGATGAGACATGTAGAACACGTTTTGTTTATGAAGAAGACAAAGGCAGGTTATTTACTATTTGTGATTTATGTAGATTCCTGTCCAAGGATTGATAGTAAAAGACACATCACCTATAGGTCCACTCATTGTAGTACTAGTGGAGGGACAATTTTTAGCATGAGTATGACTAGCTGATCCAGCAGAAACCACTACATTTTGACCACCATAACAGGATGCCAACTCATCAAATACCGCATCCTTGTGGATCAGTGTCTCACGAGTAGACGGATTGTACCACTTATAGGCTTTTCTGTTGTGTGCATAGCTAAGAAAGACACTCTTAATAGCTTTCAAATCTAATTTCTTTCTCTTCTCATTAGGACATGTACATAAGCAATGTAGCCAAATAATTTAAGGTGATTGATATCCAGTTTGTAGCTATGCAATTTCTCATATGGTGTAAGATCATGAATGCCACCTGTTAACTCTGGTGCAACGAAAGTACAAAAAAAGCAAATAAAATTAAAAATATACAAAGGATAGAGCAAAAAAAGGCATTCCAATGAAAAAAATAGGAGGAAAAGAGCCAAAAGCACAAGCAGACTCAAAAGTCCAAGGCAAGTGCAAAAGGCAAAAGGCACATTTTAAATATAAAAGTGCACCCTAAATTCTTATAAAAGAGTGCCAAGCTCCCTCCTTATGAAACTTGTAAATGTAGATGGGCATGGGTGAAGGAACTATGTAAATAGAAAGGGAATTGGGAAAGAGGACCTAGGCTAAAATGTCCGGTCGTGTAAAAAACAGTGGGCGCCCTTAGAGGAGTAGGGCATATATAAAAAGGCAAAAAGTGAATGGAGAAGCTCATTCTTGTGTGTGGCCAAAACTAGCTCTCTTCTTCTTCTTTTTCTTCTTGCTCTTGCTTGTGCTTGTGCTTGACAAAGGGAATGAGGGAGTAAGTGTGTGATGGTGGGAGACCATGGTGGAGAAGCTCTCCATATTCTCCTCTCCTCTTCTTATATTCTTTTCTCTTCTCTTGTCTCGTGCGAGGCAATGGGACTTGGAGCTTGGAGCTTAAGGATCAAGCTTGCTTGAGCTTACACCTTGGATCATGGAACTACCAGAGAATTCAAGGGAGGAGAGGCAACTCGAGCGTGCATGAAGGTAAGCTCACTATACTTGTAGGTGTGAGAGCACATATGGCTATGTGAGAGGTAGCCATTGGACTCGGCTTGAAATGCTTGAAACGATAAGCGGTCCATGGGTTTTGGTGATCAAGCGAGAAGCTTCCACATTTTAATTTCATTGTCGGGATCACGGATTCAAGCTTTAAGTGCTTGCATGCTCCGAATCAAGTATTAGAGTAGGGTTTGTTCCAAACCAGTGCTTGAGATAGGTACAAAGAATTTAGAAGGCATTCGATATCTTTCACAAGTTTGTTTGTTTTTAAGGTTTAAGTGATTAGGTTGGATTTGCTTAGGTGTTTGTTTAAGGTTTGGATGCATTTAGGTAAGGAAAAAAGCAACAAAAACAAAGAAACAAACAGTAGGGTTATTGCTATAAACAAGGAAAAATTGGGAGAAAAAGGGGTTTTGGTGCATTAAGAGAGGATAGAGAAAGCTAAGACAGTGGAAGACTGAATAACAAGGGCTTTAAGGGGAAAATTGTCATGAAGGAAAATACAACATTAATATTTGCACCTTGGATTAATTCCAGCCTTTGTAAATTTAGCCCTAGCCTATGTGTACATGTGTGAACAGCCCTTAAGTTTGGAAGAGGGTTAGAATAAAAAGGGACTAGAGGCCAAAGGCAAGACATCTTTTGATCATTCAATAATCTTGGCTTTACCATTTTCTTGGAGTTAGCTTCTTCTTAGCCTTTGAAGCACTCAGCCATGGCCGTCATGTATTCTTGAATTCCCAACCATTAATACATGATGAGGATGTCTTGGTGCAATAGATTTGTTAATTCTTTGTTGTAGCTTAGTTAATTTTCAATTTCAGTTAGATTTCATTCCATGGTTGATTGTTTTCTTACATTGGTATCAGAGCTGTAGCTTAGATCCTTGCAGAAGTCATTTTCAAGTACTAGATTCAGTTTCCTAGGCTAGAGAGAGCAAACCATAGTTAGGAATTTGAGTGATAGGACTTGACAGGACATGAAGGATTCAAACTAGAGTTACATGTGAAGGTCTACTACAAACAGGGATGAAGATGGTGATTCTTGGCATTACTAATGGAAGAAATGGAGGGCTCCAGCCAAAATAGCAGGACGTGATCAAGATTTGAGCCAAAATTTGGGTAAGTGGACAAACTAATGGTTACAAGATTTAGAGGAAGGAAAAGTTAGAGTTACTTTTCATGAAACAAAGGGTTTCTTCATTTTTCCTTCAAGCTGTCCACAAGAATCCATGGCCAAGACAAGATCAGATCTTCTCTTTCTCACTCCTATCATGAGAATGGATTGCATGACCTTCTTCCCTGCTTCAATAGCTTCAAGTGGAGTAGCTAATATAGCTACTTAGCATCATCGTGGATTTTTGGTACATGAGTATGTACTCACGCTGTTTGCGCCGCCTGCACATACTCCCTTACTGCGTGGAAAAATTTCAGAGATAGGATGTCTCTTAAGCATTGCTAATGATCTTTCTAACCCTGGGCAAGAGATCTCTCACAAGTTTCTTCAAGATTCTTACTATTTTGGAGTTTTCCCTCTTCTTCAAAACCCTAGCTATGGAAGTTTGGGACAGCATCAAAGATTCCTGAAATTTTTAAAGCAAATCATGGGGCTTTTGTGGGCAAAGCATCTCTGAAGCTTCCTCAACCATTTCCCCTCAAGAATCCATCAACATTGGACCAACATTGAAGGAGATTGAAGCCAATGGAGGTCTAGGTGTTCAATGGGCAGCATGAAGCTTTAATGCCATTAAATTTTGGCATTCCCTCTCAAATTTCGGGATCTCTTGGACACATTGAAGCCCTCTCTATTACCTATTGCAACCTACTTCAAGTAGAGAAGGTAATCGGTCTTCATCAACCCTCATTTGGAGCATTCATGGAGTCATGGAGCTTTCATGGGATTAATGAAGCTGAAGCTTATCAAGGAAGGGATTATTCTTGAATATTGAAGATCTCTTGGACTGATTTTAGAAGGATTATCAAGCTCAACTCACCTATGTCAAGCATTATGGATTGAAGGTCATTCCATCAACAATGCTCTTCTCCAATCAATTAAATGAGGTACTCTAATCACTCTTAATTTCTCTTTACATCCAATTGCTGATCTCATTTCCAATTGTTGAAGAGAAATAAGAGGATTAATGAAGCTTTCATTCATAGCTTAATGCATTACATGAAGCCTATAGGTTATGTCAGTCATTGTCTTTGCTAAACCTTTTCAATTTACTGAAATGGCCATCTCTAAATGTCTCAAACTCTTCCATAATGAATGAGCATTACCCATCTACTTTCATTCATTGAAATCAGTAATTTCTTGAGCTTCATTACTCAATCTTTATTGCCTAACCCTGACATGAAATTGATTTTCTATTTTGCCTCTTGATCATAAGAAAATCATTACCCAATTGGTAAGTGAGAAAAGCTTTGTAAGCAGTGAGTCACTGCTGAGGTAAATACCTCTCCATTTCTCATTTACATTTCAGCCTTTTCAATTCCAATCTTGCATACCATGAAAGGGCAAATGAAAGGCAATTGTATTTCTTTCCTATTCCATGCATATCATACTGATTTTTAGAGCTAGAATTCACTTGCCATGTACATGCCCACGAGGAAAAGTGGATGCCGGGCGAGTCGGTAGGACAAAAGAGAGGTGACCCTCCCCTACCGACGAGGACCCTGAAGGGGAGCGCAACCCGGCTCGAGAGGGAACTTTGCAAACCCCTCGGGTCTCGGATCCCACGCATTTTCAAATTTAGGTGTAGGTACAAATCTCAAAGGCGCTCGAAATCAGCCTACAGCATGAGTTTATGGGCAGTGAGTTCTTGAGATATTGGCAAATGTATGAAGACATATGGCTACAGTAAAATGTATGCATCCTATGGTAAAGACACTATGGTTCAGCATTAAAGTTTGGGATAGATATGGGCGGATGTATGAGACTTTCCTACAGGGTTATGAAGTTGGTACATGCTTGGTATTGATGGTACAAGCCATTAAGTGACTAGAACAGGGTATTCACTGCCTGCAGGAATTTTCAGACAGCAAAAGAAAATCCCTTACAGAAATTTCTGTACTCATTCATTTTCTGCACTTGATAGCTCGATGGATAGAGGACTCTTCAAGCTTCGAACAGAGCCAAAGACCTCGTAATTTGGATCTCTAGAAGTGAAGATAATCAATTTTTTCTACTGCAGGAAATTCAGGACAGAAATCAACCCATGGCTACGAATAAGAAGAGAGACCCTGTTTTGGATACTATCAATGAAGAATTGAAGGAATATCAACAGGAAAGGGGTGAACATCAACAGGAAAGAGTTGAACATGACACTTCTCAAGATGCCATTTACCGAATGCATTATGAGAACGAAGAGGTCGATGCAAGTTCCACCCACTCCCCTACCAATCAACCCATAGAGATGTCTCATATCTCAATGAATTCAAACAGTTTTCAACAATTGTCAAATGACATAAAGGATATGAAATCAGGTTTCGAGGGTATGAGGTTGGGTATTGACAAGCTTGTAGCACTTCTTGGTGAGAAAATGTTGCCTACAGCTGGTCTTAATGTCCCACATCCTCATAGGGCTGAAGAACCACCTAAACCACCTACTCCTAAGGTGGTAGGTCAATTTGAAGTTGGAGAGTCATCTAAAGCTAAGGATTTTGTGTAGCCCACTTCACTTCAGCCACAATTCCATCAACAAAAGGGTCACTTTCAGCCACATGGGCAGGATCCTCAAGAGAGAGTGCAAACAAACTCAAAGCATGATGAAGACATCCATGGGTGCAACTCTTTCTACAAGCAATTTTATCCTCAAGCAAATGTTGGTGGCTATGAGCAAGGGCAAGTTAATTCAGTCCCAAACTCTTATGGGCAGCCACATGGACATGTGAATTCAGCCCCAAATGCTTTTGGACAGCCACAACATAATTTCTCTATTCAAGTGCAGCCTAATAGGTCAAGTCCCATGTCAAATCATGGTTGGAATTAGCAAAATAATGGGCAGCAACCAACTTTCAACTCACCTATTCATGGACAACCTCAAGGGAACCATGGACAATCTCCCAATGTGAGCAACACATACTTTCAGCCTCAAGGACATTATTTCCAGCCACAAAGTCATGGTATGCATTATGGACAGCAAACTCCTTATGCACAAGGGCATGGAAATAATGAATATCCTAGGCAAGGACCTTTTGGCAATTCTTTTCGGCCACAACACCATAGTGGGTAGCAGCACCATAATGGACAACCTCCTCAATATGAGAGAGAGTACAAGGAGAAAATAATTATCTCAAACTTCAAGGGAGAGAACCCTTCACCCACGGAGTTGGAGGAGTGGTTTGACAAGTTAGAGATGTATTTTTCCCTTTACCCAAGGCCCGAGAATGCCAAAGTAAAATTTGCAGCCCTTCATCTAGAAGGCTATGCTCACACTTGGTGGAGATATATGTCGAGGATGGGATATGACTTCTTGTCTTGGGATGCATTGAAAAATGCTATGATTGAAGTCTTTGTTTCCCCTATTGAAAAAGAGCGGTTAGAAAAAAAGTGGTATGCACTTGAGCAACGTGGTCTCTCGGTTAGAGAGTACTCAAATCAGTTTTTGAACCTTTCAATGTATGTTCACGGGGTCTCCGATAGTGCCAAGTTGAATAAATACATATTTGGTTTGGAACCTATTCTTTCTTCCGAAGTTGGAGCCATGAATCCTACATCCCTACAAGCTGTCATTCAATTGGCTGAACGTTATGGGCAGAAATACAAGGGTTTTCAGCCAAAAACAGGGCATTCTTTTCAGCCTACGCAGTTCCCAAGGACATCAAGCCATTATGGGCATGCTAAAACTGATTTTCAGCATATTGGGAAGCCATCAAATACTTTCAGCAATACCTACAGCAAGATACCCACTTTTCCTACTGTTTTTGGGCCAAGACAAAGCAGTAATTTCAGACCTAATGCTGAAAACAGATTTGATGGAAAGAGAACTGATATAAGTGCCAAAACTTCAGCCCCAACTCAAGGCAAACATGTATCGAATGACAAGCTCAAAGATATGTATGCTAAAGGACTATGCTACAAATGTGGAGAGAAATGGTCACCCGATCATAAGACCAAATGCAAGGCCAAAAATATGAAGATTAGCATGATCATCAAGGATGATTTCGATGTTGAATCTATTGAAGGAAGCTTGGCTCAGCTTGATGTTAGAACAACTCAAGAAGAGGCACATGAAAATGAAGAGAATGTCCATGATGAGTTCTATGATCCGATGGATGGGTTTCCTTTCGACCCGGGTGGTCATTATTTGGATGATTCATGGACTGATTTACATCCATCGCTATGTGCCATATCAAGTGATGCATGGAGTGGTTCAAGAGGGGATAATACCCTACGCCTTAAAGGTCAAATCAAGGGAAGGACCGCTCATATACTCATAGATACGGGAAGTACACATAGCTTCATTAATGCTAAGTCACTCAATGGGCTGAAATTGAATACGCATGAAATGCCTACATCACTCAAAATCCAAGTGGCAAATGGAAATTTTGAGAAGAGCAATCAATGCTGTCCAAATGTACCTATCACCCTTTCCCCATTGTGCACTACATCGGTGAGCCTAATTGCATTAGAAATGGGTCCCATTGATATAATACTTGGCTGCAACTGGCTGAAATCTTTGGGCAGATTTACCATGGATCTCAACAACATGGAAATGGAGTTTAAATGGTGTGGACAACAAGTAACACTACATGGAGTTGAAAAGAAAAGAATGGAGATGATCAGCCCCAATAAGGTTAAGAAAGAGATAAATGCAAAGGCATGTATGTTCACCATTCTTCTTTCCAAGATTGAAGAGGATCAGCCCTCTTCTCCTACCAACAACATGGACCCATGTCTTTGTAAATTGCTGAAAGAATATGATGACATTTTTCAGCCACCTACCTCTCTTCCTCCCAAAAGAGAAGTGGATCATCCCATTGACTTGCTGCCCAATACAAAGCCCATCAACAAACCACCATATCGCCTCTCCAAAGTGGAAAGAGAAGAGGTAGAACGCCAAGTCAAAGAGCTTTGGAAATGGGTCTCATTAAGGCAAGCCAATCACCTTTTGCTTCTCCAGTCCTTCTTGTGAAGAAGAAAGATGACTCCTTTCGAATGTGCATTGATTACCGCGATCTCAACAAGGTCACTATCAAGAATATGTATCCAATACCTAGAATAGATGATCTCTTAGATGAATTGAAGGATGCCAAGGTGTTCTCCAAAATTGACTTGAGATCGGGATATCATCAAATACGCATGAAGGAAGGGGATGAATTCAAAACAGCCTTCAGGACGGAGAGGGGTCTTTATCAGTTTATGGTTATGCCTTTTGGGTTATCAAATGCTCCAGCCACATTCCAGTCTCTCATGAATAAGATACTTCAACCATTGCTCTTTAAAATAGTTTTGGTATTCTTTGATGACATTTTGATCTATAGCAAGAATAAAGAAGACCATTTGCAGCATGTAAAAGAGGTCTTTGACATATTGAGGATACACAAACTGTTTACCAAGGCCACTAAATGCTCTTTTATGACAAAGGAAGTTGAGTACTTGGGTCATATAGTGGGAGAAGATGGAATCAAAGTGGATCCTAAGAAGGTTCAGTGCGTCAAAGAATGGCCTACACCAACCAATGCCACTTCATTAAGAGGTTTCCTTGGTTTGTCATCCTTTTACCGACGGTTTATGAAGAACTATGCTCATGTTGCAGCTCCTCTTACCGATCGGCTGAAAAAGGAGGCCTTCTTTTGGGATGAGATCGCTGACAAGAGCTTTAATGAGCTGAAGCAATTGCTTGTTTCAGCACCCATACTAGTTTGCCCTGACTTCTCCAAGACTTTTACCATTTATGCAGATGCCAGTGGTAGAGGTTTGGGAGCAGTTTTGGTACAGGAGCATGGTGTCATTGCATTTGAGAGCAGAAAATTTGATGACAAAGAGAGAGAGATGCATGTTTATGAGCAGGAGATGCTTGCTATTTTACATGCAATCAAGAAATGGCACCACTACCTCTATGGGACACACTTCAAAGTCAAAAGCAATCATAGGGTCTTGAGATATTTTCTCTCGCAGCCCAATCTTTCTCCCAAGAAAAAGAGATGGTTGGCCACTTTGCAATCATATGATTTTGAAATATCATACATGGCTGGCAAGGATAATGTGGTGGCTGATGCATTATCAAGAATATGGGCATGCAGTCTATCTATTGTGTCTACCATCTATAAGGATTGGATTGAAGACATTCAAGAGGAATATGTGCTTGATGAGCATGCTGCCCATATTTTACAGAAATTACAGCAAGGGTGTGATGCTGAATTTCCTAATTTTAAAGTGCATAATGGCCTCTTATGGTTTAAGGGTAAAGTGTACTTGATTCCCAGCATTAAATTCAAGCTGAAGGTGCTTCAAGAGATGCATTCATCGCCAATGGCTGGTCACTTGGGCCTTTTCAAGACGTTTGATAGAGTTCATCAAAGCTTCTATTGGAAAGGTCTATGGAAAGATGTTAAAGAGCATGTATCTCAGTGCTTGGAGTGTCAGCAAAATAAGGATTCCACTCTATTACCAGCCGGCTTACTTCAGCCTTTACCCATACCTACGGGCAAATGGACAGATATTTCCATGGATTTCATAACGGGATTGCCTACTACCAGTCATGGATGGAACAGTATCTATGTGTTAGTTGATAGATTGACCAAATCAGCCCACTTTATCCCAACTAAAGTCCAATATTCAGCAAGGCAAGTCGCCGAGCAATTTATGGAAGATGTGTTCAAACTACATGGTATGCCTATGAGAATAGTATCAGACCGTGATTCGAAGTTTATGGGCAACTTCTGGAAAAGTCTATTCTCCTCTATGGGCACTTTCCTCACTCCTAGCATGGCCTATCACCCTCAGACTGATGGGAAAACAGAGAGAGTCAATCATTGGGTGGAAGTGTACCTTAGGCATTATTGTCATGACACACAAGCTTCATGGGATCGTTGGATCCACCTTGCTGAATTTTACTATAATAACACGCATCACATGAGCATTGGGATGTCTCCGTTTGAAGCTCTTTATGGGTATAAAGTCCAACTTCCATCAGTTTTATTCCATGAAGACATCAACCCACAAGCAAAGGAAGAGTTGGAAAGAATGGAGTTGCTCATGAGGCAATGCAAGGACAACATAAGGAAAGCACAAGACGTAATGAAGGTCTATGCTGATGAGAAAAGAAGACATTTAGACTTCAAGGTTGGAGATTGGGTATTTCTCAAAGTTCCCAAGACGCATTATGCTTCATTAAAGGGTGGGAACAACAAGCTTGCTCATAGGTTTTATGGGCCATACTTGATTTTGGACAAAATTGGAGAGCTTGCTTATAAACTTCAGCTACCATCTTCCACTAGAATACATGATGTATTCCATATTTCACAGCTAAAGAAGTATGTTGGGCCCGATGTACAAGTATTGGAAGAGTTACCACCATTGGATGAGGCAGGACTGATCATATATGAACCTGTGGCAGGCGCCCATCATAGTCACTTATTCTTTATTCTTTTAGTGACAATTTGAATAAAGGAAGGCCCGGCCACACATTGTGGTTGTTGGAGTTCCCACTTTTGAGTCTTTCTCTCTCTTGGCTCTTGCTCTCCATCCGACATAGCTCTCATCGCCAAGCTTCTTCCTCCTAGGTTCCACTTCCCTTTCAACTGGTATCAGAGCAAAGGCAGTGGAGCTTTCCTGGCATTCTCTTCAGCCCAAATTTGAAGAGCTTCAACCCGAGCTTCAATGGTAGCCATGGCACCTTCATTTGCAGGTATGTTTTGATCTCCCGCCTCCTCTCTGAGCTTTTGAACCTTCATCAACTTCTTTTCGCACTGCATTGGAGCCCCCTCAACATTGCCAAGTGCCCCCGAGGATTGTTAAAGAATCCCCAGTCCCCAAGAACATCCAGTGCAAATTTTGGTGCATTTTTAGGGGGCTAGGCTGACCCGCTCCTTGCATTTCCCTGCTCTTCCTTGGCTTCTCGGCACTCTTGGCAACCTTCTCGATCATTGTTTGACTCTCCGGAATTAGTGCTTTGCTTCCGATGATTGATTCAAGTGCTTCCCCCATCATTCCTTGCTGTATACATAGTCCCAAGACTATCAAAATAGGGCAGCACTTGACATTTACTGTTTGATGCTTCTTGGTATTGCCCGTTTGATGCCTATTGATGCCCGATGATGTCCAGATGTTATGGGATGCTATGTGAGGGACTCTCAGAAGTCCAGGTCCAAGTCATGTGATCGCAATAAGTCCCGTGGATAAAAGTTTGATCTTACATGTCATTATTGTGGGAAAGTAGAACATATTAGGTCGTAGTGCCATAAAATGTGCAATGATAAGTGCAAGGAAAAGGGAAAAGAGAAAGTGTAAGAAAAGTCTTCTAAGCGCAGTATTGTACCTGCAAAGTCCAGTGTGAAGATAGAAAAGGTTAATGTCATGCATGACACTGATTCAAATGATGATTACATACTTTTAGCTTCTTCATGCAATGCCTTACAGGCCTCTGAGATAGATTCTATGTATACTCAGTGTTGGCTTTTGGATTCGGGTGCGTCATTTCATGTGACATCCTGTAGAGATTGGTTTCATATCTATCGTACCATGTCTAGTTCTGTGCGTCTTGGTGATGACAGGTCTCTTGACATTGTGGGCATTGGACATGTTAGGCTGCAATTTCCTTCTGACAGTTCTTTTGTTTTGCATGATGTACGTCATGTACCTCCGTTGACTCGTAGCCTTATGTCAGTTGGACAGCTTGATGGTGCAAGGTATTTTGTGTCTTTTGGAGACTCTGCATGGAAGATTAGCAGGCTTATGCTTGCAAGAGGTGCCAAGTCCGGCAGCCTCTATCCCTTACTTGTATTTGGAGCTACATTGGATCATGTTTTTTCTATGGGTTCTATTTCCCATTAGGAGAAATATGGACTCTCTTTTTTGCCCCTTAAGGAGTGAATAAACAAATGTAGGCCTAACCAATGAGAGAGCTGGGATTCTAGATTCATGTAACATGAATCTTCTAGCCATATCTTGGACCAAATCTTCCCTCAGCAATAAAATAAGGGAAAAGGGGAGTACAAAGCTGTCACTTCTTGGAAGTTTGTGCCTCGAATTTTCATTTTCTTATTTTTTATGTTTGACTTTTCTTTTCTCCCCTTTTCAGTTTCCCCCTCTTTTTTAGGCGGAACTCAAATTTGTCATATCTCTTTCCCCGCTTCTTCTTTCCTGACGAAATTTTACAGCCTCACTGTTTCTTGCCCTGTCTGTAACCCTGTAAAATTTCATTTGCTTTGCACAAGCACAGAGAGAGTTTCATGTGTTTTATGAGAGCAGAGCTTGTTTTACCAAAGCCCTAAGATTCTCTTCACAAAACTCTACAGGTATATTTTTCTCTTCCATAGATGTTCTATGGTAAAGTTTTATCTTGTTTGGAGAAAACCTGTGCAAGTTATGTGCATTCTCTGACATGTAATTTCTTTTGTTTTGATGCTCTAGGAGTCTCTTACAGTCAATAATAGTGATATTTTGAATACTCAACTTCTTCAACATCTTAGGGTTTCTCTGTAAACAAAGTTACAGGTATATTGTCTTGTTTTTTTGTTGCTCCACTGTTAAATTTTATCTCGTTTAGACAAAATGTATACAAGTTACATGCGTACTGAGCTTTCCTTTGTTTTTTTACTCCAAGAATCTCCGAGGGTGAAAAACAATGATTTATTAAGAACTCAACTTCTACAACATCTTTGGGATTTTGAACACTCAACTTCTTCTTCAACATCTTAGGGTTTCTCTGTAAACAAAGTTACAGGTATATTGTCTTGTTTTTTTGTTGCTCCACTGTTAAATTTTATCTCATTTAGACAAAATGTATACAAGTTACATGCGTACTGAGCTTTCCTTTGTTTTTTTACTCCAAGAATCTCCGAGGGTGAAGAACAATGATTTATTAAGAACTCAACTTCTACAACATCTTTGGGATTTTTTGCAGAGAAAGCCACAGGTATATTGCCATTTTTTACTACTGTTCCATGGTTAAATTTCAACGCATTTGGACAAAGCCTATATAAGTTATATGTATGCGTTGACCCAATATGTCTTTTGTTTTTGTACTACAGGAATCTGTCAGTGAAGGAACAATGGTCTTGCTATAAGTCAACTTCTTGTTCAACATATCTAGGGATCTTTGTGAAAGAAATTACAGGTACAATGTTTCTTTTTTAAATTGATCCATTTAAATTTAATTTCATTTGGAGAGAACATTTGCAAATTATACACATGTTGATAGGTAACTTTTGTATTTGGTTATTACAGATGTCTTCACGGAGGAAAAATATCAGTAGCATACTTGCAGTGGAGGTCTTCAACAGGAAAGATAATGGCGGTAATTGGATTTGTGATAAGTATTATAAGTTGGATTGGATTTTGATGCACCCAAGTACTCGAGGGAGTTTCAAGGTCAAGCGCAAGGATGTTGCAAACCCTAGCAAACATTGGAAAGGTAGAATTCTAGAGTTCAGAAAAGTGTTTAATGGCACAAGTGCAGTAACAGAAGTGTTGATTCAACACGTTTATACGCATAAACAAATCTCTGTACACGATGAGAACAACATTGCAAATTATAAACAAAACAGTAAGTTGTTAAATTTTATCATTGATTATTCTTTTGTATCAGAGTTGTTTTTAAAAGTCTTTGCAGTATTCTAATTCAGTCTTGTTTGATTGACAGCTCTATATCCATCGACTTTGCATGAATGGCAGAATGTGGAATGTTTAAGCGGCAAGATACAAGTTTGGCATGAAGAGATAGGTTCTTTGATCTATGATAATACCTCTACAAGTCAACTTGCCACTCAAAATATCTTTTTTTATAATTCATTGTATGTGGTAGAAAGCCAGAGATTGCAGCATGTCCCATTGCCGCCACTGTCTAGTGGTGAATGGTTCATTGGTAGCTTGGAGTTGTCAGGAGCTTGCAAGTCGAAGATAAAATCTGACATCAATAGTGCTATGAAACCCACCACAGGCTCCAAAGATGTGCATCTTAATTGGTTTATTCCATTCTCATTGTTTGCACATTTGTTTGGTTCATGTGATGTTTTGAAGAAAACAAAGATTACTTATCAATGCAAGTGTCCATCCGAGGAATGGATGAGTCAGCTATTGGGTGAGTCTTGGGAAGTCAAAAGAACACATTTTGATGAGACGATTGAGTGCAGGGTCAACCAATCTGATATTACATTTAGGTAAAACTTTTTTACTACTTTGCATACCTTGATTTAATTGACATAGGTCTCGCTTAGATGAATTGTTATGTTAGTCGCATTGATCACTTACCATTATTTTTGTTTTTATTACAGGTATTTCATTGCTAGACAAACTCTGTGCGTTCGCTTTCGATATAGAAGATGACGACTTTTGCGAGGGGAGTGGATCAGCTTGGATCAAGATATCCGAGATGACACACATACAGCGCTCGTAGATGTGGTAATCTTGTGGAGTGGTCATAATCCTTTCGTAGTCAGTGCAGAGAGTCATTGGCCCATTTATTTTCTGAGACAAGAAATCCAATTAATGTCCAATGAGCCCCTCTACAACTTCTATTTCAAGTTAGATAATAGAAAAGTTAGGACTCGTAGTGAGCAATCCATGACATGTAAACAATGTGCTTCTCCACATATCCTTGAGATAGTGGAATCCTTGTAAAAAAACTTTATAAAGAGTGAATACATACCTTTTTTGAACTTCTGAGTACTTTAAATTTTAGTTTACTGTGATCCAAGCGTGCGATAATACATACTGTAATTACTCAATCGTGCAGTTAAAAATCATAATTAAATTGCAGGTTAGAGGTCTATAATCTAGAGAATATTGTCTTTGCACAATGATATATTGTAGCGCATCTCTGCTGCTCGTTTCTTACATTTTAATATTAAATTGGATCCAAAGGGAATTTCAAGGCCTTTTAGATTTATTTTCTTTAAAAAATTATATATTTTCTCTTGTTAGACTTGAATATACTCAGCGACCCAAACATATTCGAGGATATAATAATGTAGAACGAAGCGTTTGTCTGTATGAGTAATTTTAACAGTGACTTTAAAGTACTGAAATAAAGAAACTAAGGTAAGAGTTTTAATTTGAAACTTTAGAGTTAATAACTTTATAAAGAACCTTTATTTAAAACCCTAAACACATAAAAGCTATAACTCCAAACTCATTTTCACTTTCATTCTCCACTTCCCTACACTTGTGCTCTCATTCCTTCTCTCTTTGTGTGCCATGGCTACCACTCCCGCCTTTGCCGCATGGATCAGTTCCACATGCTACACGTGTTGAGATATCGAGCTCCACTCGTGATACGCCAGGGTGACCGTTGTATATTTATGTCACCGACTTGTCAGCTACATGATAGCTATCCTTATCTACTCTAGTTCGTGGCTCAGTTAGTATGCCACCTTAGTTAGTTGAGTTTGGTTTGAGACCCATATATAGGGTTCTTCTATTTCTTTGTACTTGAGTTCTTTTTGGCTTACACAACTAAGAAGAGGAAAACTGTTTTCAGCCTCCACCCTTGTGTGTCTTCCCCCATTGTGCAAGCAAGAAAGCTTCAAGCGAGACTCCTTCCTTCTCTCCCACAATCTTGACATGGTATCAGAGCCTTGTTCGTGGTAAGGAGCTCAAGAAAGCAAGCCAAGCTCGCGGTGGTCTGGTAAGAGGAGCAGTGTTGCTTTCATTTCCTGTTTTGGGAGCAGATCTCTGCAGGTAGCACAGCCGGAAATTGCAGGAGTGCATTGTCTCAGGTTGAGACGCCCTTCGCGGTGAAGCAAGAGGGCAGTATATGCTGCGGGAGAGGGCTTTAGCCCCTGGCGACCTTGTTTTTTTGATTTGAGGCCATTTCGGGGCCTGTTTTGCAGACGGAAGTTTTCTGCACGCACTCAAGAAAAGGCTCAGTTTTATGCTGTGCGACCACTGTTCTACAGGTCGGTGAAAAGTTACTGTAGAAATTGCATCGTATGCTTGTGCGCAGAGACATTGGGAGTTTCAGAATCATCCTTGGTTCCTGTTTATGCAAAATCGTCACTAGGAAGTGACTGTGTGGTCAAATACCACTTTCGCCAGTTTTGCAGATTTGCCCTTGTGAGGGTGAAGCTGTGTTTTTTGCAGTGACAGAATTTCTTGCAGTATTCTGTAATGGCGTCTGATTCTCTTTCACAGATTGTCACTGAAAAGCTTGACAAGAACAACTTCCAGGCATGGAAGTTTAGAATGACGAATTTCCTTATGGGAAAAGGATATTGGGAATTTGTTGCAGGAAATGAAGAAGAACCAGTTCTTCCTGATGTTCCCAATCAACAACAAATGCAGGCATTTAAAACATGGCATGAGAGAGCCAGGAAAGTTATGTATTGGCTGTCTATCAGTATTTCAGACTCTATGATTGTGCATATTCAGGATGCAAGTACGCCAAAGGAGGCATGGGATACTTTGTCAAAAATGTATAGCACAAATACGCAAGCCAGGAAAATGCAGCTCAAGCAAGAGTTGCATAATGTGCAAAGAGAAAGTATGAGCATCAACGACTACCACATGAAGGTGAAGAAGATTGCAGATGCACTTGCTTCCATTGGGTCGCCAGTGGAAGATGATGATTTAGTTTCCGTGACCTTGAATGGTCTAGGAAAGGATTATGCACAGTTTCGGACATCCATTTCAGTTCGTGAAAGATTTCCTGATTTTGAGGAGTTGATTGCTCTTCTAATTTCTGAGGAACAGAGAAATGGTGGTGCATCTTCTTCAGGAGGAACTTCAAAAGAAGCTGTCTTCTACTCAAATGCTGGAAGAGGTAGAGGCAGAGGTAGAGGAGGCCGATTTGGAGGCCGTGGCAGAAATCAGAATATGCAGCAAACTCAAGAAAACCAGTCCTATGGAGGAGGACGTGGTAACTCTAGAGGCAGGGGGAGCCAAAGAGGTCGTGGTGGATGGCAAAGAGGCCAAAATGCAAACAGTAATGTTGAATGCTACTACTGTGGTAAAATGGGTCATATGGCTAAAGACTGCTATAAAAAGCAGAATGACATCATGAATGGAAAACTGCAACAAGGGAATTATGCATCTTCTAGTAGACAGGGTGATGACAGAAATGAGCATTTGTTCATGGTGCAGCACATGAACAATTCTATGACAAGTGCAGAAGAAAGCAATGATGTATGGTATGTTGACTCAGGTGCATCAAACCACATGACAGGTCATGCAGAATGGATGGAGGATGCAAAGAAAATGGAAAAACCAGGATTTGTGGAGACTGGTGATGATACTGCACATCCTATTGTGCAGATTGGAAAAATTCCCTTGTCTATGCAGGGTGGGAAAAAGAAATACATGTCCGATGTATTTCATGTCCCGAATATCACCAAGAATCTGGTTTCAGTTGGTCAAATGGTTGAACAGGGCTTGCAGGTCAGATTTAATCCTCATGGATGCTTTGTTGAGGATATGAAAAATAAAGGTCGCTTGATAGCAAAAGGAAAGAAGAAGGGCAGAATGTTTACATTGGATGCAGACATGTCTGAATTGAGTGCAACAATGTTTGCACATGGGACCGGTGTAGTTGCAGATATTGATATCTGGCATAAACGCATTCGTCATGTTAATGTACAGCGACTTAAATCAATGCAGGCCCAAAATATTGTTGCAGGATTGCCCAAATTCAAGGTTGCAGAAATGCATAAGGTATGTGAAGCCTGTCAGTTTGGAAAACAGGCAAGGAAACCATTTCCTAGACATGTTCAAGAGAGTGAGAAGCCATTGGAATTAATTCACTCTGATGTGTGGACAACTAAAGCTGCATCTCTTGGAGGCTGTCATTATTTTGTCAGTTTTATTGATGACTATAGCAGAAAAGTTTGGGTGTATTTTATGAAAAAGAAAAGTGAAGTTTTTGGGCATTTCAAAACTCTTAAAGCTATGGTTGAAAAAGAAACAGGCTTGCAGATAAAATGCCTAAGGTCAGATGGAGGGGGAGAGTACCTCTCAAATGAGTTTGCAAAGTTCTTGCAGGAGCATGGCATAAAGCAGCAATATTCATGCAGTTATACCCCACAACAAAATGGAATTGCAGAAAGGAAAAACAGGCATATTGGAGAGGTATCTCGTGCCATGCTCAATGAAAAAGACTTGCCAGATTTTTATTGGGCTGAAGCAGTTGCTACAGCAGTCTACATAATGAACAGGACTCCCACTGCAGCAATACATGGAATGACTCCAGAGGAGAGGTATACTGGTAGGAAACCAGATATTTCTCATTTGAAAATTTTTGGTTGCATTGCCTATGTACATGTGCCAGATGAGCTGAGATCCAAGTTGGATCCAAAAGCTGAGAAGTGCATCTTTATTGGTTACTCTCTGTAGCAAAAAGGGTATAGATGCTATAACCCTTCTACTCGTAAGTTTACAGTGAGCAGAGATGTTGTTTTTGATGAGATGAGTAGCTGGTATAAACCAGTAAATGTGATTGATGATGAAGATGCACAAAATGGTAATGCTACACAGAATTCACAGCAGCAGTCACAAAATATTAGTGGACCTGGAGCGTCCTCTAGCAGTGGTTCACATTCTTCGCCATGGACAGGCAGATTGAGATCAGGAGAATCTTCTCAAAGCAATGCAGATAGTGGTATGCAGGTATCACGAAAAGGAAAAGAGAAGGTTGATCAGCCCATGTTTGATGTGAATGCAGGTCACTCTTATGTGGATGGTGAATCCAGTGGCTCAGAACAGAGCATTGATGATGAGTTGGGTATTCCTTCTATTGTTACACCTGGAGTAAGGAAGACCAGGGATGTTTTGAGAGCACCTGGGAGTGAACCTACTTTGCGTAGGTCTACAAGAGCTAGGTATCCTGTGGATAGGCTGAAATATGATGGATTTACAGCCATTCACTATGCATATATGGTCAAAGTGATACAGGAACCAGAACCCACATCTTTTGAGCAAGCCATGGGAAAAGAAAAATGGGAGAAAGCCATGGATGAAGAAATGGATGCCTTGGAAGCAAATGCTACATGGGAGTTAGTACCTTTGCCTAAAGGTAAGAATGCAATTGGCTGTAAGTGGGTTTATAAGGTGAAGCACAATGCTGATGGTTCTGTGAACAGATACAAGGCAAGATTAGTAGTCAAGGGGTATGCACAAACATATGGCATTGACTATGAAGAAACATTTAGTCCGGTTGCAAGGATGGCAACCGTAAGAGCAGTCATTGCTATGGCTGCATCAAAGGGATGGTCTTTACATCAGATGGATGTAAAGAATGCCTTCTTGCATGGTGATTTGCAAGAAGAGGTCTATATGGAGCAGCCACCAGGTTATGTGCATGCTGTTCATCCTGAGTTTGTTTGCAGGTTGAAGAAAGCCTTGTATGGCTTGAAGCAAGCACCTAGAGCATGGTCTGACAAGATAGGACAGTATCTTGTCACTATTGGCTTTCAGATTTCCAAGGCAGATTTCTCACTTTATGTGAGAAAAACAGAGAAAGGTATTATGCTGCTTGTCATTTATGTTGATGATTTGATTATGACAGGTGACAGTGATGAAGATATCCTTCATGTGAAAATGCTATTGAAGCAGAAGTTTGAGATGAAGGATTTGGGAGAGCTGCGTTATTTCTTGGGCATTGAGGTGATTAGATCACCAAGTGGGATACAGCTCTTGCAGAGGCAGTATGGATTGGACATGCTGTCCAAATATGGGATGACAGGCTGTAAGCCTATTTCAGTTCCTTTGGAGCAAAATGTGAAGCTGAGCACAGATGCAGGTGAGCTTCTAGAAGACCCTACTATGTACAGACGCATAGTAGGAAGTTTGATTTATATGACTATTACCAGGCCAGATTTGAGCTATGCTGTTGGATTGGTAAGTCAGTTTATGCAGGCTCCAAGGAAACCACATTTGGATGCGGCTAGACGCATACTTAGGTATGTGAAGTCCACATTGCAGTATGGACTATTTTATGAGACTGGGGTTCAGATACAGTTGCATGGATACACTGATGCTGATTGGGCTGGTAGTATTTCTGATAGACGATCTACCAGTGGATATGTATTCTCTTTTGGGAGTGCTGCAGTCACTTGGAGCAGCAAGAAACAGCCTACAGTTGCCTTGTCGAGCACAGAGGCTGAGTACAGGGGTGCAGCAATGGCTGCATGTGAGGTAGCTTGGTTGCATAAGCTACTTTATGATATGCATCAGTCTACAGATGGGCCAGTTGTCATTTATTGTGACAACATGAGTAGTATACACTTGGCAAATAACCCAGTCTATCATGCTAGAACAAAGCACATTGAGGTGCATTATCACTATGTGCGAGAGAGGGTTTTACTAGGTCTTATTGATCTAGTTTATGTCAGCACAGAGGATCAGGTAGCTGACATATTCACGAAGGCATTGGGCGCAGAGAAGCTGCGCAAGTTCAGAGACCTGCTTGGTGTGCAGGAATTGGGATTGAGCTCGAGGGGGAGTGTTGAGATATCGAGCTCCACTCGTGATACGCCAGGGTGACCGTTGTATATTTATGTCACCGACTTGTCAGCTACATGATAGCTATCCTTATCTACTCTAGTTCGTGGCTCAGTTAGTATGCCACCTTAGTTAGTTGAGTTTGGTTTGAGACCCATATATAGGGTTCTTCTATTTCTTTGTACTTGAGTTCTTTTTGGCTTACACAACTAAGAAGAGGAAAACTGTTTTCAGCCTCCACCCTTGTGTGTCTTCCCCCATTGTGCAAGCAAGAAAGCTTCAAGCGAGACTCCTTCCTTCTCTCCCACAATCTTGACAACGCGCACATAGGGGACCAGATATACCCTAGGTTTTGCGTGACCTTGAGTCTAGAGAGCTCGCTTTCTGCTGTAGATCCTGACTCTAGTATACTAGCATCGTTTTGTGATGCAGTGAACCCTCTCACTTGCTCTATTCCCGACTCCACTCTCAGGTGGGTTCCGATGGATTTTTTGTATAGTTTGTGTGCCGGATCCAGCCATGCAAAGGTGATAAGTCGAGCCCTGGTGCATGTGGGGCAACATCTCCGCGCTAGAGCAGTGCCCACCTCGTCACAGGACCACGTCACGATGGATCTCATTGAGAGGGATGCCGCCTTTGCCATATATGTTATGTGCACTGAGGTGCAAGAGGACAGTGACGAGGACATCGACGCACCCTCTCAGCCACTATTAGAGTACTTTGAGAGGGAGCCTAAGGAGATCACTCTCGATCTGAGTGTTGAGGCAGCACAGAGCTTGGCCATTGTGCACCCACCTCCCTGCCCTGATGAGATGCCCACGAGTGAAGAGCCACCCCTCTCTTCTCTCCATGCTATCACCATCGAGGGGGTGGAATATCTACTCATGCAGGATGTGCTAGAGTTGTTGGAGCTTAGGGAAGAAGAACTATACTGTATCATGGTGCGTGATGCACCTAGTGATTTCATAGATTTTGATTTACAGGATGCCCCACCACATGTTGATGAGGTGGCTCGTTATGATGGCACGAGCATCGATGACATCTCTGCCATTGTGAGCATCCAGGAGCAGATTGAGGATGCGGCGCCACAGTATCAGATCTCTGATGAGGAGTTGGAGCGGTTGCAGGAAAGCCTTTTTGGTCCTCGACCCGACTATGCAGTGCCTACCCAGGAGAGAGACGAGAGCAGCCCAGTGGCAGGAGCAGACCTGAATGCTCCATTACAGCGGCAGATAGATGATGCAGAGAAGGTAATGTTCTCGGTTTCATATGAAACTTAACCAGTAGGGCCTCTAGGGCATCGGGAGCACGCACATGTGTTTTTGTCGGGATCAAGCCCCCAGATGTGCCCTGGCCGGAGGCTCGCGTCTGGGGGCCTGAATCTGCGGCCCTACTAGTTAAGTTTCATATGAATATGATTTATATATCTTCAGCACACTCCATGCATAGTGAGTCTGATACTGAACTTGTGTGTTGCAGGAGATTGTCTATATAGATGAGTTTTCATCTAGGCAGGGTGGTCGATCTGGTAGCCAAGGAAGGGTGCAAGACTCGGCATTGAAGGAGTACGTTGGGCAGCTTGTCAATGACATTATTGTATTTCATAAGACATGCCCCCCTGCTTTTGCAGAGAACTTCTTGAAGTTGAGGGCACTAACAAAGGCTGGGCCCTTCAAGACCATCCCGACCAACTCCAGCCTGGAGAAAGTAGTGTTGCTTCGACGTTCGAAGCTTCTCTACTTATTCACGAGTACTAGGTTTGGCCCACTTTTTTCCATGGTGGCCCGTGGCATGGTTTCCGGTGTTGAAGACCCCACTGTCATTAGACAGGAACTATTGGGGTAAAATGTATTGTTGCCTATGATCAAGAATAGCTCTGACCATGGGGAGCCTAGCTCCAAGAAGCCTAGGAGAGAATAGATGTACTTATTGCCTACTGATATCGCATCACTGATGTACTGCACTTTGTAGTCTTCTCTTCAAGTAATGAAAACTGATGTTTGTTGGATTCGCGTGCAATGTAGTTTGTGATACGTGTCATTTACTGTTTTTTTAAACTTGAATGTTATGTTTATTTGTCGAATTTATACGTAATACGATTCGTACCCTAAATTTAATACACAGTGCTTTATCGAATTCGTGCGCAACATGTATTTGTTCGAACGCATGTAACGATAACTCAACGATGTAAATAAAATAAATATCAAGCGACTAAACAAAAGTAAGATGCGCCAAAAACTTTGTATTTGTATTAATAACAATTTTACATGGGGTCCATTACAACCAAGGCTTTACAAAATGTCTTCAGAAGCTACATTCCATGTGCTTTTGAGTTTGTACACCTCTATCCTTGCTGACCTCCGCGAGGACTATCTTTCCATCGCCGAAAGAACCTGACTATCCGCAGATCCCTGTCGGTGATAGTGACCCTCCTTGCATGTACCGCTGCATAGACTGAGTCTCCAAATAAGTCGATGAGGTAGGCTTCAGCAGCTTCTTATAGTGTGAGGAGGGCCTGGGCAGTCCAGGATCCGGTTGTTTCGCGCGTGATGTATCTGGAAACTGGTTCCTGTTGTTCCTGATCAGTATGCCCTCCATGATCTCTCGCACCAACTTCTGGAATGGAGCCTTCGGTATCAGGAGGTGAGTGGTCTTCTGGTAGTGGCGGATCTCGCGAAGAGCCACTGTGCCTGGCTTCCATCGACGCTTGCGATGCTGGTGTGGTGGTGGTAGTGGTGGAGCTAGAGGACGTGGCTGCCGTATGGAATTTCCAGGGGGGTGTCTCCGGGCCGCTTGCTTGGTGCGTACCATGTCTTCTAGGAGAGAGAACTCAGAACTCAAAAGTGAAATGTGTAAAATGAGGTGAAACTTTAAACTTATAGCCAAACTTTTTAAAAACCCTAAAATTTCAATTAATGAATCCACGCTTAGGAAAAATATCACCAGTGCTCCGATTCACATGAAATTTTACCTGTAGGCTCCTCAAGGACACATCAACCACCCAAAATTTTTTTGGCCCCAACAGAAGCCTCTGGATCACCTGTCCGGAGGCTCGCGTCTAGGGCCCTGAATTTGGGACGCGAGCCTCCGGACAGGTGACCCAGAGGCTTCTGATGGGGCCAAATTTTTAATATAAATGAGTTTTTCTAATGCCCAGCATGAGGGTGAAGTTTCACCAGATTCCGATTTATAAATTTGACAGTTCAATCTTTTTTTGAAAATGCGTTAACTGCATTATACTGCACTGATAATGTATTGTCAACCTCGCAACTGTAGATTAAATGTATTGATAATGAGTGTGCGCAACTGCAGATTAAATGTATTGTCAACCTCCCAATGCGAAACATTGGAAACTTAAAAATTGACAAAAAATAAATCATGGGTAAAATGGAATATCGCATCGGATATACTGTTGCCAAACCACTAAATATAGTAAGGATATAGTGCATCGGCCCATGTACAACTGATCACCAACGTGTACGTGGTTGCACATTGAATTTATCCTCAACAAAACTACTTACAAAATTGGAAACTTGAAAATTCACACAATGCGAAACATGGTCAAAATAGAATATCACATATTGGATTTAGCATTGCGAAACTATGAAATACACGGTAGATAGTGCATCGCACCAAGTACAACTAGAGCTAGGGAAAATTTAGCTCCATTTTGCAAGCCACTACTATCAAATACTTGAAGGTCTACTGGAAAGATAACCCAAAACTAAGCTTCTTACAATCTACAACCAAACCTGAGCTAAAAACATAGATCCAATTACAAGGTAGCTTCTCAAAGCATATTGTTGATATTAAGATTAAATGCATCCTTGTTATTGCGGATCCTGCGAACAAGAACCAGATCTATGCGCTTAATAGTGATACGTCGGGCATGAATGGCTAAAAGTTGACCATCACTCATTAGATCAATCAAGTAGCTTTCAACTGTTTCTTGGAGAGCAAGCAAGGCTTGGCTTGACCATCGCCCCACATTCCTTGCCTGGTTCCTTGAAAAGAACTTGTGATGATGCCCTGACTATAGATCTTGCAGTATTTCTCGCACCAACCTGGAGAATGGTGCCTTAGGAATAATCAAGTCGACACTCTTCTGGAATTTCCTTATCTCGCGTAGCGCAGCTGTGCCTAGTCTCCATCTTTGCTTTTTATGTGTTGGAGGGCGTGTATTACGAGCTGGAGTAGTAGTGGGAGGTGGAGCAGCTGGAGCATGTGGACCACCATTTCTGGACAATGGCGAACCATCATTATCGACCATACTAGGGCCACCATTGTTGGCCACAGTAGCGCCACCATTATTGGCTGCACTAGGGCCACCGTTATCGGTCACCAGGGGATCTTTGTCACTCACAGTACACTCACTAGATTCGGAAGAGTGTTGAGCTCTTGCTCTCGCAGGCACCTTTTTGATAGGAAGCTTGGAACATGCCATGGCTGTGATGATGAAGGATAGAAAGGTGGAGGGTAGAGTGGAGAGCAATGGGAAAAAATGAAAGGAGAGACGACTTAAATACGAAACTTTCAAACTTACTGTGGTGTAAATGGATTTTAAATTTATCATTTCATTTCATTTCTCCACCCCATCCCTACCTCTCTCTATCTCCTGACACCCCCCTCATGCCCCCCCTCCCTCTCTAGGCCGAATGTTCCAATGTTTAGAATTTTCATATCTTTGTCTTAGGATTTCAAAATCGACTTTTCATAATTAAAAAACAAAGTTCAAAATCGACTTTGAAAAATATAGTGACAAACCTTTGAAATTTTAAAGAAAATTTATAAGACATCTCATGTTAGAGATATGAGTATTGATGTGTCATATCCTTGGGACTTGTGCTCTCTTGTGGACTCTAAATGCATCAAAATTATTATCTTTATCTAGGTCTCCATTTTTTGCCATCTCTCTCTTGGGTTGCCAACCATTCTGCGTGCCGTTGTCTAGCTGTGTTGTTTTCATATCTTGCTTTTCTCACTTCATATATTGCCCTACTTATAGATTCTGCTTGAGATGTTTTGGACTTCTTTTCTTTTTCCTCGTATCTTATCGCTAGTCTCCTATACCACCATTGGAATAATTACCTCATAGAATTGGAATCATTGATGCCACCTCCATGATAGTTGCCTTTTGAAAAGCACAGCGAGCTTGCCAGTGAGATCTTTCCATGCCTTGAGTTGACCGTATTGCCAAACTTCCTTGATCTACAAAGTATGGACCGTGTGCTTCAAGTATATGCTGCACAAGAAAAGAGATTAGAAACACAAAATAATTCGAAATGATGATTTTTTTTTACAATGGTGATAATACTGACCATGTAGTGTGTTATGCTATTTGTAGTCCATGCCTCCACCATGGACTTATGAAATTTAGCAGCTGTCTCTTTAAATGCATTGGCATCACCATCCATAAACCCCAACTTCTGTAAGAGAGCTGCTAATCTATCTAGGTGTATCCACACTTCTGCCTTCGCAATCCTCGTTCGTCCCCCATTGCTCCAATCTGAAACAGCAAGGTGCAACTTTTTCCATGCTTCGTACTTCTCTGGTTGTTTTACTAGTATATTGCCTTCCTCATCTCGAGGTGGAGATAAAAACTTCCTAGCCTTGGGTCCGCCAAAGCATGGTTTACAAGGAACATTTCCACTCTTCCCCGATTTTTTCTCGTCCTTTTTTATTTCTACTTGGCCTCCGTGCAATCCAACTTCAGAGAGGACTTGTTCTACCTTCTTGCATGTAGCATCAGATTCCGACACGGGCTGCATCTTGTATGCAAAGCATATATATTCATATACTAGCTTCTCAATTATTCTAACCAAACAATGCAATGTGCAAAAGTGAACCCTTGTTAGTGGTATTTCCAAAATAGGGCGCCAGTTTGGATCCACTAGAATTAGCATTCCATTTCTCATGACTTTCTGATCACGTGTCGGAGCACCCTATTGTCCTGCCTTGGCAAGCCATTCTTTCTTTCCATCTTTCCCTTTCTTCCTAGTTTGCATGCAGTATATGCACGGAAATTTTGCATTTGCTGCATTTGATAAACCAAACATACACTTCAATGTTTTTAAATCACCTGCAAGATGCCATTCAACTTGATAGTCCCCAAACCCCTCAACGTGTAAAACTGCTCCATTATTTTACTGTTGAATAACACTGGGTATATTAGTGAGGTTTAAAAAAACTTTAAGTACTTCATGGTCCTCCTTTGGTATTTCAAAAGCTGCAAGCCACCATATTTCATTCTCCGATTGTACACTGAAGTATAAAGGATGTTTTTCATCGATGTTGGGATCCAATGCTCGATTCATAAGTGTTATACTCACACGCTCAAGTCTTTGCCCCTTGATAATCTCACTCTCATCAAGTTTGAGGACAAACTTAAGCTTGCCTCTACATTCTTCCATAGACATATTGTAAAACTTGACCATAGCAATCTAAACCCTACATATATCCAATACAAAGTTGTTGGATGCATTCAATACAAAGGCAACTTCTTTGGAACCATACTTCAATATGTGTGTGTGTTCCAGATGCATAGGCTCACCAATTAGTTCTAAAACTTTCTCATTTAGTTGTTTTCGAGCCTTCTTCATGTGAAATGGTTTTGGCAGAGGCATTAGTCGCTTAGTATTGAAGACTTGCTTAAAACCTGTATCCAATTGTTGATAGAGCATACTATATGACTCAGAACTCATTCCCACCTTGTCACATAATCCCTGAGCATCTGTAGCAGTAAACAAGTTGCTCACATCCCTAAGACGTTCACTAGCAACACCATCCACAATGTCCCTGAATTTACGATTTTCCAATGCATTTTTGACCATATTCTTGCTAAGGACTTTGGCAATAGTATCATTCTCTGCATGAGGAAACATATTTCTCATTGTAGTAGATTGAGCATATATCCGTCTATGATATTGTCCACTTCCTTTGGCTAATTGGCCAATTGGTTTAACGGATCGGATGCACCGACGTGCCTCTTTGGTTTTTAAAGTGGGCCCAATCTCCAAAGTTTTTGTGAGCTTCCTCTCTATGTTTCGATTCTCCTTCTCCAAGTCATTGACTTTAGACTGTAACTCCATATTCTGCACGTGTGTAGCATGCATAGCATCTTCAATGACAGACATTGCTTGTTGTAGGTTCTGGTTCTCTCTATCCTTCTCAGCCAATAATCTATCCTTTTCCATCAAAGACTGCATATTCCCTTGTAATCTTGTCTGCATATTTGTCAAGGTTTGATGAGCCCCTGCTAATCCTTGTGTGACAAGTCTGCATGTGTATCCATACAATCATTCATTGCCTTCACAAGCAAACTTTATAAATGATGTAAGCCCTTCAAATTGTGGTGGCCTTCAAGTGAGTGGATCGGGTGGATAAATGCATCCATCAACCCAAAGGTCCACATTTTTTTTCCCTGCATTTCTTTCTTATTGCATCCTGCATCTTATTGCATCATCTTTTTCCACAGTTCTTTTGAACATTGGTGCATATTCATCCTCCAATTGAAAGTGAATATCTCTCTTTCTCTTGGTACATCCTGCACCTGCATTCTGCAAAAAAAAAAGTATGCAAATGTTAACTTGGATTAACATTCAAATCGCAGAACTACACCCCTTTGATTCACTATATCTGTGTTTATTTTAAAACCCAGTTGGTTCTTGTCTCTTTCTCTTGCTTTCAGTCTTGATAGACCCTAATCAACCCCTAATCAGCCTGTAATCTTGGCTTTTAATCTACCTCTAATTAGCATCAAATCTTATCTTCTGTTCTATCCAAAATATTCTCTCTCTCTCTCTCTCTCTCTTTCTCTCTCTCCCTCTCTCAACAAAAATTCATCAAGGAAACCCTAAACACATTCATACTGAAGCTTGGCTAGTGGAAAACAATAACATCATCTTATCTTCTACCCTAATTTACTATCTGTCACTCTATCACTTATTTTCTTTGTTCATCTCACACAGTCCTCTCTGTCCCCCCCTTCTCCCCTCCTCTCTCTCCCTCTCTCCCCCTCTCTCTCTCTCTATGAATTGATGCTTAAGGACTGAACAACAACTGTGAAGAATAATAACATCACAAAGATTTAAAAAATAAAGATACCTCCATTATCACTGGATTGCTTGTAGTATAGACTGTTGAAGACGGAGATTTCTTACTGCATATTTCAGAAGAGGAAGATGGCTTGTAGCAGGGTAGAGTGTGTTGTAGATAGAGATTCTTTGATTTCAACAAATGGTATCAAAACTACTCCTCAATGCTGCTTCAGAAGAACTTGTATGCAAGAAACCATATTCTGGAGGGAAAGAGAAGAATGCACAAAATTTGGGACAAAACTAGAGCTTTCTGAGGGAATGAAAAAATGCCCAGAAATAGGTATATACTTGTCCAAAAAAGATGAAAATTTACAAGGAAACTCTCGAGTCAAAAAGGTGTCTCTGGGTAAAAAATAATCTTAAAATATGATGTGTACGTCATTTTATATCGTTTTTTAACTTCCGCCCTTTTAAGAAGCGAGAATGAGAATGATTGAAAAGTCATGAGGGCACTAAAGAGGGCATTAAAGAGTCATGAGGGCATTAAAGAATGATTGGCTGCGTTTTTAGAAAAAATAGAATTGTATTTTTCTAGTTATGAGGATTTTGAGAAAAAGTGACCTTATCCTGCAGTTTGGGAATAAAATAATAGGTGAAATCTATTGAAAACACAAAAAAGAGATTTGCTTGATTGTAGAAGATCTCTTTTTATAATATTATTTTGGAATCTCTTTTTAGAGAGAGAGAGGTGAGAGAAACCCCTTAAGGGGCAAAAAACAGAGTCCATATTTCTCCTAATGCATGTATCCATTTGGCATGCTCGTTTGGGGCATATGTCTCTTAAAGGAATGAAAATGCTCCGTGCTTTGCAGTATCTTCTGCCTTTTGAGTCTTCGCATTTTGATTCTTGTGATCATTGTTTATATGGCAGGCAGACTAGAAATACACATAAAAATTCTGGTAAGAAACACATGGGTGAGCCCTTGGCTCTTGTGCACTCAGATGTATGTGGGCCCATGCCCTGTCAATCACTTGGTTGGGCAAAGTACTTTGTTACTTTCATAGATGATTACTCACATAAGGTCTGGGCTTATCCCATAAAGAGAAAGTTTGATGTATTAGATACATTTCAGCATTGGCTTGCATTAGCAGAGAACTAGTTTGGGAAAATGATAAAATGCCTAAGGTCTGATAATGGGGGTGAGTATGTATCACGTGCTTTTGAGCAGTTTTGTGATGAGCGGGGTATTAAGCATCAATTGACCACCCCTTTCACCCCTCCCCAAAATGGTATGGCTGAAGATATAAATAGGACCATTCAGGAAAGGGTCCGTAGCATGCTTAGCTAGGCTGGCTTACCGCAGTACTTTTGGGCTGAGGCAGTTACTACTGTAGTGCATCTCATTAAGAGGTTGCCTAGAAGTGGCATTGACTTGTGCCCAAGGACAAACGCAATAAGTTGGATCCTAAAAGTATCAAATGCATTTTCATTGCGTATGGAGATGTAGGAGAAATGGGTTACTATCTATGGGATCCGCAAGCGCAAAAAGTGATCCGTAGCCATGATATCATCTTTCATGAGGAAAAAATGCAGATGCAGCCTGAGAAAGTAATTGAGGTATGCAGAGTTACCTTTCAGGAGGAGCCACTTGCTCCTGTTCAGCCTACTCCACGGCCAGCTAGAGAGCATGTAGCATCACCTGATGCTCATGGCCCAAGTGTTAGACATGCTGATGTTAGACAGGATGTCGATCAAGCAATAGAGATTAGGTTGAGGCATTCTACTAGAGATAGACAACCTCCTGACCGTTTTGCATCCTCTATGGATTATGTACTGGCTATAGATGCAGGAGAGCCTCTCACTTATAATGAGGCTATGCAAAAGGGTGATTGTCACTCTTGGGAGAGGGCTATGCAGTCTGAGATTAACTCATTGCATAACAATCAAACTTGGGATTTGGTTTCCTTGCCTCAGGGTGAGAAGGCTTTTCCATGCAAGTGGATGTACAAGCTGAAAAGTACCCCTAGACACCCCAAGCTGGCATACAAGGCTCAATTGGTTGCTAAGGGTTTTAAGCATGAGCATGGTGTTGACTTTGATGAAGTCTTTTCTCCTATGGTCAAGATGACCACCCTATGCTTAGTCTTGGCCTTGGTTGCACAGCTTGACCTAGACTTGTACTAGTTGGATGTCAAGACGGCTTTTTTACATGGGGACTTACACGATGAGATTTACATGGAGAAACCTAAGGGATTTGCAGACCCTGGCAGGGAACACCTAGTGTGCAAGCTAAAGAAGAGCCTATATGGTTTTAAGTAGGCACCTAGGGAATGGTACCATAAGTTTGATGCATTCATGCAGTCACAAGGTTATAGCCACAGTGCTATGGATCCGTGCTTGAAGAAAGCCCATGATGATTCTTTACTGATTTTGGTACTCTATGTGGATGACATGGTTTTAGCATGGACAACTCATGAGGAGCTAGATGCCCTTAAGGCTCAAGTCAAGAAGAGCTTTGAGATGAAAGATCTGGGACATGCCTCTCATATACTTGGTATGCACATTACGTGCGATAGATCTCAGGGAATTCTCTATCTGTCGCAAAGGGAGTACATTCATAAAGTCCTTGAGCATTTCTGCATGCAAGATGTTAAGCCTATTGGTTGTCCATTACCTTCTCATGTGAAGGTTTCATTGGCCGTTTGTCCACAGATAGATGAGCACAAGTCCAAGATGGCCAAGATTGTCAAGATTGTGGGAGAGAAGGAAGGAGTCTCACTTGTAGCTTTCCTGCTTGCACAATGGGGGAATACACACAAAGGTGGAGGTTGAAAACAGTTTTCCCCTTCTTAGTTTGTGTAAGCCAAAAAGAACTCTAGTATATAGAAATAGAAGAACCCTATATATGGGTCTCAAACCAATCTCAACTAACTAAGGTGGCATACTAACTGAGCCACGAACTAGAGTAGATAAGGATAGTTGTCATCTAGCTATTATTCATGGGCGGTGTACCAACCGCATCTGCAATTGACAAGTTGGTGACATAAATGCACAATGGTCACCCTGGCATATCACAAGTGGAGCTCGATATCTCAACACTCCCCCTTGAGCTCAATCCCAATTCCTACACACCAAGTAGGTCTCTGAACTTGCGTAGCTTCTCTGCGCCCAATGCCTTCATGAATATGTTAGCTACCTGATCCTCTGTGCTGACATAAACTAGATCAATAAGACCTAGTAAAACCCTCTCCCGCACATAGTGATAATGCACCTCAATGTGCTTTGTTCTAGCATGATAGACTGGGTTATTTGCCAAGTGTATACTACTCATGTTGTCACAATAAATGACAACATCATAAAGTAGCTTATGCAACCAGGCTACCTAACATGCAGCCATTGTTGCGCCCCTGTACTCAGCCTCTGTGCTCGACAAGGCAACTCTAGGTTGTTTCTTGCTGCTCCAAGTGATTGCAACACTCCCAAAAGAGAACACATATCCACTGGTAGATCGTCTATCAGAAATACTACTAGCCCAATCAACATCAATGTATCCATGCAACTGTATCTGAATCCCAGTCTCATAAAATAGTCTATACTGCAATGTGGACTTCACATACCTGAGTATACGTCTAGCCGCATCCAAATGCAGTTTCCCTAGAGCCTGCATAAACTGACTTACCAATCCAACAGCATAGCTCAAATCTGGCCTGGTAATAGTCATATAAATCAAACTTCCTACTATGCGTCTACATAGTAGGGTCTTTGAGAAGCTCACCTGCATTTGTGCTCAACTTCACATTTTGCTCCAAAGGAACTGAAATAGGCTTACAGCCTGTCATCCCATATTTGGACAGCATGTCCAATCCATACTGCCTCTGCAAGAGCCATATCCCACTTGGTGATCTAATCACCTCAATGCCCAAGAAATAACGCAGCTCTCCCAAATCCTTCATCTCAAACTTCTGCTTCAATAGCATTTTCACATGAAGGATATCTTCATCACTATCACCTGTGATAATCAAATCATCAACATAAATGACAAGCAGCATAATATCTTTCTCTGTTTTTCTCACATAAAGTGAGAAATCTACCTTGGAAATCTGAAAGCCAATAGTGACAAGATACTATCCTATCTTATCAGACCATGCTCTAGGTGCTTGGTTCAAGCCAAAGGCTTTCTTCAACCTGCAAACAAACTCAGGATGAACAGCATGCACATAACCTGGTGGCTGCTCCATATATACCTCTTCTTGCAAATCACCATGCAAGAAGGCATTGTTTACATCCATTTGATGTAAAGACCATCCCTTTGATGCAGCCATAGCAATGACTGCTCTTACAGTTGCCATCCTTGCAACCGGACTGAATGTTTCTTCATAATCAATGCCATATGTTTATGCATATCCCTTGACTACTAATCTTGCCTTGTATCTGTTCACAGAGCCATCTGCATTGTGCTTCACCTTATAAACCCACTTACAACCAATTGCATTCTTATCTTTAGGCAAAGGTACCAATTCCCATATAGCATTTGCTTCCAAAGCATCCATTTCTTCATCCATGGCTTTCTCCCATTTTTCTTTTCCCATGGCTTGCTCAAAAGAAGTGGGTTCTGTTTCCTGTATCACTTTGACCATATAAGCATAGTGAATGGTTGTAAATCCATCATATTTCAGCCTATCCATAGGATACCTAGCTCTGGTAGACCTGCGTAAAGTAGGTTCACTCCCAGGTACTCTCAAAACATCCCTGGTTTTCCTTACTCCAGGTGTAACAATAGAAGGAATACCCAACTCATCATCAATGCTCTGTTCTGAGCCACTAGATTCACCATCCACATAAGAGTGACCTGCATTCACATCAAACATGGGCTGATCTACATTCTCTTTTCCTTTTCGTGAAACCTGCATACCACTATCTGCATTGTTTTGAGGAGATTCTCTTAATCTCAATCTGCCTGTCCATGGCGAAGAATGTGAACCACTGCTAGAGGACACTCCATGTCCACTAATATTTTGTGACTGCTGCTGTGAATTCTGTGCAGCATTACCATTTTGTGCATCTACATCATCAATCACATTTACTGGTTTATACCAGCTACTCATCTCATAAAAAACAACATCTCTGCTCACTGTAAACTTACGAGTAGAAGGGTTATAGCATCTATACCCTTTCTGCTTGCAGAGAGTAACCAATAAAGATGCACTTCTCAGCTTTTGGATCCAACTTGGATCTCAACTCATCTGGCACATGAACATAGGCAATGCAATAAAAAATCTTCAAATGAGAAATATCTGGTTTCCTACCAGTATACCTCTCCTCTGGAGTCATCCTATGTATTGCTGCAGTGGGAGTCCTATTCATTATGTAGACTGATGTAGCAACTGCTTCAGCCCAGTAAAAATTTAGCAAGTCTTTTTCGTTGAGCATGGCACGAGATACCTCTCCAATATGCCTGTTTTTCCTTTTTGCAATTCCATTTTGTTGTGGGGTATGACTGCATGAATATTGCTGCTTTATGCCATGCTCCTGCAGGAACCTTTCAAACTCATTTGAGAGGTACTCTCCCCCTCCATCTGACCTTAGGCATTTTATTTGCAGGCCTGTTTCTTTTTCAACCATAGCTTTAAGAGTTTTGAAATGCCCAAAAACTTCACTTTTCTTTTTCATAAAATACACCCAAACTTTTCTGCTATGGTCATCAATAAAAGGGACAAAATAATGACAGCCTCCAAGAGATGCAGCTTTAGTAGTCCACACATCAGAGTGGATTAATTCCAATGGTTTCTTACTCTCTTGAACATGTCTAGGAAATGGTTTCCTTGCCTGTTTTCCAAACTGACAAGCTTCACATACCTTATGCATTTCTGCAACCTTGAATTTAGGCAATCCTGCAACAATATTTTGGGCTTGCATTGATTTAAGTCGATGTACATTAACATGACCAATGCGTTTATGCTAGATATCAATATCTGCAACTACACCGGTCCCATGTGCAAACATTGCTGCACTCAATTCAGGCATGTCTGCATCCAACGTAAACATTCTGCCCTTCTTCTTTCCTTTTGCTATCAAGCGACCTTTATTTTTCATATCCTCAACAAAGCATCATGAGAATTAAATCTGACCTGCAAGCCCTGCTCAACCATTTGACCAACAGAAACTGGGTTCTTGGTGATATTCGGGACATGAAATACATCCGACAAGTATTTTTTTTTCCCATTCTGCATAGACAAAGAAATTTTTCCAATCTGCATAATAGGATGTGCAATATCATCACCAGTCTCCACAAATCTTGGTTTTTTCATTTTCCTTGCATCCTGCATCCATTCTGCATGACCTGTCATGTGGTTTGATGCACCTGAGTCAACATACCACACATCATTGCTTTCTTCTACACTTGTCACAGAATTGGTCATGTGCTACACCATAAACAAATGCTCATTTCTGTCATCACCCTGTCTACTAGAAGATGCATAATTCCCTTGTTGCAATTTTCCATTCATGATGTCATTCTGCTTTTTATAGCAGTCTTTAGCCATATGACCCATTTTACCACAGTAGTAGCATTCAACATTGTTGTTTGCATTTTGGCCTCTTTGCCATCCACCACGACCTCTTTGGCTCCCCTTGCCTCTAGAGTTACCATGTCCTCCTCTATAGGATTGGTTTTCTTGAGTTTTCTGCATATTCTGATTTCTACCATGGCCTCCAGATCGGCCTCCTCTACCTCTGCCTCTACCTCTTCCAGCATTTGAGTAGAAGACAGCTTCTTTTGAAGTTCCTCCTGAAGAAGATGCACCACCATTTCTCTGCTCCTTAGAAATTAGAAGAGCAATCAACTCCTCAAAATCAGGAAATCTTTTGTTGAGAATCAGCAATCACACTCAAACAGCCTCTTTGTATGGAGTCTCAGGGTCAAGGATATGCAGGCTAACTTATCCCATATGCACAATGGTGCCTACTGCAGTTTCCTACTTTCCTATAAAGCATTGTACTTGCTTCCTTTCTTAATGCAATGATAGTACTCTTTTCATTTCAGTAAAGTGTCAATGTCATTATCCACATACACAAGATTGTGTTTATGAGTCCAAGTCTCAATCTTGGAACCTAATTCACTTGTGTAACAAACAGTGTCCTTTCCATCATGAGTCTACACTTCTTTTTCCATCCTCCATAGCTTCCGTTTTGCCATGCTCTAGATCCCGCATTTCTCACATGGTATCAGAGCCCAGTTGGGCATGGCATTGCTTGTCTAGCCTCTCTTGATTCCTTTCAACCTCAGTCTATCTCAATGTCAGCTCATGACTTCATCTCCCAACTCTACTCTCACTGAAGCTTCCATGGCAGCCATAGCCAGCAGCACCCTGTCAGATTGAGCTGCTTATATCTCACTCCACAGGTCAAATCTCTTGGAGCTTCCTTCTGGAAAAGTATTCCCCAACTCACAAAGCTTCGCTGTATCACATCAATCCAGGACATTGGACCATCTGGAGCTCAGGATTATGAAAATCCTCAATCTCTGCTCTGTGTCTGCCATAGCCAGACAGGACCTACCTTACTTGGAGCTTCCATAACTCTTCAACCAGACCATTTCAGCCCACGATTTCTTCTAGGGAGTTGTTCCTCTGCTCAAGGCGCTTCATCCTGGCACAACAAATAACCACATCGGCAAGCTACAGCTCTGGCATTGCACAAATTCGACGTCGTTGCCCCAGACTGCGCCGATTCTGTTCGCGCCCCCTGCGTGCTGCATACTGTCCACGATTTTGATGATTATGATAGGGCTTTGGTAGCCCATGAAATCAGCTTCCTAGGCATATAAAAATTTTTGAAAATGACCCACTGTAGCTCCTGCAATCAGCAAAAAACCAGGCCCCTATCTCAGAAACCCTAATTCCACCATAGCCAAAGCTTCAAAATCTTGACATTTTTCACTGTTTCTCTCACTGAAGTTATCAACAGTGATTTTAATCACTGAGAAATACTCTCTGAAGCTCATTAAAGTACTGTCACTCAGGCATCAGCATCAAATCAAGAAGGGGAAGATCACTTGGATTTTAAAAGAGTAAAAGACTTTTGCAGATCTGGTATTCATTGACACTCAGTTAGTGTTTTTTAGCACTTGTGTCTCTCAACCAATTCTTCTGTTGCTCAAATCTAATAAGTCTGAAGTTGATTTGCTACTGTTCCCGTAAATCTAACATGGACAAAGACTCTCCAAATGCTCGATTCAAAGAAGTCGGGTTTCACACCTGGCAAACCCGCATCAAGCTCATCTTGATGAAAAAGGGTCTCTGGGCCATCACAAATGGCAAAGAGAAGAAACCTCAGGACGCGGACCTTGCAACTACTTGGCAAAAGAATGATGACAGAGCTCAGGCCATTATCAAACTGGAGCTAGACGACAATTATATCCACCATGTGGATAACTGTGAGACCTCACAGGATATGTGGAAAAGACTTGACACCCTGTTTGGTGCACAATCTAAATCATCAAAGTATGGTCTCCTAATTGAATTCTTCAGGCTTGAAATGAAGTCCAGCACACATCTTAATTACATGGAAGGACTCCTAACCCAACTTGCAGGAATCAACATTAAAATGGATGAAGATGTTTGCATCGGTGTTCTACTTAAGAGCTTGCCTCCTGAATATAATAATGTATCAACAACTTTAATCAATATGCCAAATCCTGAACTTGTTGATATCCAGGCATCACTGTTAGAAGAAGAAAAGAAGCTAAAAACTAAAGAAGAACCAAGTACCTCTAGAGATGAGCATCCACTATATGTTGGCAACAGGTACAAAGGCAAGAAGGATCAGCTCTTTTGTGACTTCTGCAAAAGGACCGGACACACCGAGAAGTTCTACCACGCAAGAAAGAGATCCCAAAAGTCCTATCTAGTCGCAGTCAAAGAAGAAGAAGAAAATGGAGCAAAGGAAGATGAAGATGAAGATGAAGACCACCAGGATCGGAAGGACAAGACTCACCAGTCCTTATACTCTCATAATTCTGATAGGCTGTTTTAATAGCCTTGTATTTTCCTTGCCCTAATGCTTCCTGCCATAAGCTTTGTAAACTCCTTATGTAACTTGGTATTACAGTCCCTGTATACTTTGTGAGGTCCCTGTTATAGCCTCTGGATGTCCACCATGTTTATGGTACCCACACTTAGCTTTTTCTGCGACAGCCTCTGGTGTTTTTGCCATGTCTGTGGTATGCCCACACTTTGCAGGTGATTCTCATTACAGCCTCTACACACTTTGTGCCTTTTCTAGTTGTGATTGAGGAGGGGTGTTGAGAATCAGCAATCACACTCAAACAGCCTCTTTGTATGGAGTCTCAGGGTCAAGGATATGCAGGCTAACTTATCCCATATGCACAATGGTGCCTACTGCAGTTTCCTATAAAGCATTGTACTTGCTTCCTTTCTTAATGCAATGATAGTACTCTTTTCATTTCAGTAAAGTGTCAATGTCATTGTCCACATACACAACATTGTGTTTATGAGTCCAAGTTTCAATCTTGGAACCTAATTCACTTGTGTAACAAACAGTGTCCTTTCCATCATGAGTCTACACTTATTTTTCCATCCTCCATAGCTTCCGTTTTGCCATGCTCTAGATCCCGCATTTCTCACATCTTTCACGGACGAAAATGCATGTTCCGAACTGTGCATAATCCTTTCCTAGACCATTCAAGGTCACAGAAACTAAATCATTGTCTTCCACTGGCGACCCAATGGAAGCAAGTGCATCTGCAATCTTCTTCACCTTCATGTGATAGTCATTGATGCTCATACTTTCTCTTTGCACATTGTGCAACTCTTGCTTGAGCTGCATTTTCCTGGCTTGCGTATTTGTGCTATACATTTTTGACAAAGTATCCCATGCTTCCTTTGGCGTACTTGCATATGCACAATCATAGAGTTTGAAATGCTGATAGACAGCCAGTACATAACTTTCCTGGCTCTCTCATGCCATGCTTTAAATGCCTGCATTTGCTGTTGATTGGGAACATTAGGAAGAACTGGTTCTTCTTCATTTCCTGCAACGAATTCCCAATATCCTTTTCCCATAAGGAAATTTGTCATTCTAAACTTCCATGCTTGGAAGTTGTTCTTGTCAAGCTTTTCAGTGACAATCTGTGAAAGAGAATCAGACGCCATTATAGAACAATGCAAAAAATTATGTCACTGCAAAGAACACAACTTCAGCCTCACAAGGGCAAATCTGCAAAACTGACGAAAGTGATATTTGACCACACAGTCACTTCCTAGTGACGATTTTGCATCAACAGGCAACAAGGATGATTCTGTAACTCCCAATGTCTTTGCGCACATGCATATGATGCAATTTCTACAGTAACTTTTCACCGACCTGTAGAACAGTGGTCGCACAGCATAAAACAGGGCCTTTTCCCGAGTGCGTGCAAAAACTTTCGCCTCCAAAACAGGCCCCGAAATGGCCTCAAATAAAAAAAACAGAGCAACCAGGGGCTAAAGCCTTTTCCCCCAGCAGTTTTCTTCTTCTTAGTTTGTGTAAGCCAAAAAGAACTCTAGTACATAGAAATAGAAGAACCCTATATATGGGTCTGAAACCAATCTCAACTAACTAAGGTGGCATACTAACTGAGCCACGAACTAGAGTAGATAAGGATAGCTATCATCTAGCTATTATTCATGGGCGGTGTACCAACCGCATCTACAACTGACAAGTCGGTGACATAAATGCACAACGGTCAGCTCTCCACCATCTCCTCTCTCTTCTTCTTCTCATCTCTTCTCTTCTCTTGTCTCGTGTGCAGCTATGGAGGATGGAGCTTGGAGGTAGAGGCTTGAGGATTCTTGAGCTTGCATCACTAGTGCATTTGAGGGAGGAGGCAGCTCATCGAGCATCGAGCTAAGCTCACTACACCCCGGTAGGATCGAAGGTGTGTAAGCTAGGTGAGAGATAGCCATAGGTGCTCTCTTGAAATGCTTGAATGAATAAGTGGTCCGTGGATATTGGCAGTTGAGCATGAGCTCCCTACATTTTGGTTCTATTTTTGGGACCAACGGATTCAAGCTTGAGCGCTTGCACACTTCAAATCGATCAACGAAGGGTTTCGTCCCCGAACTAGAGCTTGAGATAGGTAGGAAGTTTTGGATTTTTTAATCTTCACAAAAAGTAAGTAATTTGGTTATTTTCATGGTTTGATGATAAGGAGAGTAGGAGAAATGAGTTCAGTACTTTGTTTTCGATTCTTGTTGCATTTAGAGTAAGTTAGAACTAAGAAATTGGATTTGAAAGGCATAGGGTTTGCTCTAGTAAAATAGACTCAAACATGGCACAAATCAAGAAATACGGGAAGAAAGAGTGCTCAAGGGGATTAAGGTCGACAAGTGAGGGATTAGAAGTGGCAAGACCTTTGCTAGGAAGGGGTTTAATAGCCAAGAGGCCAAGGGAGATCTCGTCTGAAACCCTAGTTGAGAGAGAGAGAGAGAGAGAGAGAGAGAGAGAGAGAGCTCCATTGCGTGGATTCACTTCGATCTTGCCGCCAACGAGTTTGTTGTTGCACACTACACGTATACCCACACCTTCTCCTTAATACATAGATAGGATTTGGAAGTGCTTGACAAATGTGAAGTCTTGAATCACTCGATGCAATGAATTTTCTACCATTTTGACAAAAAATGCTCCGGCCCGTCTAAGTGACTCAATCTTGGGTTGAGTCCCAGAATCGACCCTCGATCACTTGTCTTTGACCATTTGGCCTCTTCAAGTCCTCCTAGCACATTTGGACACATAGCCACTCGGCCCACCGTTCGAGTTGCACATTCGGGCGTACTAGGTAGTCGACCCGCCAATTCAGCCTCGGCCCAATCCAGCTTGGCCACTCAACCCTTGGACTCGGATGCCTCACCCATTCATCCCTCGGCCACTTGGCCTTTAGACTCAAACACCACACCCATTCAATCCTCAGCCACTCGCACCATCTCAACTCAGTCCAATTTCACTCGGCCCTCAGCCATTCGGCCCGTTCGAGTCATAAACTCGGCACCTACAATTCAAACTTATTGGGCTGAATTTTATTTTTCCCAAAATTTTTAACTCTTGGACTAGACCCACCTAGATGCCGACTGTACGAACCCTTGAAGACCATACAGACACTTGAAACACCTTTCTGGCGCAAGGAATAGAGGAATCAATGAGACACACACGTAAAGGCAACATAGTTGACTATCTAGCAATCCGGCCTATTAGCGGCATCAAGCGGAGTCATAGAACCCAAATGAATCTTGATTAAGCAGGGAAATGCAATGAAAAGCCTATAAACTGACGAGGATGCCAAAAATCGAATATACAAGCCTATGAGATCAAACCCATAAATGAGAGTACAAGAGCTGCTTAGACACTTTGTTTTCTCACTCACTCTAATTTCGAGCACTCAAAATACACTTAAGGAAAGCTAAAAGTGTGATTGTGCATAGTGCATGGAAAAGAGTACACGCACATACACAGAGTGAAGGTAAGTTGCCAAATGGTTTGATCTTCATATCATTAGCCAGTGTGACATTAAACCTAGCGGTCTCCATAGGAGGGTTACCCCAAGCCTATAGGACTATTTGGCTAAGCACACTAACTTCTGCTCCTGTATCTACAATTCCCTTACTTTTGACATCTTCTAATGCATTGGCATGCAAGATTGTGTGCATCTCAATGCCTTTCCAAAAGGCATTTATTTGTAAAGACTTAGTCACCGAGTTCAAGGTTAAGCTTGGTATATGCATTACTGCATCATGGTTAGGCAAGTCAGTCACTCCAAGCTTGTCATCTCGTTGTACCCACTCCTTCATGTTGTAAGAGAGGGAGAGAGAGAGTGGAGCGAAAGATGAGCCTCAAATCATTATTGTTCTTCTTTCATTATTCTTCCATCATACTAACTGAAAGACACTTACACATATATGTATGACTAGCCAAGAATAACTGTGGTTAAGTCACTAACTACATCGACTTTTTGAATGTCACACATGTGCATAGATGTATCCAACTAATGTCACTGACTAAAGAGTAATGGGAGCTTGATATTCTAACACTCTCCCTCAAGCTCAAACCATCTGATAAACTCCAAGTAGCTGTCTGAAATATATGAACTTTTCTTTACCAAGAGACTTGGTAAATATATATGCTACATGGTCTTTAGTCTTCACATGAATCAAGTCAATCTTACCTGTAAGAACCATTTCTCTGATGAAATGGTAGTGAACCTCAATATATTTTGACCCAGCATGGTAGACATGATTGCTAGCCAACATAACACTACTCAGGTTATCACAATGCAATCTCACTCTGCTTTCCAGCTGTATTCCCATGTCTTTCAATAATTTCATTAACCAAACTGCTTCACAAGCCACTAAGGCAGCTCCTCTGTACTCAGCTTCTGTACTAGACAATGCAACAGTAGGCTGTTTCTTACTCTACCAACTAATCATATTGTTGCCCAATCTAAATGCATAACCACTGGTTGACCTCCTGTCATAGGCACAACTAGCCCAATTAGCATTAGTAAACCCTGTCAAGTCAAGGGATTTTCCATATGCATAAAACAACCCATAATATATAGTATCCTTTACATATCTCATGATCCTCTTGACTACATCTAAATGTGGTTTGCGAGGCTTTTGCATGAACTGACTAATCAACCCCACTGCATAACATAAGTTAGGACGGGTACAAGTATATCAAATTGCCCACTATCTATCAATACATTATCACATTCTCTATGTCATTCCCAATATCAATCTATAGCTTGACATTCTGATCAAGAGGTTTCTCCATAGGCTTGCATTCGGTCATACCATACTTCTGTAACATGTCATGAGCATACTGCTTCTATAGTAGCCATATACCTTGAGGCGTAGAGACTACCTCAATCCCAAGAAAATACTTTAGTTCATCAAGGACTTTGACTTTGAATTCAGCCAGTAAACATGATTTAATTTTAGCAATGCCCTCTTCATCATCTCCAGTGATGATAAGATCATGTACATAAACCACTAGACATGCATATCCATGATCTGTCTTCTTCCTGAACAGACTGTGATTTGCATCACCCAATCTAAATCCATGTTGCTATAAATAACTGCTAATCCAAGAATTCCATGCTCTAGGTGCCTGTTTCAGTCCATATAAATCCTTTTTCAGCTTACATACATTTGTAGGAAAGTTTGGGTGAACATAGCCTTCAAGCTGCTCCATATATACTTCCTCAACCAAATCACCATTCCATAAAGCAATCTTGATGTCCATTTGCCATAATTTCTAGCCCTTGCATATTGCCAAAGCAATGATAGTTGTGACTATTGCCATTTTAGCCACCGGACTGAAAGTCTCCTCATAGTCAAGGCCATATTGCTATGCATACCCTTTTGCAACTAGCCTCGCCTTATAGTGTTCTAACAAACCATCTGACTTGCACTTAACCTTGTACACCCATTTCTAGCCAATGGGGACTTTGCCTTCAGGTGACTCAACCAATTCCCATGTCTCATTTTCAGCCAAGGCTACATACTCCTCATCCATGGCAGCACACCAGTTATCATCTGTAACTGCATCATCAAACTTAAATTGTAGGTTCTTTGTAACTTGTCACACTAGCCATATATGCATAATGGTGGGATGAATAACCAATGTATGTAAACTTGTCAACTGGTTTTTTGACTCTCTCAGATTTTTGTAACTATGGCTCACTCTGAGCTTGCCTCTCATGAGGCGGTACATAATGACTCTGCCTTGCTCCAGGCATCATAACAGATGGAATGCCCAACTCACTATCCAAACTATCACTGTTGGATGACTCATAACCTATTGTGAGTGGACATGTCACATCCTCAAGCATATTTTCTTTTCCCTTATCCAATCTCCCCCTCATTGACATATCCATGTCAGTGGACGTAGGAGTAGGACTCCGCAAGCATCCTAACCAAGGACTTACTATAGGTGACCCATCACCTGTAGGACCACTCATATATGTACTCACTGTAGGTGTATTTTTAGCATTACTAGTGCTGGTTGATCCATCAATAGCCACTGCAACTGGATTACCATACCATGATTCTAGCTCATAAAAAACATCTCTGCTAATCAATGTCTCATGTGTAGATGGTACATAACACTTGTAAGCTTTCTGGTCTTGTGCATAACCAAGAACCACACTCTTGATAGCTTTAGGATCCATTTTCTTTCTCTTTTCATCAGGAACATGCACATATGCAATGCTGCCAAATACCTTTAAGTGTGAAATGTGATGCTTATGACCATACAACCCCTCATATGGAGTTACATCATGAATCCCTGATGTAGGGGTTCTATTCAACACATAGAAAACAATCACTACTGCTTCACCCCAATAACCATTTGGCAAACTCTTCTCATTCAGCATAGCTCTTGCCGATTCCATCAATACCCTATTTTTCATTTCTGCTACACCATTTTGCTATGGTGTATAGCTGCAAGTTAACTGTCTTTTGATCCCATGTTTAGCAAGGTAACTCTCAAAGTAATTATAGACATATTCTCCACTTCCATCTAATCGAAGACATGAAATTTTACAACTCAACTCATTTTCAGCATGCTTCTTGAAATCCTTGAATGCATCAAACACATCATCCTTATATTTTCGTATGTAAAGCCAAGTATACCTACTGAAATCATCAATGAAGGATACATAGTAACGAGCACTACCAAACAAAGCATTATGAGATGGACCCCATACATCTGAATGTATCAATTGCAAGGGTTGTGAGCTATTTCGTACATGTCTCATAAATGGAAACCATGCTTGCTTTCCAAACTGGCATGCATCACATACATGTCCAAAGTCATGATACTTGAACTTAGGCAATCCAAGTGCAATCTCCTTCTGCTACATAGATTTTAGCTTTTGTGCATTCACATGGCCAATCCGCTTATGCCATATTTCAACATCTCGTATAGTACCATCATCATGTGCAAACATGGCTGCTTTCAATTCTTGAATTGACGCATCAAGAGTAAACATTCTGCCATATCTTTGGCCTCTCGCAATCAATTTGCAACCATTGCCATTTTCTTCAACAAAGCATCCATCTCTATTAAATCTCACATGCATATTCTATTCTGCCATCTGTCCAACTGACAAAAGATTCTTGGTTATTGTAGGTACATGTACTACATCATGCATGCTCTTTTTCTTGCCATCAAGCATCAACAACGGAACAATTCCTGTGTGTTGAATGTAATGTTGGGTGTCATCCCCAGTACACACATAACCATGCGAACTTGCAACCATCTAATCAAACCATTCTCCATGGGGTGTCATATGATTTGAAGCCCCTGAATCAATGTATCGTCTCTCATCTATGTTCTGCCTAGATGCATTCTTAGACACATACTGCATGGCAATCAATCTGTCAACCTGCTCATCATGAGCACCGCTAGAAGATGCATAGTGCCCATGTTGTTTGCCCTTTGCCTTCATATCTCCCTGCTTCTTATAATAATCCTTTGTAATGTGTCCATATCTGCCATAGTAATGACAGTCCTTATCTCTATTTGACTGATCATTTGACTGCCATGAACCAGATCCACCACCTCTACCATGGGGTGATCTCCTCTTGTCTCTAAAGCTGCCAGATCTATGTTGGCCTTGTGAATTTGTGCCATGCCAGGCATTCTTCTGATGCTGTCCATAAGCATTTCGAGTGTCTCCTCAACCTCAAAAAGATCCATGGCCTTTGCCGCCTCTACCACAATGGCTAGAGTAAAGAACAATGTCTCTACTTTGAGACGTACTAGAACGTGTATTCATCCCAAGCTTAACTTCCTCATGCAGCAGCAAAGCAATCAAGTCATCCCAATAGGGGATTCAACTCTCACAAAAATAGACGTATCAAATGCTTTATACTCTTTGCCAAGTCCATTCAATGTCATTGCAATCATATCATCCTCAGACACTGAAGATCCAAATGGTGGCAAGCTGATCCACTATGTTCTTGATCTGTGTAGTGTAGGCTTGAATGCTTCTGCCATTCCTAGACATGTTATTGAACTGTTGCTTTAGCTGAATCTTTCTTGCATGTGTTACATTTCCATAATTCTTCATGATTATGTCCCATGCATCCTTCGAAGAGCTGCATCCAGTAATCTCTATAACCATAGCATCTGATATCCATAAGGAAAACCAATGTAACACCTTGCATGCTCTCTCAGTCCATAGCTTATGAGCCCTTTTCTAATCATTTGTCGGATTCCTTTCATGTATTTTAGGTTCAGCCTCATCACCTGTACATAAGTCCCAATAACCTCTACCAACCAAAAAATTCTTCATACGAAACTTCCATAAAGCAAAATTTTTGTTGTCCAGCTTTTCTCCCACAATTTGAGTAATATTGTCAGTGCCTTGAGCATTTGCCATAGTTGTAGCTTAGGTATTCAGTGATATATACAACTTATAAGTATCTGACTCCTTTTCCTACAATTCAGGACCAATTTCCTGCTATTCAGCACATTTTCTTGCAATTCAGGACAGTTTTCCTGACAACCTACTTGCTATAAGATGTATTCCAATAATGAAAAAACACAGCCAACTGAGCATAAACTAAGCTCAAATCAGCTCAAAACATTCTATGGTAGTGGCAAAACATCCCAGCAACAAATTATATCCATACAAGTATCAATGTTTGTATTGTATGCAAGTAGCAATACCAAATACAACCAGCCCATTGCTTTAACTAGTAGTATTTTCTCGATTAAAACAAGAATATTCAGACCTCAAAACAGCCCCAAAATATCTCATTCAGTTGCCACTCTATGCAGGAGTTGATACATGTCCAACCGGTCAGAATATATTGCATGTATGTCAAGTGAAGATGATAGGTATCCTTCTTGCAGACAATAACTAGTCAATACCCTGGTATAACCAGTAACAAATCAGTCTAAACTTTGGACTTTCAGCACTCACAATATCCCAAAAAGCATCTATCACTCAAGTGGTATGATCCAAGCATTTGTCACTACCAAATAAGCATAACAGATACTTCAACCATGTAGATATATTGTTTCCAAATTCAAGATAGCAACCAGTTCACTATTTTTAGCCTACAAATAAGCTCCAAAATTGAGCATTTAACACTCCAATATCATGCTCAAATGCATGATAATAAGAGAATATACATTGTTAGGATGAAAGCGACCAGTGCCCTAGAATCACCTGTTGTTTACTACAGTAAACAACGAGTCTGCACATGTCTGTGATGAATATATCAAAATCTGTGAGGAATTTGAAAAAACTTTCTTCTGCAAAGTTGTAGACCACGTCGAAACTGTCAAGACTTGAGGGCTGTTTCTCCAAAAACCATTTCTCTGGCAAGATATAGCTTCTGCAAAAAAATAGGCTGCATGCATAGTCTCCTTTGATGGCATTTTCTTCATATCTGATGTCTTGATGTCAAATGGCAACTGTCAAGAATCACGTGGTGGGGGGACTTGCTCGAGATGATGCGCCGAACACACACAGAATGCACAAGGAGAAGCTCACTCAAGAGACAAGAAGAGAGATGGAGGCCAAAACGTTTTCTTGCTGATTTCTTCTTCTTCTTCCACACACTTTACAATACAGACAAAGTATAGATAAGATACAACATAAAGGAAAGTGGCCTACTAAGTCAAACAATGCATAACCGACTACACTAGTCGACTGGTGCTATAACTATGCCAGTTGTAAATAGGTGTAACAACTTGAATACAATAAGTAATGAGTGAGTGGCCATGTGAGAGTCATAATGACCACCATCGACGTGCTAAGTGTAGACGTGTGGACCCATCTAACCAGGCGGTCCATCATCCATGTCCACATGTGTTGAGCTTGTCATCTCAACACTCCCCCTCAAGCTCAACTGCATCTCTGCAACTCCAAGTAAGCTTCGAAACTTTTGAAGCTTCTCTATACCTAATGCCTTCGTGAAGATGTCAGCTATCTGATCCTGTGTGCTGACATACACCAAGTCAATCTCACCTGCTAGTACCTTCTCTCTCACAAAGTAGTAGTGTACCTCAATATGTTTTGTCCTGGCATAGAACATAGGGTTCCTAGCCAACTGTATACTGCTCATGTTGTCACAATAAATGACAACTGGACCTTCCACCTACACATCCAAATCAGCCATTAACTTTTGTAGCCATACTACCTCACATGCTGTAACAGCAGCACCTCTATAGTCAACCTCTGTACTCGACAAAGCAACTGTAGATTGCTTTTTGCTGCTCCAAGCAATTGCTGCACTACCAAGAGAGAACATGTATCCACTGGTAGATCTTCTATCAGACATACTACCAGCCCAATCTGCATTTGTGTATCCAAACACCTGTACCTTTGTATCTGCCTCATAGAAAAGTCCATAATGTAATGTGGACTTCACATATCTCAATATGCGTCTAACTGCATCCAAGTGTGGCTTTCTAGGTACTTGCATAAACTGACTCACAAGACCAACAACATAGCTCAAGTCTGGCCTTGTAATGGTCATGTAGATCAAACTCCCCACTATCCTCCTGAACATAGTAGGGTCTTCTATCTCATCCCCAACATCAGTACTAAACTTTACATTCTGCTCCAACGGAACTGAAAGTGGTTTGCATGCTGTCATACCATACTTGGACAACATATCCAAGCCATACTGTCTTTGGGACAGCCATATGCCATCATCACATCTGATCACCTCAATGCCAAGAAAGTATCTTAGCTCACCTAAATCCTTCATCTCAAACTTCTTTTTCAAAGAATCCTTGACTTCAGCAATCCCACTATCACTATCACCTGTAATAATCAAGTCATCCACATAGATGACTATGATGACCAAACCTGCATCTCCCTTTCTCACATAAAGTGAGTGATCAGCATCAGAAATATAAAAGCCAATATTGACAAGATACTCTCTGATCTTGTCAGACCATGCTCTAGGTGCTTGCTTGAGCCCATAGAGCCCCTTCTTCAACCTGCACACATACGTGGGATGCTCCAAATCTCCATAACCTACTGGCTGATCCATATACACTTCTTCCTGCAAATCACCATGCAAGAAGGCATTCTTCACATCCATTTGCTGCAACCTCCAACCTTTGGCTGCTGCCAAACCAATCACACATCTGACAGTTGCCATCCTAGCAACTGAACTGAAGGTTTCATCATAATCTATGCCATATGTCTGGGCATAGCCTTTTGCAACCAGCCTAGCTTTGTACCTGCTAATAGAACCATCTGCATTGTGCTTAATCTTATAAACCCATTTACATCCAATAGCTTTCCTGCCCTTTGGCAATTATACTAGATCCCAAGTCTTATTGGCCTCTAATGCAGCCATCTCCTCATCCATTGTTGCATCCCAATGAGCATGACCAACAGCCTCCTCAAAACATGTGGGCTCAACATTCTCAACTAGTTTCACCATATAAGCATAATGGTGAGCTGCATAACCTAACAGGGTATCTCACCCTGCTAGACCTGCGTACCACTGGATCACTCAATGGAGTCTTTGCATTAACGTGTGCTCTCTGCACACCTGGAGTCCTCACTGAAGGAATTCCAAGCTCATCATCCAAGCTCTCTGAGCCACTGGAGTCTCCATCAAGAAGTGCATCAATGCCTTCTGACACTTTATTCTTTCCTTTGTCTTTACATGTAGTGCTACTAGATGCACCCGAAGATGTAGAGGTACTCCTTAGTCTCCCAGACCAAGGACTACTAGATGATGTCTCTGGTCCACTAAGAGTTTGTGATTCTTGCTTTTCAGCCTGCACATGAGTGTCATGATCATCATCATCATCCAATGCATCACCACTAGATGCATATCAACTGCTCATTTCATCAAAGATGACATCCCTGCTCACTCTGAACTTACATGTGACAGGGTTATAACATCGATACCCTTTTTTCTCTAAAGAGTATCCAATAAAGACACACTTTTCAACCTTTGGATCCAGTTTCTTTCGCAACTCATCTGGCACATGAACATACGCAATGGAGCCAAACACTTTCAAGTGTGAAACATCTGGCTTCTTACCTGTAAAACTGTAACGTGTCCCCTAGAATCATCCCGGACACGTCTTAGCAGTCCATCGGGAAGGATGTCTAGAAAGCTCCGCCCGGCACTCCCATGGAATGTTACGGGACTTGCGATCTAGGTCTTCCCGCGTCTGCCACGTAGCGGAAGTATCCTGGCCGTTCCCACTTAGGATCGACCTGAATTTGGGTTTTCCTGTTTGGTCATTAGCTAGCAGCAACTAGCGTCAGACCCGAGCGAACTACTTTACGCAGAAACGCCAGGTCCGAAGCGGAATCACGCTGCACTTGGTTCAAGGAGAATGGGAACAAGAGGGATGCAAAACTCAACCTCTCTGCCATAAGGCATAGTCCCATTCCGTTCCCCTAAAACAGCGTAAATCGGGTAACAGGTAAATCTAAGTCATCCTTCTCGTTATTTGTTTCGGCGATGATGATCATCCCTCTGTTCGTCGAAGATTTTGAGAAAAGTTCCCGGCTAACCGGGACCACCCAACCATAGGACGGACCCATGGTCCATCCTCCGCACTTTCCTCGGTTTGTTTTAGTTATGTAATTACCTACCACATTAATTTGACATATAACAAACAGCTTCCTTGATTAGCCCTGTTAAGCACTGGTTCCTTCACGTAATCTTATCACAGGACATAAAGAAAACAATGTCAAACAACTTCTTTATTATCATTTTATCCTTTTATCTTTGAAATACAAGGAGTTCCGCCCGTAGGCTTGATCATAATCCGCCCGAAGGCTATCTAGTAATCCACCAGGGATCACTAATCCAAGCTTCTGCCCGTAGACTAGTATGCGGACCTCGAGATCCAATCCCGAGTCACGTTAGCCTCTTGTGCAGGGCCCGGAAGGCGAGGGATTTACGGCCAGAGCCCCCTCTAGCACCCAAGCGTCCTCCTGCTCCAAGTAGAACTCAACGGAGAGACCTCTCACGGCGGGTTCGGTCCACGTTCCCGGCGCGGTTAACAACCCCCTTGGTTAGGGTCAGGCAGGCAGTCGGGGGTAACTGAAGCTGCCTCTCCCTTCAGGCCTTCAACCTGAAGTATTTAGATATCTTTTCATCCTTTAGTTCATTGAGCAAACAATGCAAACAGTGCTTTCTAAACTATTCAAGCACAATCAAATTCAGTGGTCTTTTATTTGGCCAACTGCTAAAAAAGTGAATCTTCTCTTCGAATGCATCCAGCATTCGATCTGGGATCAAATTGCGACTTGGCAAGATCCCCAAGGGTTTGTTTGTTCACCCTTTTGTCCTTGGGTTAGGGCCATACCCTGTTAACCCAACTTAACCAATACCTTAGGTTTTATTAATAGTAAATCCTGGCGACCATGTCGCTTCAATTTATGGATTGGTCATTTGCTTCCAGACAAATACCTAACTCTCCTTTTTCTTGGCAATTATTCCCCAAGAAAGGTGATGTAACATGATGATTACTCATCCTCTTGTAAGTTAAATTTGCGAAATAACTTGCCAACCTCATTTCAAGAAATGACAAAACTCTCTTGTGGACAAATCGCAAGTCTATGCGATGTTGCAACTTTTTGCACATGTGTTGCATCTATTCCACGGGAACATTTCACCCATTGAATGGCGTTTTCTGGTCACGGAATTACCTTCAGACGAGAAGGAGGGTTTAGGGTGTCTTTTTACCCACCCATCCTTAATTTCACTAAATCGACAGCGTTTAGTCCAACTCAAATCGAGATTCATCCTCCTGAACGCTTGGTCCATAAGGTAGGAATCCTAGAATTATTGTTTACATGGGCATCCAATTAGCCCAACATTTTTGGGAATATGGTCAGGACTATTGGGTTTGAAGGTTCTGACTTAGCGACAATGGGAAAACTTGGCCGAATCCTTAACGCTAATACCTAGTTAGGGTTTGGGATATCTATCGTATTGACTGAGCCCTGCCCATTCGAATCCTTTGCGGCTAGGAGATTTGGGTAATTCACTATGCTTGTCTCGCGACAAGGTTGAATCCTTCCTGGAGATAATAAAGTAGATCTAAAGGAGGAAAAATAGTTGCAACTACCGCAATACATGTAAACATGTGATTCATTGCTTCTACGCATCACATGGTTCACAATAACTCTATCTTTCCTTAGTATAGTAAAAATGCATGATAATCTGGGTACTAACTTTCCTAGGACCTACTAGGACTTACATCAAATAACCATGCCTACAACCTTGTTGTCTACACTTTAGAATCTCATGCTTTGATAAACCATGCGACCTTTCCTAAATACGGCTCCTGATGAATGAAATTTCTGCATGATGACTATGTAACACGCAACTTTCCCCTAGCTACAATGTAGTTAATGAAGTTCGTACCAACTAAAGATAGTGTTAACTTATTCCATGTTACATGCTACTTGCAAGTCCATAAGATCATTTTCGTACTCTTCTATTTCTCTTCGGATAATATCTTATGGGTGTTAACTTTTCCTCATGAATCATTACAAGGAAGATGTTGCCTAAAATGCGGCACACGCTTATTCCTACCATGTCTAGTAACCAAATGCACTTATCAATTTCATTTCTTTGCCCTATATGTTTAGACTCATTACTTTGATAATGTTCCAAAATAGCAACATGCAGCTAGTCTTCTAAGGCGGACAACTCTGGAAATGCAACTGTTTCAATTTCATGACATGCATCAACCTTGTCCAATGTTTAAAGAGATAATTTATCAAATGTATTTTTAACGCTGCCACAATGCGTAAAATGCGTTCTTCCTTATGGAATTAAGCGTGCCTAAATATTTCTTTATGCGAGAATAAACTTGAAAAAAACCTGGACTTGTGGGCTCGGGGAGATATCCACTTGAATGCTTGGAGATGAACCTCCCGCAGGCGCACCTTGTGATCTTTTTGGGGCCATTGTGGGCGTGGTCTCGGCTTCTAGTTAGCCTTTGCGGTCTACGAATTGACTTACCTTGGCATGCAACCTCCCGACCTTTGCCTTTTTCCCTCGTACGCAGGAGATTCCTTTACGAGATTTTGGATAAATGGTGCTTGCGGAAGAGGGCTTTATGAGTTCTTTAGGGAAAACCCGGGTTGGCACGGAATTGATTCACGGATGGCTTGTGGGCTTTGAAGTCTTTTTGCGAAAAGCCTTTTACAAAGGGTCTTGTGGGAGGTCTTTATGGGCTTCACCTTCTCCTCTTCAAAGTCCCGGGGAGGGGGGGGTATGAATGGGTCTATGGGGGATGTAGTGGGAAGGGGGCTTAAGGAAGCCCCCTCTTAGAAGCTTCTTAAGAAGCTTCTTAAGAAGCTTCTAAGAAGCTTCTGAGCTTCTGCAGCGACGTCGAGGGGGGGGGGGAGTCGTAATCCAGCGGGCGGCGGCAGACTGAGGTGGCCTGGCGGTCTGGGGCGGCAGCTATGGCGGCTGGCGGCTGGCGGCTGGCGGACTGGGGCGGCAGCGTGGCGGCTTCACGACGGCGACCTCCTCCTTCTCACAGCCCACCCTCCTCTCTCCCTGACTCCCTAGGGAGGGGGGTTTTTATAGGCCTTGGGGGGGGGGGGGGGTGGGGAAGAGGGCCTCCACACACGTGGAGGACTCCCCCTCATGCAGTCCAACTCACTCCTCCTTGGCCATTCCCCCCCCACACTCCCTCTCCTCCAGCCATGCATCGGCTGGGGGAAGGGATAATAATTAAAAAAAATTGCCTTGAATTATTCAAATTGCCCCTTCAAAAAGGGTGTTCCCACGCGGTTTTTACGGTCCTCAACCCCAGCCTCTAATTTACAATGTGGCGGCCTCATTTTTTAGCGTGAATGGTATGGATTAAGCTACCAATAATACGATGTAGGTGATACCCTTGCACAGGATTTACACGGCGTGCGGGAAGTCAATATTTATGGTACGCAGTGTGCGGAAATATTACATTCTCTCCCCCTTAGAAGAATCGAGATGTCCTCATCTCGAGAAAAACTGGGGATATTGAAGACTGAGAGAGCTTTCATCCATCCAGGTAGCATCCTCTTCGGGATAATCTTTCCACTGGACGAGGTATTCCTTCAAGGTTCTAGATCTTAGCTGTCTCTCCCTAACATCTAAGATCTTATCCGGTCTTAGTTCAAGGACTCCTTGACTAGGCATTACAATTTGTTGGTCATCAAGTACATGATTTGGGTTGGGTACATATTTTTTTAAGAGGCTAATATGGAATACATTGTGAACTTTTAGGTTATCTGGAAGTTGCAATTTATAAGCATTGGGTCCTAGGCATTTGAGGATTTTATACGGTCCACAATACCTTGGACTTAGCTTCTTGCATTCACCTAGAGATAGAGAACTCTTTTTCGGCCGTACACGAATGAAGACCATGTCTCCTTCTCCGAAGACCCTCTCTTGGCGTTTCAAATCCGCATATGCCTTTTGTCTATCTTTGGCTACTTGTATATCTTGTCTTATTGACCTTATTTGGTCATCCATGTCCTCCAACATTTGTCTTGAAGCTTCCACCCTTAGGGTAGGATCAGAAAAATTTAGGGGACTTCGACAATCATGGCCATACAATGCCTGAAAAGGGGTCATTTGAATGCTTTGCTGGTAAGAAGCATTGTAAGCAAATTCTACTAACGGCAAGTATTGAATCCATCTCTTCGGTTCCCGACAGCAGTAAGCCCTAAGCATATCCTCAATGATTTGATTTACTCGTTCTGTTTGTCCATCTGTTTGGGGATGGTAGGCAGTGCTAAAACAGAGTTGAGTTCCAATAGCTTCAAAGATAGCTCTTCAGAAGTGTGAAGTGAAAAGAGAATCTCGATCGCTAATGATCCTTCTAGGTAACCCATGTAGCTTGAATATTTCTTTGATAAACACTCTTGCAATGTCGGAGGCTTTATAGTTTGTCTTTACTGGAATCAGGTGTGCAACCTTAGTAAGCATGTCAACTACAACCATAATGGAGTTGTACCCTCCTTGGACTTGGGGTAAGCCCACCACAAAATCCATACTGATGAATTCCCATTTCATTTGGGGAATGTCAAGTGGTTGCAATTTCCCTGGCATCATGACATGTTCAGCCTTGATACGTTGGCAAGACAAACATTTAGTGACATATTTGAGAACGTCACCCTTGAGCCTCTCCCAATGATAGCTCTTCCTAACTGCATTAAGAGTTTTTGCATAGCCAGGATGTCCTGCGAAAGGGGAATCATGAGCTTCCCATAATATCTTTTGCTTAAGTGACTGGCTTGTTGGTATACATAACCTTGTTCTGTAATAGACAAGTCCATTATCAGTGGAAAATTCCCGATACTTAGCTTGTGACTTCAGATTCTGCTCTTTGGTAGCTATTTCTTTTATCATGGTTTGGTAGGCTAAGTCATGGCATGCTTCCTCTCTAGCTAGTTCGAGTATAGGGTTGCTTGGCATGGATACCTTTGTAGCCAGAGATCTGGCCGTTGATGGATTCTGCAAGATTAGGGAGTTTAGGAATGCCTTGCGACTGAGTGCATCGGCAACTACATTCTCTTTCCCTAGTCGATACTTGATTTCAAAATCATACTCCTCCAATACTTCAATCCATCGACATTGCCTCATGTTGAGCTCGTTCTGGGTAAAAATCCATTTGAGACTCTTATGATCTGTTACTAGAGTAAACTTGTTACCCAACAGGTAGTGTCTCCAAAGCTTTAGAGCATGGATGACAGCTAATAACTCAGATCATGCGTGGCATAATTCTTTTCGTGACTCTTCAATTTCCTTGAAGAATATGCTACGGGATGACCTTCCTGCATGAGTACACACCCCAAGGCAAGAATGCTGGCATCAGTTACTACCTCGAACTCCTTATTGAGGTCAGGAAGTTTCAGAATAGGTGCTGATACCAAACATTGCTTCAATTGGTCGAAGCTATTTTGCTCGGAAGTTGTCCATGTAATAGAAGTCTGCTTCTTTAGTAAGTCGGTAAGAGGTGCTGCAATCAAAGCATAGTTTTTGATAAAGACCCTATACCATCCCGTCAAGCCAAGAAAACTGCGTATTTCTTTGACAGATACTGGTACTAGCCATTCAAGCACATCTCTGACTTTGGCTGGGTCTACTGATATTCCTTCTGATGATACTATGAATCCTAGATATTCAATCTGACGTTTGAAGAATGCACACTTCTTCATTTTTGCATACAGCTTATGAGACCTCATTGTCTCAAGGACAATCCGAAGTTGCGGTTCATGATCTTCTTCCTGTTTAGAATAGACTAAAGTATCATCGAAGAAGACAAGCACGAAATCATCAAGATATGGTCTAAAAATGTCCTGCATTAATCTATTGAAGGTGGCAGGTGCATTTGTAAGCCCGAATGACATAACCAAGAATTCAAAGTGCCCATATCTTGTATTGAAGGCCGTTTTTGGAATATCTTCATCCTTGATCCTGATTTGGTAATAACCTGACCTGAGATCAATTTTGGAGAAGATCTTTGCACCTTGAAGGCGGTCAAGAAGCTCATCTATTCTAGGAATAGGATACTTGTTCTTGACTGTTGATTGATTCAACCCACGGTAATCAATACATAGTCGAAGTGTCCCATCTTTCTTCTTCTGGAATAGAACTGGAGCTCCCCATGGTGAGTTGCTAGGCCGGATGTAGCCCTAAACTAGTAGTTGCTTGAGTTGTTCCTTCAACTTGATAGCTTCCGGAATAGACATTCTATAGGGTCTCTTCGCAATTGGCGCAGCTCCTATTACTAGCTTGATCTCATGATCTACTTCTCTCTTTAGAAACTACGTCCACATATTCCTTCAGCCAAGTGACCAAATCACTTTACTTCTTTATCAATATTCATAGTCAAGACAATCGGAAGAAAAAGTTTTATTCCATTCATATCAACATAGCCCTTTCGAGGTACAATTATTTCTTGGGGCGATGGAACAAGTTAATACATTAATTCGAAGAGAATAAGATATTATTGCATTCAGCTACAGGAACTGAGTAGTAGTACGGATTGGGGTCATCGATTTTCAGGAATCGATAGTTCATTGGAAGATTAGGGTATCTCTTCCTTCGATATCCATTCTTCTCATGACGTCCCAAAACCTTGATTCGATCGGCAGGGATTCTTTGAATCACTTCCCCGTACACATACTTATTCTGGTTAACCCTTCGACCTCCAACTTGTAGGGTCGCGTTTGCATGAGCCTCAACAAAGACGAACAGTTTTACGATCTTCAAATCCTCCATCCACTTGATTCTCTTCAAGTTAATTTGAAGGTACGCAGGTTGATAGACAGTTATGTAATAGATCCCTGAAACACCCATCCATCTCCGTTCCACGTACACAGGCGATGGATTGTAAATGCGGTCTAGGATGTTCATCATCTTAACCCTTTGTCGATAATCTGTGGAATGCATCGCGGTCATAAACATGATTCGGAACACTAAGAACTTGTTCCATGCTTCATAGTTCTGCAAGACAGTATTGAAGATGAGGAAATGTTTGGAACAGTAGCATTTTCTTTACTTCGTAAAATTTTCTAAAAAAAAATCCTTTGTTGGTTTGCTCTGATACCAACTGTAACGTGTCCCCTAGAATCATCCCGGACACGTCTTAGCAGTCCATCGGGAAGGATGTCTAGAAAGCTCCGCCCGGCACTCCCATGGAATGTTACGGGACTTGAGATCTAGGTCTTCCCGCATCTGCCACGTAGTGGAAGTATCCTGGCCGTTCCCACTTAGGATCGACCTAAATTTGGGTTTTCATGTTTGGTCATTAGCTAGCAGCAACTAGCGTCAGACCCGAGCGAACTACTTTACGCAGAAACGCCAGGTCCGAAGCGGAATCACGCTGCACTTGGTTCAAGGAGAATGGGAACGAGAGGGATGCAAAACTCAACCTCTCTGCCATAAGGCATAGTCCCATTCTGTTCCCCTAAAACAGCGTAAATCGGGTAACAGGTAAATCTAAGTCATCGTTCTCATTATTTGTTTCGGCGATGATGATCATCCCTCTGTTCGTCGAAGATTTTGAGAAAAGTTCCCGGCTAACCGGGACCACCCAACCATAGGACGGACCCATGGTCCATCCTCCGCACTTTCCTCGGTTTGTTTTAGTTATGTAATTACCTACCACATTAATTTGACATATAACAAACAGCTTCCTTGATTAGCCCTGTTAAGCACTGGTTCCTTCACGTAATCTTATCACAGGACATAAAGAAAACAATGTCAAACAACTTCTTTATTATCATTTTATCCTTTTATATTTGAAATACAAGGAGTTCCGCCCATAGGCTTGATCATAATCCGCCCGAAGGCTATCTAGTAATCCACCAGGGATCACTAATCCAAGCTTCTGCCCGTAGACTAGTATGCGGGCCTCGAGATCCAATTTCGAGTCACGTTAGCCTCTTGTGCAGGGCCCGGAAGGCGAGGGATTTACGGCCAGAGCCCCCTCTAGCACCCAAGCGTCCTCCTGCTCCAAGTAGAACTCAACGAAGAGACCTCTCACGGCGGGTTCGGTCCACGTTCCCGGCGCGGTTAACAACCCCCTTGGTTAGGGTCAGGCAGGCAGTCGGGGGTAACTGAAGCTGCCTCTCCCTTCAGGCCTTCAACCTGAAGTATTTAGATATCTTTTCATCCTTTAGTTCATTGAGCAAACAATGCAAACAGTGCTTTCTAAACTATTCAAGCACAATCAAATTCAGTGGTCTTTTATTTGGCCAACTGCTAAAAAAGTGAATCTTCTCTTCGAATGCATCCAGCATTCGATATGGGATCAAATTGCGACTTGGCAAGATCCCCAAGGGTTTGTTTGTTCACCCTTTTGTCCTTGGGTTAGGGCCATACCCTGTTAACCCAACTTAACCAATACCTTAGGTTTTATTAATAGTAAATCCTGGCGACCATGTCGCTTCAATTTATGGATTGGTCATTTGCTTCCAGACAAATACCTAACTCTCCTTTTTCTTGGCAATTATTCCCCAAGAAAGGTGATGTAACAGGATGATTACTCATCCTCTTGTAAGTTAAATTTGCGAAATAACTTGCCAACCTCATTTCAAGAAATGACAAAACTCTCTTGTGGACAAATCGCAAGTCTATGCGATGTTGCAACTTTTTGCACATGTGTTGCATCTATTCCACGGGAACATTTCACCCATTGAATGGCGTTTTCTGGTCACGGAATTACCTTCAGACGAGAAGGAGGGTTTAGGGTGTCTTTTTACCCACCCATCCTTAATTTCACTAAATCGACAGCGTTTAGTCCAACTCAAATCGAGATTCATCCTCCTGAACGCTTGGTCCATAAGGTAGGAATCCTAGAATTATTGTTTACATGGGCATCCAATTAGCCCAACATTTTTGGGAATATGGTCAGGACTATTGGGTTTGAAGGTTCTGACTTAGCGACAATGGGAAAACTTGGCCGAATCCTTAACGCTAATACCTAGTTAGGGTTTGGGATATCTATCGTATTGACTGAACCCTGCCCATTCGAATCCTTTGCGGCTAGGAGATTTGGGTAATTCACTATGCTTGTCTCGCGACAAGGTTGAATCCTTCCTGGAGATAATAAAGTAGATCTAAAGGAGGAAAAATAGTTGCAACTACCGCAATACATGTAAACATGTGATTCATTGCTTCTACGCATCACATGGTTCACAATAACTCTATCTTTCCTTAGTATAGTAAAAATGCATGATAATCTGGGTACTAACTTTCCTAGGACCTACTAGGACTTACATCAAATAACCATGCCTACAACCTTGTTGTCTACACTTTAGAATCTCATGCTTTGATAAACCATGCGACCTTTCCTAAATACGGCTCCTGATGAATGAAATTTCTGCATGATGACTATGTAACACGCAACTTTCCCCTAGCTACAATGTAGTTAATGAAGTTCGTACCAACTAAAGCTAGTGTTAACTTATTCCATGTTACATGCTACTTGCAAGTCCATAAGATCATTTTCGTACTCTTCTATTTCTCTTCGGATAATATCTTATGGGTGTTAACTTTTCCTCATGAATCATTACAAGGAAGATGTTGCCTAAAATGCGGCACACGCTTATTCCTACCATGTCTAGTAACCAAATGCACTTATCAATTTCATTTCTTTGCCCTATATGTTTAGACTCATTACTTTGATAATGTTCCAAAATAGCAACATGCAGCTAGTCTTCTAAGGCGGACAACTCTGGAAATGCAACTGTTTGAATTTCATGACATGCATCAACCTTGTCCAATGTTTAAAGAGATAATTTATCAAATGTATTTTTAACGCTGCCACAATGCGTAAAATGCGTTCTTCCTTATGGAATTAAGCGTGCCTAAATATTTCTTTATGCGAGAATAAACTTGAAAAAAACCTGGACTTGTGGGCTCGGGGAGATATCCACTTGAATGCTTGGAGATGAACCTCCCGCAGGCGTACCTTGTGATCTTTTTGGGGCCATCGTGGGCGTGGTCTCGGCTTCTGGTTAGCCTTTGCGGTCTACGAATTGACTTGCCTTGGCATGCAACCTCCCGACCTTTGCCTTTTTCCCTCGTACGCAGGAGATTCCTTTACGAGATTTTGGATAAATGGTGCTTGCGGAAGAGGGCTTTATGAGTTCTTTAGGGAAAACCCGGGTTGGCACGGAATTGATTCACGGATGGCTTGTGGGCTTTGAAGTCTTTTTGCGAAAATCCTTTTACAAAGGGTCTTGTGGGAGGTCTTTATGGGCTTCACCTTCTCCTCTTCAAAGTCCCAGGGAGGGGGGGGTATGAATGGGTCTATGGGGGATGTAGTGGGAAGGGGGCTTAAGGAAGCCCCCTCTTAGAAGCCTCTTAAGAAGCTTCTTAAGAAGCTTCTGAGCTTCTGCAGCGACGTTGAGGGGGGGGGAGTCGTAATCTAGCGGGCGGCAGCGGACTGAGGTGGCCTGGCGGTCTGGGGCGGCAGCTATGGCGGCTGGCAGCTGGCGGCTGGCGGACTGGGGCGGCAGCGTGGCGACTTCACGATGGCGACCTCCTCCTTCTCACAGCCCGCCCTCCTCTCTCCCTGACTCCCTGGGGAGGGGGGTTTTTATAGGCCTTGGGGGGGGGGGGGGTGGGGAAGAGGGCCTCCACACACGTGGAGGACTCCCCCTCATGCAGTCCAACTCACTCCTCCTTGGCCATTCCCCCCCCACACTCCCTCTCCTCCAGCCATGCATCGGCTGGGGGAAGGGATAATAATTAAAAAAATTTGCCTTGAATTATTCAAATTGCCCCTTCAAAAAGGGTATTCCCACGCGGGTTTTACGGTCCTCAACCCCAGCGTCTAATTTACAATGTGGCGGCCTCATTTTTGAGCGTGAATGGTATGGATTAAGCTACCAATAATACGATGTAGGTGATACCCTTGCACAGGATTTACACGGCGTGCGGGAAGTCAATATTTATGGTACGCAGTGTGCGGAAATATTACAAAAACATTCTTCGGGGGTCATACCATGAACTGTAGCTGTGGGAGTTCTGTTCATAATATAAATAGCAGTATGAACAGCCTCAGACCAAAAATGCTTAGGCATATTCTTTTCAGCAATCAAGGCGCGTGCAACTTCTGCAATATGCCTGTTTTTCCTTTCTGCAACCCCATTTTGTTGTGGGGTATACCTGCATGTAAACTGTCTCTTTATCCCATGAGACCTCAAAAAATCACTGAACTCATTTGAGAGGTACTCTCCCCCTCCATCTGACCTCAAGCACTTTACTTTCAAACCTGTTTCTCTTTCAACTGCAGCCTTGAAAGTTCTAAAGTGCTCAAATGCTTCACTCTTTTCCTTCATAAAATATACCCACAGCTTCCTAGAACAATCATTAATAAATGTGATAAAGTATGAACTGCCTCCAAGAGATACATTTTGTGTAGGCCCCCAAATGTCTGTATGCACAACATCAAGGATATTTCTGCTTACATCTCTGTCATGTGAAAAGGGCTGTCTTGTCTGCTTGCCAAACTGACATGCTTCGCATACCTTATGAAATTCTGCAACTCTAAATGTAGGCAAACCTGTAACCAACTCTTTGGACTGCATTATTTTCAGCATTTGTACATTTTCATGTCCAATGCGTTTGTGCCAAATTTTAATATCTGCAACAACACCTTTTCCTTTAGCATACATAGCAGCATTCATAGTAGGAATTCCAGCATCCAGAGTAAACATACGTCCAACTCTGCTTCCCTTTGCTACTAACTTGCACTTGTCATTGAAGTCTTCTACAAAGCAGCCCTTTGCATTAAATCTGACTTGCAGCCCTTGCTCTACCATTTGACCGACTGACACCAAGTTCTTTGTAATAGATGGCACATGTAATACATCTGAAAGACTCTTTGTCTTACCATCATGCAAGGACAAGGGAACTTTTCCAATGTGTGAAATTGGGTGGCATGAGTCATCACCCGTCTGCACATAATCTACATTCTGCAAATCCTGCATCTCTCCAAACCATTCTGCATGGCTTGTCATATGATTGGATGCACCTGAATCAACATACCAAACATATTCATGTGTTCCCTTTCCTGTAACAGCATTCAGCATATGCTTCATAACAAACAAACGCTCATTTTTGTCTTCATTATGTTGTGAAGATGATGCATAGTTTCCTTGCTGCAACTTACCACTGCGAATATCATCTTTCTTAGCAAAACATTGGGCTACAATATGGCCTGTTTTGCCACAGTAGTGACACACAATACCAGAGTTGTTAGAACCTCTGTTCTTTTTTCTTGGCCTTCTAGGAAGATATGAATGATAGCTGCTTCACTAGGTGCAGTCACTCCTTTCTATCAATGAAACCTCTAAATGTACACATTAGCATAAAGAGCTACTTGCAAAGTAGACCCTTCCTTACCAAGTCCCTTAGGCCCCCTCGTAGTGTAGCCCCTGAAGAGCATATGGATGATGTATAGCGTACTCCCCCTCCAAATGTATTGTGTCAAAAAAAAGAGAAAAAAAAGAAAAAAGAAAAAGAAAAGATAGAGATGAAGCACAAGAAGAGGATGAAATGGGATTCTCATGTACCATCATCAAAGTGCCACATAAATTGCACCTGGGGACAATTATATCTCTAGCCCCTTCCCCCCACTTCACATACTTAGAGCACATCAAGGGTAGGACACACCTAGGGATCTCCCACTCACCCGCCTATGGTTAGACATGTCTCCCTAAGTCACACCACATCACCTCCCCTTGTACACAAACTGGGTCCTCAAGTGTGGAACAACACAACACAGGCTGCTCAACCCAAATCCTAGTTCCACTGGCATGAGACTAGCATAGACACCATGCACTGCACAACATGCCCCTAGGTAGTGCACTTCCTTTTCCTTTTTAGGTATATTCAACAACAACCCAACAATCAACCATTGATATCAAAGTCCCCCATTCCCCACTCAATCTATCCTTGACCTCCACAACCTCTCATCCATTTTGTTATGCTTCTTCTCCACAGCCAATCTCCCCAAAGCTCCATCATCAACCCACATGGAAAACTTCAACCACTTGAGTCCTCACCAACAACAAGTGCCATGGGACTGCCACTCGGCTAGGGGGGTAATGTTAACCCTGATGTAAAGAAAGCAAAGAAAATTAAGAAGGCATAGAGCATAGAGTAGAAAAATATGGCCAAATGGAAAAAACAGGAGGAAAAGAGCCAAAAGTGCAAGAAGTAAAAAAGTAAGTGCAAAAGGAAAAATCCACATTTTAAATATAAAAGCACATGCTAAATCCTTGTAAAAGAGCACTAGACTCCTTCCTATATAACTTGTAAATATAGACGGGCATGGGCAAAGGAATCATGTAAATAGGAAGGGAATAGAGAAAGATGACCTTGGCTACAATAGTCAGTCGTGTAAAAAAGGATGGGCGTCCAAAGAGGATTAGGACATGTATAAAAAGGCAAAAAGTGAATGAATAAGCTCATTATTATGTGTGACCAAAACTAGCTCTCTTCTTCTTCTTCTTCTTACTCTTGCTTGTGCTTGGGCTTGTGCTTAAGAGAGGGAGTAAGTGTGTGGGGGTGAGGGACCATGGTGGAGAAGCTCTCCATCTTCTCCTCTCTTCTCTTCTCTTCCCTTCTCTTCCCTTCTCTTCTCTTCCCTTCCCTTCCCTTCCCTTTCCTTCTCTTCTCTTCTCTTCTCTTCTCTTCTCTTCTCTTCTCTTCTCTTCTCTCACACATGGAAATGGAGCTTGGAGCTTGAGGATCGAGCTTGCTTGAGCTTGCACCTTAGATCGTGGAGCTATCGGGGAGCTCGAGGGAGGAGGCAACTTGATCGGGCATGAAGGTAAGCTCACTACACTTGTAGGTGTGAGAGCGCATATGGCTATGTGAGAGGTAGCTACCATTGCACTTGGCTTGAAATACTTGAAACAATAAGCAGTCCATGGGTCTTGGCAGTCAAGCGAGAAGCTCCCACACCACCTATAGGTGTTCTATTTAAGACATTAACTATAGCTACAACTGCTTCATTCCAATAGCCATTCGGTAAATCCTTTTCATTGAGCATGACCCTTGCAGTTTCCATAAGCACCCAATTTTTTCTCTCTACCACACCATTCTACATGGTGTAAATCTACATGTAAGCTTCCTTTTAATGTCATATTTAGCCAAGTACCTATCAAACTATCAAGATACATACTCACTCCTCCATTAGATCTCAAGCATGAGATATAACATCCAAATTCATTTTGAGCATGTATTTTGAAATCCTTGAAAACTTCTAGTACATGTTCAATGCACTTATGCCAAATTTTTACATCTCTATTTGCTCCAATACCATGGGCAAATGTGGCTACCTTTAACTCAAGAATAGAAGCATCCAAAATGAACATCATGCCATCTCTTTTTCCTTTAGAAATCAGCTTGCAGAGCCATTTTCATATTCTTCAATAAACAACCATCTCTATTGAATTTGACTTGTAGATTCTATCTACCAATAGTCAATTTTTAATCCTTGGAAGACCAAGATAGAAAAAATCCAAAAAATTGAAAGTTGAAGATAGTCCCAAGGCAAGAGAAAGACAGAGAACAAAGGTACACTCAAAAAAATCTAAAGACAGGAAGTGCATGAAAAATTCTAAATGTAGGAGGAAGCACACAAGAATAAGCACACCTTAATATTTTAGCAAGAAGAGCACCAGGCACATTGTAATTCATTTCGGGCTCTCTTTCTCACACAAATTGTAAACAATGAGCGGTGCAAGCTACAACCAATGTTAATAGGAAAGAGGAGGAATGGACAAAGGTCAACCAGATCAAAAAGGGGATGGCCGCCAAGGAGAGGATAGGGCATGTATAAAAGTCAAAAAGTGAATGAAGAAGCTCATTCTTGGTGTGGCCAGACTTGTTCTCTTCTTACCGTTTGCTCTTGCTTCCTTCTTGTGCATGAGAGAGGGAGAGAGGGAGTGTGAGAGAGGGAGAGAGAGACAAAGAGTGTTTGTGTGTGTGTGTGTGAGAGAGAGGGACCATGGAGAAGCTCTTCTTCTCCTCTCTTTATCTTTATCATCTTCTTCTCCCCTTTCTTGCACATGTGGCTATGGAAGTGGAAGCTTAGAGCTTGGAGATGGAGTTTGCTTGAGAGTGCATCTTGGATTATGGAGCTACCAATGAATTCATGAGATGATGCAACTTGATTGGATTCAAATGTAAGTTTATTACATTTATATGTGGAAGAGTGCTCACGGCTATGTAAGAGGTAGCCATAGCTCTTGGCTTGAAATGCTTAAAGAGCAATAAGCAGTTGGTGGGTCTTGGGAGTTTACTCGCAAAAGTGATGACATTTTGGTTCCATTGCTGAGACCAACAAATTCAAGCTTGAGTGCTTGCATGCTCCAAATCAAGTGACAAAGTAGGAGTTCGTCTCTAAAACATCACTTGATTTTAGGTAGGAAGCAAGGGAGTCGAAGGCCATTTGATCCCTCTTATGGATTAGTTTAGGTTTAGAAATCTTTTCATGAATTAGTTAGAGTAGGAGAAGTGCATTTTGATCAGATTTGAGACATTAAGGTTTAGGAAATAAGGAAAAAGAAGGAATGGATAAGTCTCTATATAACCAAGAAACGGGGAAATAGAGAAAGAAAGAAAAAATATTTTTAATGTTTGGGAAGGAGAATAGAGAGTAAGGGGAGAAAGAGACAACACAAAAGGTGAAAAGGGGGAAGATAGAGCTCATTTGCACACTATGAGATTGAGAGAGAGGTAGAGAGCTACAAGTCTAGAGGCAACAACATTAGCAATCCTTGGCATCATCACATTCGAGCGCTCCAAGTATGGCCTAAGTCTTCACTAGTGTTTGTGGCATTGAGTCAAAACGCTGGGTGCATTGTACATCGTGCATTGAATCAATAAAATCAATCATGTGACATTCAACATCTTTTTTTGTGTTGCTTGAATGACAACCATAGGCCTTGGGGATGATAGAGGCCTCGAACAATCAAATTCCTATCAGGCTTAAACATCCAAGCCACTTAAGTCCACTTGGATGTTTGACTCAAACAAGAGTCCACTTAGACTAAAACCAATTATCTAACCTCAAATAGCCAACTTGAATGCTCGGACAAGCACCCCTCATCTGAGTCTGACCACTTGGATGGCCACTTTCCTTTAGGAGCCCACTCGAATGGTCAAATTTGGGACTCAAATGAGTTGTCTAGAACTATAACGTTGACCATTTTTTGCCACTCTAAGACCTATTAGGACCTATAGCTATCTATCCAACAACCCAGGTGGGAATCTAGACCAACAAATGAGGCCATAAAGCTATTTGTACTCAAAACTTTAATCTAGCAGTCCTCCAAGAGTGATTGAAAACACTGAGTACTGGCCTCTTACCCCTAATAGAGACTCAAATTGACCATCTAGGCTAAACAACCACCATTAGATCACCTGTCAAGACCCACAAAGAACCCAAAATTGACTTCTAGGAGTAATCATGGCCCATGCAAAAAAGTTGCAACGGCATGAAACTGATTGTATGTGATTGACTTCATCGAAGGTTACACTCTAAATTGTAGACACTTAAGCACATGTGAAAGTTGGAAAGCCTGATTTTGCACTACTCACATCGAGTCACACCACTCTAGCATATAAGTGTTTGGATTAACAAGGAACACACTAAGAGAGATTAAGCTTTAAAAAACCCACCAGTAGGAGTGTAGTCCCAAAAATCAGTAGACGAGTGACCCAAGGACACCAGGAACAAACATCTAGGGTAGATAGAACCATCTAACCCTGGTAAGGAAAGGAAGGACTGACCAGTATTAGAAACACATCTTCAATCAGTCTAGTCGACCTCATAGAAGTACTAGTGGGTCACTAGAAAACCACCATGGCAGGTACCAGCTCGAATGAGAATGACCTCGACCTTGACTTAAAGTGCTAGTTTTGAGTGAAGCACGGGTATATTTTAGGTCAAGAATGGGATAGCCATAGACTCCTCAAAAGTTAGGGTAATTGTAGACCTCCCCCCTCTCCAACTAACTTCAAGGGAGTTCGATGCTTCTTAGGCCACATAGGGCACTATCAACAATTTGTGCTAAACTATGCATTGATTGCTAGACCTTTGTACAAATTGTTGATAGTATTCAAGGGGACCAAAGAATATCAACAAGCTTATGAAAAGCTTAAACATGATCCCCTATCTTAAGAGCCCCAAATTGGTCCATTACCTTCCATGTGCACATTGATGCATCAAAGTTTGCCATGGGACAGTATTGTGCCAACTTGGTGAGCATAACCTTGATTATCTAGTGAGCTTTGCTAGCAGACAACTCGTTGATACAAAATTGAATTATTCCACAACAAAGAGGGAAGGGTTAGCTATGGTGTTTGTCGTAAAGAAGTTTAGACACTATCTTCTAGTGACACCCTTTACCTTTTTTATGGATAATCAAGCATTGCTCTATCTTGTAAACAAACCAATCACAATAGGATGCATTACTCCATGGTTACTTCTGCTTTTGGAATTTGACTTCTTAGTGGTAGTACACAAAGGCAAATAGCACTATATTATAGATCACATGTCCCGCATACCCACAGGCATCATTGATGACTGACCAAATGCATATCTTTTTAGAGTGTCTAATGAACAAGATTTGTTTAGATCATACCTCACACCATATTGTGTAGATGATATAGTCCACATCCTAAAGAATGGATTGCATGAACGGCCTATAAAAAAAGCTAGGTTAAGAAGAATAATCTTGAAGATCCAACCCTATCAATTGATTGATGTGGTCAATTCTATCAGTTAGGATAGGATGGACTCTTAAGGAGATGTGTCTCTATGAACATGATTTGCATGATGTGCTCACGAAACCACATGGTAGGACTGTTGGAAGATGTTTCAGTGGAGACACCACATCACACAAGGTACTCCAATCACAAATGTGGTGTCCTACACTATTCCCCACGAGATACGACTAAGTTTGTGAAGGACTATGATGAGTGTCAATGGACCAAAGTCCTTATTCATAAGGACAAAATGTAGTTTACCCTAGTGATTGCATGCCAACCATTTGAGAAATGAGGAATTGACTTCTTTGGTCAAATCAATCCACAACATGGTACTCACAAGCCAATTACATCATTATGTCCATGAACTACCTCACCAAGTGGACAGAAGCTCTAGAAACTTGCAAAAATGATGTTAGGACCATAGTCAAGTTCCTTTGGGAGTAAGTAATCTCACGATTCAATTGCCCCATAGTGTGACTAGGACACACACTTCATCAATGAAGTGATTACTCAATTGCTATCCACCTTCCTGATAATACACAGGAAGTCCTCACCATATTATCCTCAAGCTAATGGTCAAGCTAAATCCATGAACAAGATCTTGGTGAATGTTCTAACGAAGGTAGGTTCTGATTCACACAGTGATTGGGACAACAAGCTCATGGCAGCTTTATAGGCATATAGGATGGCGTACAAAATAGCCATAGGATATACCCCATTCAAATTGACCTATGGAACCAAAGCAAATCTACTAGTAGACTTCTTTATTTCAAGCTTGCTAATAGCAGTCCAAGAGAGATGGGAGGGCCAAGAAGCGTGGAAAAATCCGTTGGTAGAGCTAGAATGCCTATGTGAGACTCATCTCATTGCAATCCATGCCCTAATCTGCAAGAAAGGTGTGATACAAGAGTTGGTTTGATAAACATGTCAAACAATGAGACTTCGAGCAAGGAGACCTAGTCTTACTATACTCTGTTAAGGGACATAAGCAAAAGATGAAATTCGTGGGATTGGGGCCTTTTAAGGTTCACAATATCAGTAGAATAGGCAATGTGAAACTCAAAACCCTAGAGGGGGAGGGCATATGCTTTTTTAATGGAAGTCACATAAAAAATTATTACCCTCTGCCACATCCACTTCATGAGCCTTTGATGATAGAACTACCAATGAATGTGAGAGCTTCAACCATCACTGAACTAGAGGAGGAGGATGAGGAAGCAATAGCACTAGCCTACTTGCCAATAACTGTGATCGCTCAAAAGGCATATACTTTTTGACACACTAATTGATGAGGGAGTTGACTCAAATATCTTAATGTATGATCACTGGAACTCCATGGGTCAACCCCAATTGCAACCAACCAATGTGAAACTCGGCCCATTTGGGGGAAAGTCCTATCCACTCTTGGGAAAATGCAAACTAATGGTTTCTATCAAGATTGAGAGCCTACTGATCATCTTTAATTTTTTACCTAACAAGCAAAGTGCTGGTAAGGAATCAGTGTTGGATGGTGTGTTCAAAAAACAAGTTCACTATAATGTTGGCTATGACTCGCAATTCATCCACCTTGCCATTGGCAATGTTAGAATGATAATGGCTTTTGGTAGGGTACCACAACCATCCAAGAGCTTGTAGTACCACCAGTAGTTAAACCTAGTGTCAACCCTAAGGAGGGGCTAGTGCACTGCAATGTACTCTCATAGTAAAGTCACACCAGCATCTAGATACCACCACCAAAGCTACAATCCAAACGCTCAAGTGGGTCCCTAAATGTAGACCACAACCTCACAAATACCAATCATTTGAAACTCATAGTTTCTTTGCCTCACACTCCAGACCTAATCGGAGGAGTTATAGCTCCTATAATTCATAGGTCGCTAGGCTGTGTTGGGTCCCAAAAGCCTTACTATGAGCCCAATGCTACTATGGAGGTAACACCTTGGTGTGGCTACCTAAACTCACAAGTGGCATGTACGATCCTCAATCTCATGCTCCAAAAACTAAGTCCCAAAAACATAAGTCAAAATAGGAGAAGAGAAAAACCAATAGGAAGGGTGCTCAATCCATGAGTGCTCCAATGGTCTATCGACACAAAGGTCAACTAAGAGTTAATGAGCAACCACTCATGAAGGAACTCCCTCCTAATGACTCTGATGTGATCACCACTGCAAAAACCAATGACAAAGCATCAACCAAACTCCAAACTTCTCAAACCAAGCTCACCAAACCCAATGAGAATCCCAAGGTGAAAATACCATGTACCAACTTGTCCAGCAACCCAACTAAACCAAAGCCACCTTAGTAGACCTTACGCCATCACAGCAACAACAATCTATTCTTGAAGTTTCTTCCAACATGGCTATGGAAATAGGGAATGACTTAATAACATGCATTCGATGACTAGACTCAACTTTCACATTGTTTGCTTGAAGTTATGAACATTTGGACCTAGACCTAATTGACGAGCCCATAGCAAAGGAGGTATGTTCCTTTCCATGTTCATGGAAAGAATATGAATTCATCTTCATTAAGGCATCCAATATTGCCTAAGGTACATATGAAATCTCACAAGAAAAGGCCTTAAGCCAATGCTTAATCACCTCCTACAGGGAGAGAAAAATTCCAATGCCACCATAAGAACTTGAGAAGCTCCAATGATTAGTTGAGTCTGATTCCACTTTCTTACGCAAGTGGTATACTCTACACATTTCATGGGCTCAAGAGGGTTATCAAATCAAGACCAATGCAGAGCACTGACATGCCATCAATACTTACGAGTATGACCTAACATATGTAGCCCAACTTCATTTAGGGTATTATCCATGACACAAAATCAGCCATTAGATAACAATATCCTGCTACATCTCTACTTGCATAGAATTCTAACCAAGGACAAACTCCATGGTGCAAGCCAAATCAGCTCAAGTGACCTCTTGATTGATGTATTAACTTATATCACACAAGTGAGAATTTGTCCATAGGATATGGATTGTTATGAAACCCTAGAGTATAACCCAAAGTTTTACAAGTGGCTCTTGAAAAAGCAAGGCATACCATGGGTGCATTTAAGACCTTACACCTTGACTTCCACAATCCTAGGAAAAATTTTCATCACTTTCAAGAGGGAGGGGGTAAAAGTGAAAGATGAATGAAAAAATCAAAATAAGAGTTGAAGTTCAAAGAAAAGAATGGTTCTTTTTGTTTTCATAAATATGTTTCATGAAGTTCTTATGTAAAATGTATGAATTGATCGATGTGGAAATTCTCATTTTGTGATTTAAACCTTGCATAATCTAATATAATCTTTCTGGTCACTTAACCTTCTGGGCAAGGAATGTCCTTTATGAATAACTAATTGTGGACCATTGTGTGGTGATAGGAACCCATATGGCAAGGCACTAGGATAAGCCAACAAGCTCTCATTTTCAAAGGAGGAACACAAAAGATATGGCTTAGTCATGGAGATATGTGCATTCAACCAACTGAAAAGATATGTGCATCCACAACTTGGGGGGGTTGGTGACATCAAAAGATGCTATTTGATGGATAATAGAACAATGCAACCTTGCCAAGTACCTAGAGAAGTTGGGGTAGGATATCAATCATAACAAGTGCACTAAGTTCTTGAAGACCTTTGATGCCCAGAAGAACAGTGGTATGATAATAATCAGACAAGGAGATGTCATCAAAAGGGTGGAAGTTGAACTTAGTAGAGAAATTGTGGAGAAGGCCCTATGACTAGTGGGACAAGCCAGAGAAAATGCCCAAGAGAGATGTCTATGCGATATTGGGAATTGAAAAGCAAAAAGTCTACACAAATGATGGAATTAGTTTGGCTAATATCCCCAATCCCACCATCAAGCTACATGCAAAGATGGTCCACACCCTCTTCTTAAGCCAAATATACAATGCCCTCATGAACAAAATAGGAGTGCCATTGCTCGAGAGCCTTGTAGCAAATGCATTAGAAGAGTAAACTAGAATGTCTACATCTGAAAAAAAATCCACACATTAGCAAAGGTGCTATCAACAACACTAATAAAGGGAGAGTCTTCCACTACCATAGCAAAGTTAGAAATGAAAAAACTAGCTTCCAAGGCATCAACCATGGGGTTTGGAGGAATACTAACAATTATAATCCAGGAAGTCGTGGGGGAGGTGGAAAGAGAAGAAGTAGTGGAGGAAACCCTAGAACCATCACTAATCCAATAGGAGCATCGTTCCCCAGTCCATTGAGCCCTCTTGTTTCATTTTCAGTAGAAGATTAGAGGGAGGAAGAATTCAATAGGGAATAAAAAGACACAACAGAACAAGCTACTAATGTGAAAGACACTAACCAATCCACTTAGCAGCAATAAGGAATGTTGAGGGAAAGGACAATCAATAAACAACAATAAGGAATGTTGATGGAAAGGACAATCAACAAACATCAAGGCTCAAAACGATCAATCCAAGGAGAAGGAAGGAAGATCACACTAAAAATCCCCATCTGGAGAACCCAATCCACCATAGAAGAAAATAGAGAATTGAAAAGGGTGGAAGAAGAATCTAGGAGGCTTGAAGAGGAGAAAAGGAAGAAACAAGAGAGAAAGAAAGACCAAGACAAGAGGAGGAGTAGATAGCCTTGGCCATTAGAAGATCAATGGAGCAACCCTTTTGATCTCAAAGGCAAGGGAAAGTCACCTCTACATGCAATCCCATTGGTCATGGCCACCTCAACAATCACCCCAACACAAGGAACCACCTAAGGGGGAGTCAATGAAAGCAATGCCATGGCTTGGGTGCAGTACCTAGTGAGCAAAGTGCAAGAACTCACACTTGCACCAAGTGAAGGAGTCCCCCCTTGCAAGAACTAAAGGGCCATCATAGAGTTGATGCCGAATCACACAAAAGGGTCAAATGTACCCCGCTTGGAACTATCAACCACTTCGATGCCCTCAATCATATGCAACATAGAAGAATATGATGAGTTGATAAAATAACCTCAGAGCCAACTCGACAAAATTATTGAAGAGAAAAAGGCCACGCTTGCATAGCTAGAAGAAGAAAAGAATGCATTTGCAACCTACAAGGTAGAAAAAACAAGGATAATGACCATCATAAACAAGGGGATGATTGCATTAAAAGATTCCTTAAAGGCAAGGCAAGGTAAAGAAAGCCTAAAAGATCTGTACAATGAAGAAAGAGACAATCGTATAGCTCTAGAAGAAATGTGTGCCTTCAACTCTAGGGAAATTAGACAGCTAGAGCTAGAAAATGAGGAGTTGAAGAAGCAAAGAGAGGAGGCAACTACATGTGGAAATAACACAAAAAGATGAAGAGACCACGACAAAGTTGATAGAGTTGCATAACCAACTTCAAGGAGCTCTCCACAAAAGAGGCAATCCTAAAGGAGCAAGTAGAGCATTGAAACAAGGAAAAAGAATAAATGCATGTATTATGGTGAGAGCAAGAATAGGTAATTGCTACTCAAGCCCAATACCAAAATCAAGGGTTGGAGTAGATGAAAGAGAAAGTAGAAGAATGGGCATCCAAGTATGAGGACAAAATCAAAGACTTAGCTTACTAGCTGGTCCATTCAAAGAGTGAACACCTCATAGCCAAAAAGCAAAGGTGCATCCATAAAGACAAGGATGTTGGAGCAAAAAATAGCTTTTTTAAATGTGGTGCTAAATGTAAAACATTCAAGAGACAAAGAGACCCTTGAGGAAGTTAAAAAGAAGCTAGAGCTGGCAAGGAGAGCACTTCAACATGGCCTCCATGCCAAGGCACCCAAACCTAGCATCGACTTAGGAGTAGAGGAGCAAAGAGCCCATTTGATCTCAACTGGATTAACCATGCAATAACTCAACTTGCTAGGGTTTGAGGAGTCAGAGCAGCAAACACAACCTCTTCCACAAGAGTCGATAGAGCCAATACATGAAGAAGGGCCCAACTTTGAGCATGACTAGGAGGAGGAAGAACAATTGCATGGACCAAGTCCCCCCTCTATAACCACAAGCACAACTAGAAGAGCAAGGGAAGGAAGCCATACCACCCAAATTAATGGTAGAGATGAGGCACAAACAAAGAGATCATGTAGAACTAGACACAGAGAAAGTTCCAAGCCAAGTCGTTGCAAGTTTCACATGTAGCCATCCCTCAAGGAGAGGAGTGTGACCTTGTAAACTAGGGCTAGGAACTTGCAATGTGGGGGAGATCTATAGCCACTCTTTTGAGTTCACCTTCACCTTCCCTAAAACGTTGGATAGGGTACTATCTCCCAGGGTGGTGAAGAATGTAATAAAGCTCTCGGCAAGGTTGGGGAGGAGATGGTTGGAGGGATGAATGAGAAACCCCACGAGGTGGCAATAGGAGCCTCCAGATTATTAGGAGGAAGACAAGGTGGTGGAGATGCCCAAGAGAGTGGAAGGGTATGAGCCTCAACCTAAGTGGCATAGAAACATCTGGGACTCTAACTTAGAGCCTTGGATGGCTTTTGTTTACTACAACACCAGCAATATGCATCTCATGAAGAATACATGTCCTTCATTGAAAGGGACCTCTGCCTATCAATAGCAGGTTTTCTTATAGATTTCTTCTTGTGCCCAAATCTTACTTTCATTACCACCTATAATTATCTCCACCTTTTGTGAATACTCCTAAAATAAAATCCCATTGCAAAGGAATAGCGGTTACTAACTCTCTTTTTTTATATTAATGCAAGAATAGATCGATGTACAATGGTCCATGCCTCATGATGAGAGCCACCCTCTTGCCAGCATTTCGTATGAGCCTATTAGAGGATATCAGTGACAGTAGGTTCACTAGGTGCAACCACCAATTTTTGTCATCTATTCCCTCAATGTAAGAGCTAACTTGAAGGGCTATATGCAAAGTAAGGCCTTCCTAAGTAAGTCCTTAGGCCTCCATGTAGTTTGGCCCCTACCCATGAGCAAGATGCCACTTAATGTGCTCCCTTTGTTTAAAAAATTTAGAAAGAGAAAGAAGAAGAAGAAAAAAGGAAAAGAATAGAATAGAATAGAATAGAAGTGGAAAAAAAAGAGAATACACAAATAAAATCCGTCTATCTATAATCTATGAGTATCACAATCACCGCACCCACCAAGGAGACCATCTTAGCCTTCCCCCACTTCACAACTTAGGACACATCAAGGCCAGGACATTTTGATAGACATGTCTCCTTAAGTCACTCACAACACCTTCCTTTACACAAACTGGGTCCTCAAGTGTGGGACAATACCTAGGCTTCGATCCATCTCCCAGTGTTCTACCATCACTTGCACAGTGCACTGCACGGTAAGGTATACACAACCCCCTAGGAAGTGTACTCTTTTTCTTTTCAAGAACATTGTATGGTGGCACTATAAGCAATAACTAAGGAGGCCTTCTTCCACTAACCATCTATCTCCAACCTCCAAAACCTCCTTCAACAAGTGACCCCAATATGACCTACCTCTCCAAGGGCCCTAAGAACCATTCCACACCAACCCTCACAATTTCAACCCATACCATTAAGTGCCATGGTACTAGCACTCAACTAGGAGGGGGTAATGTTAACCCTTAGAAGACCAAGATGGAAAAAATTCAAAAAATCTGAAGTGGAAGATAGTCACAAGGTAAGAGTAAGATGGAGAACAAAGGCGCACTCAAAAAAATCTAAAGACACGAAGCGCAAATTTTTTTTATAAATGTAGGGGGAAGCACACAAAAATAAGTGCACCTTAATATTTTAGCAAGAAGAGCACGAGACACATTGTAATTCATTTTGTAAGAGAGTGACAATTCCTATGCAAATTTTAAAGAATGAGAGGCATGGGCTAAAGAATGAGAGGCGTGGGGTAAAGCCAATGTTAATATGAAAGAGGAGGAAAAAAGAGTGGAAGAATGAACCAAAAAGGGGATGGCCGCCCAAGGAGGGGATAGGACATGCATGAAAGTTAAAAAGTGAATAAAGAATCTCATTCTTGGTGTGTTGCCAAATTGGTTCTCTTCTTGTTTCTTGCTCTTGCTTCCTTCTTATGCATGAGAGAGGGAGAGAGGGAGTGTGAGAGAGTGACAGTGAGAGTAAGGGACCATGGAAAAGCTCTTTTTCTTCTCTTATTTCTAGTGTGCAAGGCCATGGAGGTGGAATCTTGGAGCTTAGAGATGGAGCTTGCTTGAGATCATATCTTGGATCGTGGAGTTACCATAAAATTCATGGGAGGATGAAACTCGATCAGATTCAAAGGTAAGTTCACTACACTTGTGTGTGGAAGAGTGCAAATGACTATGTAAGAGGTAGCCATAGCTCTTGACTCGAAACACTTGAAGCAATAAGCAATCCCATGGGTCTTGGTGGTTTTCTCAAAAAAGTAACAACAACAGTGGATTATTAGTGATAGATGGTAATGTAACACATCATACTACATAATCTTTTTCATACCATCATGCATGACTAATAGTACCACACATGTATGTTTGATATCATGCTGTATATCATTACTAGTGTATACATAGCCATGAGATCTTGCAGTCATTTTATCAAACCCCTCACCATGCACAATCATATGATTGGATACACTTGAGTCTAAATACCACTACTCATCAGCCTTGCCTTGCTTAGGCATATCCTTAGAAACATGTTGCATAGCAAATATGCTATCTATCTTATCATCATGAGTGTTATTGGAATATGCTTAGTTGCTATGTTGTTTGCCTTTTTCTTTCATGTCAGCTTTCTTTTGATGACAATCCTTTGCTATGTGTCCATATCTACCATAGTAATGATAATCTTTGTCCCTATTTGATTGATCATGAGACTGCCAAGAACCATCTCTACCTCTAGGTGATCTCCCCCTACCTCTAAAAGGATCGAGATCCTCTTGGACCTTGTGTGTTTTGACTTTGCCATGCATTATATTGTAAAAATTACACGATGCAGCAAACAGAATCTGAGAAAGAGATAGAGAGTGCATAACAAACAAGAGGAGATTTTTTAAAAAATTCCTTTAGCTCCAAACAACTGATATAAAGATGGCTCTGTCCATCCATGTGCTTCCACTGTGAAGCTTAGATAGTGATCTAGACAGAAGATAGGTGAAGAGCTTAAGGCTAGCTAGAACAACTCTGACTAGGTGAAAGAAAGATGATAGATGGTTGTGAAGGGGTTTAGCTTTTATAGCTTGTGAAGGCAGTTAGGTCGGCCTGACCAACCTACCATATAAGCCTCCACTAGTCGGTCAAGGAATATTCCCTTTATCGTCAGGCCATTGCCCCTAGACCCCCGCTAAGGGGGCTGCTAGCCCCCTTGGGACCCCCTAGCTAGGGGGGCGGCTTCTTCTGCGGTCACCGGATCCCAAAATAGGGGCCCCTAATAACTCCCTTACCTTGCAACTTGATGCAATGTGCCTCAAGTTGCTATCAGTTTAACTACTCCATCTAACCTAAAGATTAGACCCACAACAATCACATTTTTGCCATCTAGTCACATAGACCTCATCTGACATACAAGTCAAGACTCAACCAATATCTAGGCTCACATATGGCTTCTCCTCATAATGCGGGCCTTACAACTTTGAGCACCATGGATCATTGATGGCACCTTATGAGGGTGGGGCATTAAGTATATCTAACGTATATTACTACTATCCATAGGCATTCCAAGTATGACCACGACCTTGAGAAGCTCCACAATCTCTACCACCTCTAGCTCTCTGACTAGAGTAAAAGATAGTATCTCTACTCTGAGAGGTACTCAAACCTATATTCAAGACAAGCTTGACTTCCTCATGTAGCAACAATGCAAGTAATCCATCCTAATCAGGGGAGCTACTCTCACAGAGTTTGAAGTGAAAAAGGCTTTATACTCCTTACCCAAGCCATTCAACATGACTACAATCATGTCATCCTCCTCAACTTTCAAACTAATAGTAGCAAGATGATCTGCAATGGTTTTGATCTTCACAGTATAAACTTCTATGATCCTACCATTGTTGGTCGTATTATTGAATTGTTGCTTAGCTATATTTTTTGTGCATGCGTAATATTGCCATAATTCTTCATAAGAATGTCCCAAGTATCCTTTGGGGACTAATAACTAGTAATCTACATCACCATTGCATCCGAGATGCATAAGAGAACCAATGTAACACTTTGTTTGCTCTTTCCAACCACCAGTGTTAACGAGCTTACTCTTTCCAACCACTGTTAACGAGCCCTCTATTGCTTAGGAGTCAAATTTCTCTCAACTAGTTTTGATTTTGCTTCAATTTTGGTACATAGATCCCAATATCCTCTGTCTCACTTAGGAAGTTTTGCATCCGAAACTTCCATAGAGAAAAGTTCTTATTATCAAGCTTCTCTTAGGCCACAATTTGAGTGATATTATTGGTACCTATTGCATTTGCCATATCTTCAATTGTAAGTATTTATTGTAGTACAAACATTATCAATGCTTGACTCCCTATAGTCAAAGATGTCTTTTCACTGATAAAATGCTTACATAACATTCAACCAACACATGTACATTTGTAGGTACCTTGCATTCAGTTCAATCCAATTGTTCTAGACATATAGCAAACATCAATTTATCAATTAGAATCTCAAAACTTTCAGTCAAGTAGCATAGGTATGCCACTGTTCAAACATATAGTTTCAATCCTAGAATTAATGACAGTAAAATATCTACAATAATAGAAGATATTTCAGCTTAGAAACATGCCAAGAATCTCCAAACATTTTCCACACCCTTTGGGGATAGTAGCACTTCAAATAGATCTCGTTGGCTACATGAAGCTCATGTAGATATCTCCCAATAACTAATGTTAGAAAACACTTTGAAGCAACCAATAGTGAAATCTCTACTAAAACCAAGGTATTTTCTACTCATAACAACCTCAAAATATATTAGGCATGTGTCATAACCTCTAAGAGTCGATACACGGGCATATGATCATCAATGCTTGTACACTCTTTAAGTGGCAATGAGAGAAAGACTTCAACTAGGTTGTAACCAGCCAATAGACCTATTAAACAAGCTATAAATCAATCTAAATCTAAGCATTCAATGCTCATAACAATCCATAGACCATCCACCAATCATGTAGCAACATCTAAGCATAAGTAGGTACCAAAAATAAGCTTAAATGAGCTCCAAGTTTCAAGTACAAGCTATCATAGATTTAAGACAGCATCTTGCTTATCAAATACATCCAATTTTTGAGCTTTAAACACTCTAAGGGTGCTCAACTGTATGGAGATGATGCTATACTAGTTGTTAAACACCTCATTGATGTTTGAGCATGCCAATGCCAAGCATTTGTGGGATGAAACCTTCCAATCCACAGTGATGCTAAACAGGCTCTTGATGACAAGATTTAAGTGGCCCTCAAAGGTACCAAGTATACCAACCATATCAAACACAATGATCATGGTCAAAATGCTCCAATGGATGATGGTCATGATGAGCACTTCTCAATCTCCAATGGATGCTAATGAACTCACTTTGCAAGCCTCAATAGGCGCTATCATATGTAGACACCAAAACGCATTGATACATACCACATCAAGTACAAGCTATGGCTGCCAATGTTGCAAGGCAATCTTCTCCACAGGAGGCTATAGGTCACAGTCACCCTCCAACCTCTAGCTCCCTCAAGACTAATCTCATGGACAGTGATGCTAAGGATGCTAAGCTCTCTAGATCTGATACCATGTTCAAAGAGAGGGTAAGAGCTAGACAAAGGCATGGAGTTGCCAATCAACAACTTTGTACTCTCTCATTGTTTAATTATTCAATGGTAGTGCGTAATACACACCAAAGTCTAATCAAACATGACTGAAGGAACTAGGTCACTAATCGACTATACTACCTAACTACAATTGAGTCTAACCAACTCATTTATTACCACATGCATGGATAATGACAACTAGGACTATAGCTCTGCCTAACAAAGTCAGTGATACTGATGAGCTTGATTCTCAACACACATGAGTTAATTTTAATCCTTTGTCATTTGACTTGAATCGATAATTAGAGGCACTCACTTGGGGGCCATACACATAACAACCCTTAGCATAGAATAGGAATCAATAATTGAATTTCTCAAGAAATCATCTTATAGCCTTCATCTCATAGTCTTATTTTCCTTGGGTTGATCAAATCTCGTGGAAATATCATTAATTAAGGACTTTTAGGAGTCATCTAGAAGACTATTGCAAATGTCACTAGATCGTCTAGTGACTTATTAACTAGTTTAGTATAGTGAAGAATGTACTATAATTTGTATGCCCTCCACATTGGGACACACATGGCCAACTCACTATTGGGAGGACTTGGTGTCATGCCGAGTTGTAGGGACCAAACAAAAAGTTCATTGGTCACCAAGCAAATAGAAAATAATAAAGTGAGGGATAGGCCCTAGAGCTTGACAAAAAAGCTCATCCTTCAAACTTTTCTCAAGAGAAAAAGGAAGAATATGGTTCACAAAGCTAGACAAAAAGGTGAAAGCATACTTCTCTAATCTCAATGACTTTTTCATCATGTGATTCACCAAAGCTAGATATGGGGAAAACCTTATCATATAGCTCATGAATCTGTAGCAACAAGAGGAAGAGAGTATGCATGAATATGTCTCCAAGGTAAGAAGTCTAAACAAAAAAATTCCTCTTGCTAAGTGGTCAAATGGCAAGGATGTCACAAAGGCATTTGTCAAGGGAATTAGAGACGAGTGCACCTACAAAGCCATGGCTAGTAATTTGACTTAACATAGGTCCAAACTAAATGCAATATTGTAATTGTGTAGAGCACCTATGAGTGGATCTTGAGCTATCTCCACCATCAATTTTTTTATTTCCATCCCTCCATACCTCCTCACTCCTTTACTTTGTCACGGACACCCTAGAGGGGTGGTTGGAATAGTCTTTTATTTTGTGATATTGGATGTGACCATCTCTTTATTTCCCCCATTGGCATAATTACTTCAAAATATAAAAATGAGAGATAGAAAAAGTTCAAAGTTGTTTAGTGTCACCTTTGTAAGTCCTTATAGGCCATAGGCTAGTCAACCAAAGCACCCTTTTCTAATGCCTTGCCCCCCTTTCAACTCTCAAGATAGGATAACTGCCACCTATGTAGTCTTGCTAGGCTCATGAGCAACCGATGTGCACCCATTTATTAATGCCCTATCTTCTTTGGGATGGGATATCTTAAGGTAAATGCATGGTTTGTTATTATTGTGATCCATTTTTAGTTCCAATTTTGGGCTTGAGAGGGGGTCTTAGCCTTAAAAAGGAGGATTTCTCATTAAACCTTAATAAGATCATTAAAACAACCCCAAAACAAAAAAATCACCAAATTTTCTATGTCCCATAAGCAAACACCCAAAGCTTGGGAGAATCCACCTCGATAAATTGCAAGGCTACCTCACCACTTGCTTCATCCCTTATTTCACTTGTTCTATCTATTCTAGCCATCGGTCCTTATTTTTGCCCCCTCTAAACATGATATAACTTCTTTTAATTCCTCACAGTTAATGTTTCATTAATATTTTTAATTATCCCTAACTACCATTAAAAACTACCATTTTTTACACTAAATTTGCTATAACTCTTCAATTTAAGATGTTTCAACTCTGCTTTGATAGTTTACCCACCAATAAAAATTCATAGATTCCTTACTTATCACCAATTAAAGTTTAACAATGTAGTTTTTGAACCATTTCTTATCATTTCCTTTTCAATGAAACCATTATAAGGAAACCGATCAATTCCAATTCTATGCAAAAAATCAATTCCATTCCATTATTATGGAGAGAAAGAGAAGAGAACATAGGATAATTTGCAAGCATTCGATGCTAGGTATTGCTCCATGTGCTACTTCCAATGATCGGCAAACTTCTCCCTTTATGGCACCATGTTTTGTTGCTCTTCTTGGTCTCTTGATCCACCTCTCTCTTCACATGATAGCCCCCCCTCAAGTTTAGTGCATGTCTCTAACACAAATGATTAATCTAATATCCCAATTCTAGAGTGTGAGGTAAACCTCTAACACACATATAGAAAGAGAGGCTAAATTTAAAATTAAGTATTTAAAAATAAAAAATCAATTAAAAATAGAAAATAGTTTTAAAGTGTGAAATGAACCTCCAAACCAATAAATTCATTTTAAAATAATTATTAAGAATAGAAATTTATAAAATACTTTTAAATTGTGAGATGAACCTCAAACATAATAAAGTATATAAAAATAGTAAAGAATATTAAAATATTGAGATTAAAATATTTTGAAAGCTTTCTAAATGAGGAAAAATTTTTGAAATGAGACATTAGTCAAAAAGCTATTCACCAACCTTTGAGAAAACTCCAAATAATAGTGATTACAAGGATATGAATCCAATCATGGTCGTCTTCTAGGTAAGGAATGTACCTAGTGAGAGGTCCATAATTAGGCTTGTTATGCAAATATCCTTTGATCATTGCACAAATGGCATTTAGGTCAATGGTGAGGCCTTCCATGTTTCCATCTCTATGTGGTTATCTTAGTTCAATTTTCAAAGAACTTAGTTTGTTTCCCCCAATCCTCAATTTCTTGAGCACTCATCATCCATGCTCTTCTTAGTAGGATGCCATAGTCTACTCTTTTTGAGACAATGGAGCTTATAGAAAACTCAAAACTTTCCATCTTAATTTGTCAATCCTTCAAAACTCCAAAGGATTGACTTTTGTTCCATTGGCTAAATGTCACGTTGAAATGAGTCCTCTCCATAGGAGGAGTACCCCATGCATGCAAGACCATGTGACTTAGAATACTCGTACTTGTCCTAATGTCAACAATCATTCATTTTGTGTCTCCTAAGATGACCATTAGTAGGACCACATGCATTTAGTCCCTTTTCAAAAGGTATTTCTCTATAAGGTTCATGGCACTAGTATAATAGAGTAAAATGGCCTAAATGCCTTAGCCAATATTTAGCCTACTAGGGTTAAGTATAAAAGGCTAAGTTGTAACTAGCCTAGCATCTTTTTGCCATTTTACAACCTTTTATGTTTGAGGTCTCAACCTCCCACCATCTAAGAGGGTGCATACTCTTGGCCACCATAGCCTGGGGTGCATACCATGCTACATCCTCTCATAATTTGATTATCAACCAATAACAGTAATATCATTACATGCATAGCCACCTTGGCTGTGGTTTCTTGGTTAAATATTCTATTTCTTGTATTTTCAGTTTAATGGCTTCATGTGGGAATTAGCTTCTTTACATTGGTATCAGAGCACATCTTTGATCCAATGGAAAGGTCATCTTCATGGTGAATCTAGTTACAAGTTTAGGCACATAGTAACTGGAGGACAAGGATTAGTCATAGGATATGACACAGTTAAAATGATGACTAGTTAAGGTCTTTGCAGTAAGTAGTGACTAGATTTTATGGTCTTGATGAATGTATGAAGAAATAATGGTGGATTCATGGCCATTTTGGTGGTTCCTGGTCAAATTGGGACCATTTTGAAGGATCATGGACTTAACTAAAGCCTAAACAGGGTTAAGAAGGGTTAAATCATGGTTACTTTTTAGAGAAAGTTATTTAGCAATATTCTCCACCATTCAAGCCTCTCCCTCGTTTGATTTATCAATGTCAGCCTTGACATGAAGTATTTACCCTTTATTACTTGATCTTTCGCTCTCCTTTAGCCTTAAAGATTCCTTCACAACCCTAGCTATGGCTAAAAATGGACAGCATGAAGATTTCAACAATTTCTTGAAGTTTTAAGTCAACTGTGGTCTCTTTTAGCTTTACAAGAAGTGGAAAGCAAGCATCTACCGACATTGGGCAAATATTGGGCTTTCCAAGAAAGATTGAAGCGTTTTTCTCATCTTAGATTGGGAAAAAATAGAACAGCCATCAATCTTCATCAAATTTTTCTTCCTTGAGGCTTCAATTCATGTGGCTTTTGTTGTCTACAACCTCGATAAGGTTTAATTGAAGGTATTCCTTCAAGATTGGGCTTACATTGAATAATTTATTCAATATTGAAGGCATTTTCTGACTCTTGAATATGGAAATGTCTAAAAATTCTTGGAATCCTTGATTCTAACAATAATTTACATTCTTCAAATCTCAAAGGATCTTCTCCAACAAGCTGTTGTAGACTTCTATCAAATAAGTGGATTCTCTTGATTGCATTGGAGCAATCTTATTAATCAAGAGCTAAAAATTATATGGGAGCACTCATATTGGACAAAGCTTTCTTGAAACTGGCCTTATGATCTTCAATCTTGGTCCATGGATGGTGGTTTATGCTTAATATTGATTGGTTGGATTCATCTACTACTCTTCATCAACGTTAAAGAGGTAATTTTATTCCTTTCAGATTAATCTCTCTTTTCATCCAATTGTTAAACCATTCCTATTGTTAATAAGAGAGATTGAGCGTAATAGATCCTCTTAATCCCCATTGAATGGCATGTAGAATTCAGCCTACGACTGATTATGATTTCTTAATGAATTGCTTGATGAAATTCTTTTCTACCCATTCAAATGTTGATGCTAAATTGATTGCATAAATGCTCCTCACTGCCTATTTAACTTAGATTTTTGTTGGATGATTGAGCATTGATGCTATAGGACTGAAATAATGATGAAAATGGTAAGTGGAAATATTATAAAAGCAGTGAGTCACTTCAAAAGGATAATTTCCTATCCATAGCCTTTTCAATTCAGTCATTTCCCAATATCCACTTGCATTTCATTGAAGAATTTAAAGGCTTTTTTAATCAATGCATAGCATCCTTGTTTAATTAACCATTAGAATGTACTTGCCATGTTAATTCGTGTGAGAAAAATTGAATGCCAGGTGAGTCGGCAAGACAAAAGAGAGGTGACCCTCCCTTCCGTATTATGACTCTGAAGGGAGGAGGAGCTTTGCACACCCCTCAAGTCTCGAAGCCCATGCAATTTTCAAATTTAGGTGCACACGCATTCCCCATTGTTAGAGTTTGGCAGTAGTACAACAATGATCCGTCTTATTCGAGGTACCATAGGTGGTTAAATTTTACATTGGAACAAGATATTGGAAGAGGTGTGAGGCATCTCCTACTCTTAGGATACCTACAGGTGGTGGTCACAATTTTACAAGTTGTCTGATAGCATGTGCCTACCAATCTATAGGTTATCCTTGGGCCCTACAGGTGCCCCATAACCCTCTTTAGGTTTCTTATAGGTTTACATAGGAATTTTCCACTCAAGGTACTCCCATAGGGTCAAACAAGGTACTTACAAGTGGTGGACAGGGTGCAAGAAACTTATATTTAGACTCGAAGATTCAATTATAGAAAATTTTATCTTGATCCAAACTGAGAACTTGATAGCTCCATTTGAAGAGGGGATGCTAAGCTTTGATTTAAATCAAAAAATTTGGCAATATGATATCAGGAGCTCAAGTTATTGTTGATTTTTTGACACTAGGTATAGTGAGACAACACCCTGAGAGCATACAAGGAGACAATGTTTATCATTGTTCCACCCAAAGTTTCTAGCACCCAAGTCTATACCTATTGAAATCTAGTATATTCCCTTATAATAAGCTTCCCATAGAGCTAGTAAGCATTGGAATTGGTGCTATATTCTTAGAGAAGCACCGGATTTATTAACAAACTATCTACTATTATAGCACTATCTCCTAATGGCCAAGAATAATAAGAAAGACCCCATTATTGAAGCATTGAATGATAGTGTGTTGAGGGATGAGATGACTTGATTTTTTGGCTAATTTTTATTGTTTTTGTAGACTAAATGGTTGATTTTTATGTATTTTTTATGATGATTAGTTATTTTGGAAGTGTTTGAGAGTGTTTTGGATGAGGTTGATTAGGTTTGAGAAGCTCATGATGTTTTATAGTGGAGATATGATGTTCTGACTTATTCTATTGATGATCTGTTAGTGTGTCTTTGGGTCTGTTGAGCTTTTATTTTGCTATGTTTTTCTTTTGTATGATGGGTTAGAATAATGATTGATGAAGTTTGATAGTGTTTGGAAACTTCTTGATTGATTCTTAATGGTTTTGAATTATTTAAGTTAGCTAAAGGCTTTATGATACCTTCTATTAACCCTTTATTGATCATTTGTAGAGCCTCTGTCTCTGTTTTGTTTTGTTTTTTATGCCTCTACAAATGTGATGATGGATAAATGTCTAGCTTGGGAAAGTTTTCCAACCATGGAAAGATATGAATATAAGTTCAAAATAGCTCAAATAAGTGGAAGAAGTAGCTACTGAAAACTTGAAGTAAAGACTAAAGTAAAAGTGACAATAGTGGGCTCTCAAAGGACACTGTAGCGGTCCTAGTGACCTTTCATACCAGGCATAACTCTTGGGAGGGGTATCCACAACCTAAGAGGGGTTATGGATGGTTATTCTTTATTATCTCATTAAACAATTGAGAGAGAGCATGTGTGTGTGTGTGTGTGTGTGTGTGTATGTGTGTGTGTGTGTGTGTGAAATTTACCAAAATCTATGCAAAACAATGTATCTATGTGACTGAGAGATTGTGAGAGAAAGCTACTGAACCTTTGAAGAAGAATACTATGTGATTATTTTCATTCAAATTTGTGTATTCTCTTGTGTCTTTGTGGTATTTTGATGAGGTCTATGAAGAATATGAAGAGCATAATCAATTTTGTTCAAGTAAAAGCCGTGGGAGAATTGTTTCTATGAAGTTGCGTGAAGATTTCTTATTCATGGTGTTCTTTTCCTTGTTGTGGTCATATCAAATATGAGAAAGATGTTTGTTGATGATACAAGATAGATTTTCTTGCATGAGATTCCCATTTTCGTGGTGTTCCTCTTGGGGTTCTATATTTTTTGTGTGCAGTCGAGGAAAACTGCCATCAACAAGCATTAGAAGAGGCTGAAAATGAAGGAAATGCCATTTCCAAGAGGAGAAGAATTCAATGGATGCTTGCAAAGTTCCTTCAACCCCTAAAGAATTGGAAATTCTCATTGTTAAAGCCACTTTCTACAAGGAGTTCATCTGACAATGGTGGAAACATATTACCATTATGATGCAAGCTCTATGTGGTGGACTATTTCCTCTTTCTGTTGAAGCAATAGAGACGTGCATCTTGGTGGCAAATTGTTTGGGAGTAAACTAAAGTACAAAAACAAAGAGAATGACCATCAATGGAAGATTTAGCATTCCTTTTGAAGAGTTTTTCAACATCATGAAGTGGGAGATTGTGAAGAAGCTTCAAGAGTCATAGTCAGTGGAGGCTCACAAAAACAAGAAGGAGAAGAGTTGGAATCTGTTCGTGGATACTCAATAGCAAGATACATGGGATGCTTAGTGGTGCACTGACTGTCAAGATTGTGGGAGAGAAGGAAGGAGTCTCACTTGTAGCTTTCTTGCTTGCACAATGGGGGAATACACACAAGGGTGGAGGCTGAAAACAGTTTTCCTCTTCTTAGTTGTGTAAGCCAAAAGAACTCTAATACAAAGAAATAGAAGAACCCTATATATGGGTCTCAAACCAAACTCAACTAACTAAGGTGGCATACTAACTGAGCCACGAACTAGAGTAGATAAGGATAGCTGTCATGTAGCTATTATTCATGGGCGGTGTACCAACCGCATCTGCAACTAACAAGTCGGTGACATAAATGCACAACAGTCACCCTGGCATATCGTGAGTGGAGCTCGATCTCTCAACACTCCCCCTCGAGCTCAATCCCAATTCCTGCACACCAAGTAGGTCTCTAAACTTGCGCAGCTTCTCTGCGCCCAATGCCTTCGTAAATATGTCAGCTACCTGATCCTCTGTGCTGACATAAACTAGATCAATAAGACCTAGTAAAACCCTCTCTCACACATAGTGATAATGCACCTCAATGTGCTTTGTTCTAGCATGATAGACTGGGTTATTTGCCAAGTGTATACTACTCATGTTGTCACAATAAATGACAACTGGCCCATCTGTAGGCTGATGCATATCATAAAGTAGCTTATGCAACCAAGCTACCTCACATGCAGCCATTGTTGCGCCCCTGTACTCAGCCTCTAGGCTGGATAAGGCAACTGTAGGCTGTTTCTTGCTGCTCCAAGTGACTGCAGCACTCCCAAAAGAGAACACATATCCACTGGTAGATCGTCTATCAGAAATGCTACCAGCCCAATCAGCATCAGTGTATCCATGCAACTGTATCTAAACCCCAGTCTCATAAAATAGTCCGTACTGCAATGTGGACTTCACATACCTGAGTATGTGTCTAGCCGCATCCAAATGCGGTTTCCTTGGAGCCTGCATAAACTGACTTACCAATCCAACAACATAGCTCAAATCTGGCCTGGTAATAGTCATATAAATCAAACTTCCCACTATGCGTCTGTACATAGTAGGGTCTTCCAAAAGCTCACCTGCATCTGCGCTCAGCTTCACATTCTGCTCCAAAGGAACTGAAATAGGCTTACAGCCTGTCATCCCATATTTGGACAACATGTCCAATCCATACTGCCTCTGAAAGAGCTGTATCCCACTTGGTGATCTAATCACCTCAATGCCCAAGAAATGACGCAGCTCTTCCAAATCCTTCATCTCAAACTTCTGCTTCAATAGCATTTTCACATGAAGGATATCTTCATCACTGTCACCTGTCATAATCAAATCATCAACATAAATGACAAGTAGCATAATACCTTTCTCTGTTTTTCTCACATAAAGTGAGAAATCAACCTTGGAAATCTGAAAGCCAATAGTGACAAGATACTGGTATAGATGTTATAACCCTTCTACTCGTAAGTTTACAGTGAACAGAGATGTTGTTTTTGATGAGATGAGTAGCTGGTATAAACCACTAAATGTGATTGATGATGTAGATGCACAAAATGGTAATGCTGCACAGAATTCACAGCAGCAGTCACGAAATATTAGTGGACCTAGAGCGTCCTCTAGCAGTGGTTCACATTCTTCGCCATGGACAGGCTGATTGAGATCAGGAGAATCTTCTCAAAGCAAATGCTACATGGGAATTGGTACCTTTGCCTAAAGGTAAGAATGCAATTGGCTGTAAGTGGGTTTATAAGGTAAAGCACAATGCAGATGGTTCTGTGAACAGATACAAGGCAAGATTAGTAGTCAAGGGGTATGCACAAACATATGGCATTGACTATGAAGAAACATTCAGTCCGGTTGCAAGGATGGCAACCGTAAGAGCAGTCATTGCTATGGCTGCATCAAAGGAATGGTCTTTACATCAGATGGATGTAAAGAATGCCTTCTTGCATGGTGATTTGCAAGAAGAGGTATATATGGAGCAGCCACCAGGTTATGTGCATGCTGTTCATCCTGAGTTTGTTTGCAGGTTGAAGAAAGCATTGTATGGCTTGAAGCAAGCACCTAGAGCATGGTCTGACAAGATAGGATTCTTCTCCTTCTTTCTCTCCCTTCCTCTTCTTCTTCTTCTCCTTCTCTCTCTCCCTCTTCTTCTCCTTCTTCTTCTTCTCCTCTCTCTCCCTCTTCTTCTCCTTCTTCTTCTCCTCTCTCTCTCTTCTTCTCCTTCTTCTTCTCCTCCTCTCTCTCCCTCTTCTCCTTCTCCTCTCTTCTTCTCCTTCTTCTTCTCCTCTCTCTCTCTTCTTCTCCTTCTTCTTCTTCTCCTCTCTCTCCCTCTTCTTCTCCTTCTTCTTCTCCTCTCTTCTCTCCCTTTTCTCCCTTTTCCCTCTTCTTCTCCTTCTCCTTCTTCTTCTTCTCTTCTTCTCCTTCTCTCTCTTCTCTCCCTCTTCCCTCACTCCCTTCTTCTCTTCTTCCTCCACAATGATCACACAGGGTGGGGGGTGGCAAAGCATGAGGGGGGGTTGCCCCGCTGTGTCCATTGATGGAGGGGCCATTGTTGCTGCTGCCGATGGAGAGGGGGGCGCTGTGTCCAGGCGGAGGGGGGAGATCTTACTGCCATGCCGAGTTGGAGGGGGGCTGCTGCCTGTCGTTCAGGGAGGGGGGAAGGCTCCCCTTTATAGGGGGGGAGGAGGGTGGCATGGCCACCACCCCTCCCACCTAGGGGGCTGCACTATCACTTCAGCCCCTCTCTCTCTCCCCGATGTGCTGTTGGTGGGAAGAGGGAGAGGGGTACAATAAATTTTAAAAAAAATTATGGATTTTGAAGGGGGGTTCTCATGGGGGGGATAGTATGTAAGGGCTTTGTAGCTATACAAGCCGTCACTACGGAATGCACGTATATAGGAAGTAGTAGTGACTCAAAGCCCTGCCTTGTTTCCACACTACATGTGATTCCCTATACCCAGTGGTGAACCCTCTTATGTGTGGCATCACAAGGGTGTAGTCCTGGGATGTGTCTATGTTGTCTCACTTTTTGGATTGAATAATACAAGAGTATACCTTGAGCTCATATATCGTGTTACCTTTTTGTGCCGTGTTGAGTGCGTAATGAGTGTAGGTTTATCACAGTTGGTATCAGAGCGACTCTTGCTCGAAGTGAAGGAATGCTCACAGAAGAAGGAGAGAAGATCCAGTGCCTGGAAGAGATCGAAGTCGTAACGACCCACAGCGCGTCGCCCATGTCATGTCACCCCCCATCAAGTCGACCCTCGTCGCATTGCCCCACGTTGCGACACCCCCGATGCATTGGCCCCTGGCATGATGCCCCAACCCCGACACCCCACCGTCTGAAGACATGACGCGGCTTCCCTGTGGCACAACCCACATCACCACAGGTGAAATGCGGCTTCCCCACGCCAACACCACCACCAATCACATGGAGGAAGAAAGGAAGAATGTCACCCTCCCAACAATGGAGGAGAGGAAGAAGAGTAGAGGGCAAGAATGAAGAGTGGCCCAAGAGGAGAAGGTGGCCGGACTGGAAAGGAAATTAGATGGCATGTCAGGCATGCTAGAGTCCATATGGAGGAACATGCAGATGAAGGAAGAGGAGGAGGAAAGGAAGAAAAAACTAGAAGTGGAGCAGGGCTACAGAGAATGGGTGATACAACAACAAGAAGAGGAGAAAAGACACAGAATGCAAGAGGAGATGGATAGAATGGGTAGAGAGGAGACATCTAGGAGGGTGCAAGATACAAGGAAAGAGAAGGAGAAAGTAGTAGAAGAAGGAAGTAAAAAGAAAGACAAGAAGAAGGAGAAGAAGCACCACCGTAAAGAGGAGGAAGACAGTGACAGTTCAGAAGATGACTATGTAAAATTCAAGATGCCCCAACCAGCCAAGTAAAAGGGAGAGAGAGATGGGCTGGTTCTAAAGAAATGGATCACAGAGGTGGATAGGTACTTGAATTATTCACGAATAACTGAAGATAGGAAGGCGAAGGTGGCAGCCATTTACTTGGAGGAGGACGCTGCCAGTTGATACTTGCTGGAACAAGAGCAGGGCCACACCATCTTTTCGTGGGAAGAACTCCAAGAAGAATTGAAGGACTACTTCATTCCAAAGATGGAAAAATTCAAAGTGAGAGATGAAGAACCTCAAGCAAACACAAGGGAAGATGAAAGAATACGTCAGCAAATATAGGCAGATTATGCTGCAGCTACCAAACATGGATACAGACACTAAATTACATGGATTTTTTTTTGGGATGCAAGAATGGGCTAGAAGAGATGTGGAGAGACAGGAGCCAACAAGCTTAGCAGAAGCCATGAGAATGGCCGAAAGACTAGTGGACCTAGAAGGCAAAAGAATAGCACAAGGGAACCAAAGCAAGTTCAACAACAACGTCAACAACAACAACTCATGGAACCAAAGGCCCAATGCTCCTAGAGGGGCATTCATATATACAAGGAGCCAAAACACCACCACCACCATGGCCGTGTCACAAACCGCTTTAGTACCAAGAGGAGCAGTAGGAAGATGAGGAAACAATCACTACAGGCCAACCCCTAGCACATTGTATGGGCCTGCATGATCAAATACATCATGGTGGAGACCCCCAAGCTCGTCTATCGGGATCAAATGGTTCAGATACGGGGGCCCACACTACCAAAACAAATCCCCTATAGAAGATACAACTTCATCAAGTGGATCAAGGGTGAATGCGACTAGCGCATATGGAGGAGAAGAACCACAACCACCGCGCATCCAAGAAATCCCAAATGGAAGTGAGGAGAGCATGGACCACCCAAGGGTAGAGATAGTTAGCGCCTGACCCCAATGCATGGCAGCTAGAGTAGCGGCAGTTCACCATCTATACATCAAAGGCCGAGTGGGCAAAGGAAACCAACCCATCATGGTGGACACAAGGGCAACAGACAACTTCATGACACCAGGGTGTGCAGCAAAACATGGATTAAAATTGTCGAAGGCCCCAGAAGGATTAATTGTAACATTTGCACAAGGAGAAGCCAAGGAAGTGAAACAAGTCTTTGTAGTCCAAGTAGAAGCCGACAATGGAAAGCAAAACTCAACTTCTTAGTAATCCCCATGGATTATTTTGAAGTGATATTGGGCTTGGAATTCTATGACAAGTATGTCATTGCAATGTTTGGTAAAGGTGTAAATGAAATGATGCTAGATATGTCCCTCCTTCTAGTTGAAATTTTTACCTCTTAGTACATAGACATAGCCAACCTCTTGCAATGCAACATTATCCCTCTAGTATTTCCAGCCGTGCGAAGAAGAAGCTTCTATTGGAATCAGCCCCTTACACCCTGTTAGGTGGTGCTCTGTACAAGAAAGGCAAAGATGAAGTCCTGCGAAGGTGTGTTACAGGAGAGGAGATTGAAATCGTGTTGAAAGCATGCCATGACGAGCCTTGTGTAGGACACTCTATGGGAGAAGCGATAGCCAGGAAGGCCTTGCTTGCAAGATATTGGTGGCCAACCCTCGACAAGGATGCCTATGATTATTGCAAACATTGTGATGCTTGTCAACGAATGGGAAAGCCTACCACATCCAATACCATGCCACTACAACCCATCCTTCCCCTAAAGCCATTCGAGTGGGAAATTGACTTTGTGGGGCCCATTGATCCACCAATCAGAAGGAAGCAGAACAGATACATCTTGTCTGTACAAACTATGTGACAAAGTGGTGTGAACCAAAGCTCTCAAGAGGGATGATGGCAACAACGTGGCTTGGTTCCTATACAAGAACATCATCACCCGGTTTGGCAATCCCCTCGAGCTCATAACTGATAGAGGTACTCACTTTCTCAATAAGATTATGGAATATTTGACAGAGCTATACAAGATCCGCCATTGTAAGTCCACACCTTATTACCCTAGAGCCAATGGCCAAGTCAAAGTTACCAATCGTATCCTCCACTCGATCCTAACACAAATGATTCTTGCACATCATCGTGATTGGGAAGATTGACTTACAGAGACCCTTTGGTCGTACACAATCTCCCATATAGTTGCTACATGACAAACCCCTTTCCAATTGGTGTATGGTACAAAAGTTATTTTCCCTGTTGAGTTAGAGCTACCCTCTTTGTGTGTGGCTATCAAAGAATGCTTGGAAGATGATGAGTCCTTGCAACACCATATCTTGCACCTGGAATATCTAGATGAGACTCGCACGATGGCCCTACAGTGTATGGAAGCCACCCAAGCTCGCAAAAAGGCCTATCATGACAACTTCATCAAGTAGGAGTTTAAGGAAGGTGACTTTGTCATGGCCTACGATTCTCGATTTGGCAAGTTTTCAAGCAAGCTTCAACAACGATGGATGGGTCCATATAAGATACTTTCCATCAACCCTAATGGCTCTATCTCCAAGTGTAGGCAGTCGATGCTTCAAATGATCCTTTCTTGATTAATGGCTATCACCTAAAGAAATATTACCCTCCCCAAGGTTCCTAATAATCACCACCAATAGCTCCATCATTCTTTATGTGTCGGTCGGTAAGGCTTTGCCTATTGCTATCGATAGCACTTTTGTTTATCCTAATGCAGTGGCTTTGTTTCATTAGCCCCTCATAGCCAGCTTCCAACCCAATTTGCTCCTTTTTCGTCTGATCTACCAGAGGTGGCGAGGATGGTTTGATACATAGAGTTTTTGCCATTCTCTTTTTTCAAAAGAAGAAAAAAAAAGAGAAAATTTAGAAAAAAAACTATATCTGTCATGGGAGAAAAGGACTTCAGTCCCGATCATGCCAACCTATTCCCTTTCATAATAAACATTGTTCCAAGGAAAGGTGGCAAATACCCTTGGGCGGGAAGCTGGCAGTGGAAAAGGTGGTAACACCCCACAATCTAGGATCGATGAATCATTTGTTCATCTTCTAGAAGAAGTTCCAAAGCTGCCTCCCTTGGTGCGTTGGATCCTACAACTCCATCAATGCTTCTAATTCCTACAATAGACGATATTTTCAATATGCAAGCATCTGACATGTTGGCTATCTCCCTAGGTACACCTCTTCATCAACCAATACAAACTAACATCATTAACCATACAAAGCTGATCTTCATCGACAGCCTTGAGTGATGCAACCTTTCATCCTAACCGGATGGGGATGTGAGTATGGGTTGCCCTCTATATCATTAACAGAGTGTGAGACAGAGGGTGGGGTGAGTAACCAGTCCTTGCCCTTTATATTCAATTGAGAGGTGAGATGTGTGAATGGAGTGTTGCATGCATGGGATGGGCCTCTCAATGCACATAGCACAAATTGTTCATGTGCATTGCACTATAAGACTCCCTGGCCTTTCTTCTTGCATCATATGCCAACGCGGGACGGGATGCACTACTGCACCATCAATTGCATACAAGACATACAATCTTCACACAAGTGGCAATGAGGCTTCAATCAACAAGGTGTGAGAAACTCGGTTGCCCTCCTGTAATCATCAACATAGCATGAGACAAAGGGGGGGCTGAGCGTGATTGATTTTTATTTCTTCAACTAAGAGGTGAGGATTGAGGGACGTTCCAACCATTGGAGACAGGTACGTTCTCATTTCCCTATGCACACATGGGATAGGCCTCCTTAGCCATCACTATATACCTCATTCTATTTGGCGCACTGCACTACAAGGCTCCCTAGCCTTCCTTCTTGCACCTATGCCAAATGGGTAGGGATGCACCGATGGACCATCAACTATACACATGTTGGCATGCTTCCTCTAAACCATCCCTTTTGTTGATCTCTAAACCAGGTGTGAGCTATGGGTTTCCATTATTATCCCTCGAGTGATGTGAGTTATGGGGCGAGCAACTACCGCAATTGAGTGTTGTATACCTTGTCATCAGCAAATTAACCAATGCTTCTTCAACAAATCTACCTCCCTAGGTGCTGCTACATGTCCCTACCATTCTTGACACATGTGATGTGGTGAGTTGTGGTACCTCTCCTACCGACAACTACGACCCTTCATGTGACTACGATGGTTCCCCTTAACCATCTGCAAATCGGGCCAAGATTTTCTAACCCTATCCCTTTTGATTACACAAGCCAGTCATGTTTAAGTGTGAGGACATATGTGTATGAGTTTTGATTAAGGGTTAGGCCCCTATTGATTAGTTAATATGATCTATTAAGGTCTTAAATGTGGGGATGCGTCCTTGTGTTTTCTTGTATACCTTCATGGAAACATCCCTATCGTACGATTAAAGCATACCATGTCCTAGTCCTACCCTAATGGGGCCTCTTCCCCACCCATATGTCTTCTTTTTACCCCGTCTTAGGGACGTTCTTTGTCTGTTTGGTTTTATCCTTTGTTTTGTCACTTTTTTATGTGAACACACCCTACGTTATTCAAAATAAAAATTCAACCTTATAGCCATGTTCTCCCTTTGAACTAGCCCCTTTTTCTTTTTACCTCTCTTCGTTCTGAGCCATAGATCATTCATTATTAATTTTTAAAGAATTTTTTGTCCATTTAATATTTTTCCATGTGAACACACATTTTTCGCTTCGAAACAATAATTTGAGGTGACAGTCCTAACCTACACCTTCCCCTTGACACTATTCCTTTTAAGTACTCATCATTCTGATGTACAATTTGTATGTTATTAATTTTTTTGTATTTTTTATTATTCTGGTATGAGGATTTTGACTCTTTTCCATGTGAACCTACCCGAATCACCTTAGAATTTAATTTGGATTAGGTAGCCTAGTTCAAATTGTTTCCTTGCACCATTTTCATTTTTTCTCCATCTTGTTTCGACCCATCAATTTTATTTTATTAATTTTTATGTATATTTTTGTGCTCATTTTTTCTATTTTTTCCATGTAAATGCCCCTTAATGCCACCAAAACTGCATTTTGACCTAGCAACCCTATTCCTAGGTTTCCCTTGATAATTTTCCTTTTTGTTTTCCTTTTTTGCCATACACACATTTTCTCATATTAATTTTTTAATTTGTTATTATTAGTATTTTTTTTCTTTTTCCCATGCGAACGCACCCTACGTGTAAGAAGCTGGGAAGAATAAGGATTTAGTGTAAAAATAATATTGATGTTATGCCATGTCACACTGACATTGGTATAAAAGGAGAGGACATGTAATTTTTCACATCTTTTGACACATTAATACAATTATTGTTCTTCTCTCCCGTCTTGCTCATGGCTTCTATCTCTTTCCTATCTTTCTCTCTCCAATTCTAGTCTTTCTCTCTCCTTGTCACTCTCTTTCTCTCTCTTCCTGCAGCCTTCTCTCTCTTTTGCAATCTTCTCTCTCCTCTTTCTCTCTCTCTAGTCCACTTTCTAACAAGTGGTATCAAAGCATTTGTCTTTGATCTATTTTTCCTTCTATTTTTAGTCCTATTTTCTCCATCAAAAATCAATTTCAAACAAGTACTTGGTAAAGACAGTGACTAGTGGAGGGTTACAGACCATCTACAGTTAGTAAGAGGCTACATCTGGAGATCTCCAAGGTCAGATATGGCGGAGGATGGCTAAAGTAGCACATCATCATCAAATTTCATGAAAAACAGATGAAGTCTATGCTTCATGTTAGTGTTTGAGGCTTCTGTGGGAGCTTTGGGGAGCACTCTTGAGCACATCTAAGTGTTCATCTTCATAATCATCATCAACATTTATTGCTGCTGAAGACATTCCTGTAGGCTACGTATTTGCGCCAGGACAGAAGGCTGCCTCTGTTGGCTGAAAATCAAGCCATTGATCATCTACAAAGTGCTATAAAGCATGTTTGCACTCTTTGGAAGGTACTTGAAGACTACAAGAAGCTATTTCTTGTGTTGGATCTCTGTTATGAGCTAGAATCAGAGTATACAGATTTGTAAAACAGTCCTGAACTATTGGGAAAGTGAAAGGACAGCTTGCATTTTATCATCATTGAGCTACAGAAGCTCCTGGTCATGCCCAAAAGCATTAACAAGACTTAGACATTTGCTTGGAGGCCGTATGTACATGTTCTCATGTGTTGGAGCTGGTTTTTTATGACTGAAATATTCTGATCTAGAAGCCATTGACAGGCTGAAAATTGTCATTGAATGCGGGCAGCAAGTATCATCTTCTACTGAAGCATGTTATGACACTATTGGTCTCTAACAACTGTATGCTATTGGGAATATGTCTGGGAAAGCTTGGAGCATTGAATCAGGCATTGAGCATGATTAAAAACTGAAATCTGAAGCTAAAATTGAATGCATTTACATTGTCTTAGCTGGGTACAAACTGTAAATGCAATGTATGCCACTGGCTATTGAAGACAACTTGTCTATGGGTGCCCATATGGTCATGCAGTGACCTTAATACTTCAAAGTGGATGTATGGCATGTTTTTGAGCTATTTTGGAGCTAAAAAGGCTTGATTTCACTGAGTATTTTCTGACTACAATCTATGAACAAGTTGTTTGACAACCATATTTGCTGGTTATGCACTGTTTTGTACCCGTATGCTTATGTCTAGACTGCCACATGTACTAGCAGATATTCTGGAGGGTTTGGGACATGTATACACATTGTTTTTGGCCTTAAAATTATAGCTGGTTACTCACAGTTTACAGTTTTCAAACTGTATGTATTTACCCTGGAAGTGAGGTTGTAGGAGTTTAAGCTGAAGCAACTACATAGCATATGTATTGACCGTTATACCTACGGGTTAGACCACTTGTTTGTGGACTATTTTGAGCTGTCATTGGGCTAAAATACCCTTTTTTTTTACTGCAATTAATTGCAAAAAACTGTCATAAACAGTTGAGAATTGAACTTGGTCAATCATACTTGTTGGCTTGCAGGAAGTCTGGCAGTGTTGACATCATGGCAAATGCAGAAAGAACCGACAACATAACCCAGATTGTGGGGGAAAATCTTGACAATAACAATTATGCCATATGGAAGTTCCGCATGGAGAACTTCTTAATAGGGAAAGGCTACTGGGAGTTGGTGACTGGAGCAGAAGCTAAACCTCAGCTCCCAGATCGACCTACGGCCGATCAGAGACAATTACACTGAGCTTGGACAGAAAGAGCTCGTAGAGTCTTGCATTGGCTCTCTTTATGTATCTCAGATGCCATGGTAATGCAGATAATGAATTGCAGCTCTCCTAAGAATGCATGGGACATTTTGGTCAAGTACTATGGCACAACCACAAGTGCCAGGAAGATACAGTTGAAGCAGAAGTTCAACAACATGGAGAGAAAGAGCAGATTTATACAGGATTATGTCACGGAGGTTAAGACCATTGCGGATCAGCTGGCATCTGTTGGTTCACAGGTTGAAGATGAAGACATGGTTGATGTGACTTTGAATGGCTTGGGGCCTAAGTATAAGTCTTTTGACACTTCTGTGTCTGTGAGGGCTGAAATGCCTGATTTTAATGAGCTGGTTGTATTGCTTATACATGAGGAGGTTAAACTTGGCTTGGCTATAGGGTCAAGCAGTTCTAAAAATAAGAATGTAGTTTTTTATTCGAATTAGCGCTGCCGTGGCAGTCAAGGTAGAGGCTATGGATCTGGCAGAGGAGGACAGTAGAATGCATCCTATGGCAATAACAACCAGCAGGTATTGAATGCAAGAGGTGGTGGAAACTTTAGAGACAGGGGGAGATCTAGCCCTAGAGGTAGAGGCTTCTGGCAACAACAGCGCCCATCTGACAATCCCAATAGGGATACAGATTGTCACTACTGCGGGAAGTATGGGCATATTGCCAAGGACTGTTGGAAGAAGCAGGGCAATCAAAAAGGCAAATAGCATGGACACTTTACTACGTCTAGTTAGGCATATGATACTTCAAGAGATAGTTTGTTTGCCATGCAGTATGTAAAAGACATGGCTGTTGAAAAATGCACTGATAATGTAGTTTGGTACATTGATTAAGGGACATCGAACCAGGTGACCCCTCACGATGATTGGTTTACTAATATGGTGGCTGAAAAACATGGCTATGTCTGTACAGGTGATGACACGCAGCATAGCATTGAGCATAAAGGCAAAGTGCCGCTTGTGGTTCATGATGGCAGAAAGAAAAATTTGCATGATGTATTGCATGTTCCTTCGATTATGAAGAACTTATTATCTATCGGTCAGATGATGGAGCAGAACTTGTAGGTTAGATTCAATAAGCATGGCTGCTTTATTGAAGAGTTTGGTAATGGATGCAAGTTGATAGCTCACGGTCACAGGAATGGCAGAATGTTTACTCTTGATGCTACCTTGCCAGAGCTGAATTCAGCTATGTTTGTCCATGGTTCTGGCACTATCAGAGATTTGGAAATTTGGCACAAGAGAGTGGGACATGTGAATTTGCAAAGGCTACAAATTATGCATAAAAAACATCTCATTACAGGTTTTACCCAAGTTCCAATACTCAGATATTGGTCATGTATGCGATGCTTGCCAGTTTGGAAAGCAGTCAAGGTTGCCATTTGTCAGGCATGTAAGCCAGAGTACACGTCCATTGTAGTTAGTGCACTCTGATGTTGCCCATAATGCATCTATGGGAGGCTTGAAGTATTATGTGACATTCATTGATGATTACAGTCGCTGTACTTGGGTTTACATTCTGAGGACAAAGGATGAGGTGTTTGTTGTTTTCCAGCAGTATAAAAATCAAGTTGAAAAGGAATTTGACTGCTATATCTCTTGCTTGAGATCAGATAGCAGTGGGGAGTATGTATCAAATGAGTTTGACAATTTTCTGACTAAAAATGGCATACGTAGGTAGCTTACCTACAGCTACACTCCTCAGCAGAATGGGGTAGCTGAAAGAAAGAACATGGTCTTGATGGAAGCTGCTCGTGCCATGATGAATGAGAAGAAGATGCCGCTCCATTATTGGGCTAAGGTTGTTATGACAGCCATGTATATCTTGAATCGGACTCCCACTGCAGGTATTCATGAGATGACACCGTTTGAGAAGCTGTATGGCTATAAGCCGGATGTAGCTCACATGAAAGTCTTTGACTGTCTTGCTTATGTGCACATTCCAGATGAGAAAAGGAAGAAGCTAGATCCAAAAGCGCATAAGTGTGTTTTCATTGGATATTCGTAGGAGAAAAAGGTATAGAAATGCTATGATCCCTCTACCAAGGAGACTTTGGTGAGCAGGGATGTTATTTTTTATGAGATGGGTTCTTGGTATGTATCACCGGCTACAGTGCCATCGGATATGCCTTCCACTCATGTATCTACAGTTGATTTGTAGCAGAGCACTGCTATGACAGGACCTAGTGGTCAGACAGTATCCCCATGGATATGGAGATTGAGGAGCTCACCATCCACTGACACCAGTATGTCAGTGAGGGGGAGATATGATGCCTGGGACAGCAAAGGAAAAGAGAAAGCTACTGAGGATGCATTTGGTATGATGACACCTAGTAGAATGACTTCTGGCTATGAGTCTATTGATACTTTAGACAATGAACTTGGTATTCCGATTGTCTATACGCCTGGCACAAGGCAGAGCAGGTACATTCCGCCTCATGAGAGAGGGGAATCGAGCAGTGCATCACAACCTAGACGCTCACATAGGGTTAGATATCATGTTGACAAGTTGACATACAGTGGCTACTCTGCAAAGCATTATGCTTACATGACAAAAGTGATGGAGATCAAAGAACCAGGTACATATGCTGAAGCAGTGAAAGATGAGAACTGGTGTGCAGCTATGGATGAAGAAATGAATGCCTTGGCTAAAAATAAGACATGGGATCTTGTGCCACTGCCTAAAGGGAAAAAGACCATTGGTTGCAAATGGGTCTACAAAATCAAATGCAAGTCAGATGGCAGTGTGGAGAGATACAAAGCCAGGCTAGTCACAAAGGGGTATGCCCAACAGTATGGACTTGATTATGAGAAAACATTCAGCCGTGTTGCCAAGATGGCAACCATATGCACCGTGATTGCTTTGGTTGCTGCCAGAGGCTGGAAATTGCAGCAAATAGACGTGAAGAATGCCTTTCTTAATGGTGACTTGGCAGAGGATGTCTATATGGTTCAGCCAGAAGGGTATGTTCACCCTGATTTTCAGCATTATATATGCAGGTTGAAAAAGGCATTGTATGGGCTGAAGCAAGCTCCGAGAGCTTGGCATGCTAGGATCAGTAACTACTTGCAGAGATTGGGATTTGCTGTTGGTAGGGCTAATCATAGTCTGTTTACGAAAAAGATAGACAAAGGCTTGGTAGTGCTGGTTATCTATGTTGATGACTTGATAATCATAGGTGATGATGATTTAGGGATACAACATGTTATGCAGATGCTGAAATCTGAATTTGACATGAAGGACCTAGGAGAACTGAAGTATTTCTTGAGCATTGAGGTAGTTCCAGCTGAAAATGGTTTATGGCTTATGTAGAAGCACTATGCCATGGAAATGCTAAAGAAGTATGGCATGGTTGAATGCAAACCATTGGATACATCTCTTGATCAGAATTCAATCTAGACATGAGCACTGGAGCTGAAGTAGAGGATGTGACTATGTACAGGTAGATGGTTAGTAATCTGATTTACTTGACCATCACTAGGCCTGACTTGAGCTATGTTGTAAGGCTCATGAGCCAGTTTATGCAGAAGCCCAGAAAGCCACACTTGGATGCAGTTAGATGCATTATGAGATATGTTAAGTCCAATGTAGAGTATGGGATGTTTAATGTCAGAGATAAGCCCTTGAAACTCATTGGATACACGGATGCAGATTGGGCAGGATGCTCATATGACCGTAGATCTACGAGTGGATATGCTTTTGGATTTGGTAGCGGTGTGATTAGCTAGGGTAGCAAGAAGCAGCCTACGGTTGCATTGTCTAGTACTGAGGCAAAGTACAGGGGTGCTGTATTGGTAGCATGCGAGATTTCATGGCTGCTTAAGCTTATGGCTGATTTGGACATACAAGTAGATGCTCTAGTGAAGTTATTATGTGATAATCTGAGTAGTGTAATCTTGGCCATGAATCCAATATATCATGCCAGAATGAAACACATAGAGGTACACTACCACTTCATCAGAGAGATGGTTCTTGCAGGACGAGTTGATCTCATGCATGTAAAGACTGATGAGCAGGTTGCGGATATCTTTACTAAATCCTTGGATAAATATAAGTTCAGTGTTTTTAGATAGCTGCCTGGTGTGCAGATGCTATCTTGAGCTTGAGGGGGAGTGTTAAGACTTCAAGCTCAATCTACTATCTTTGGTATGACCATACCCGACACTTGAGTTGTCCAGTTGCACTACATGATGTGGACATTAAATAAGTTGGTGGTTAGGACTTAGTTGTTTGGTGTGAATGGTCCTAGACCTTAAGTTGTAACTATTCTCTTTAGTGATGTGTGGAATGGAAGAATAGAAGAAATGTGTAAGAGCTCATTGCTCTACACTGTTGAGTCCAACCCTCTTTGTCTCTGTTTCAAACTTCAAACATTAATCGGGCTTAGTTTGGGGTTAAACTATGGTTACTTTTCAAAAGAGGTCTTCCTTTCCTATTTCTCTAAGCTTTGGCCAAGTTTGCATGGAGTTCTTCAGCAGAGATCTTCTCTTTATTTACTAATCCTTGCTCTCCTTCAACAATGGCATGCAAAATGGACTTCTAGGCATCAAATGCTATAAGTTGCATACCATTTTCTTGACTGGAGGATCAACCACATGTGCACAACAGCAGCCCGAAATTTGTGCTAATTTTTTTCAACATGTTCTTCACTAATCTCCAACACTGATGCTTCTCAATGATCTTTGCCATTGATTACTTTAACTCTCTGATGTGTAGACTCCAAAATGGAGCTATATTCTTCATCCTTTCTCTCTCTTGAAAGCCTACATGAACAATCCATGGGAAGCCATGAAAGCTTCAGCCCAAGCTTTCATTCTTCAACAATTTCTTGAGGATTCTTCATCACTTCAGCCCGTGGCATCATCTCAGTGAGGATTCTTCAACAAATTGCAAAGATTTCAGCTCGTGGAGGACATTGGAGCTCTTATTGAAGGTTTATTTTGGGGCTTTTCTTCAAGAGGCTTGAATCTTTGGTATTCAAGTGTTCAAGCAAGCTCGAGACATTGATTCTTCATAGATTTGAGCATATTGGAGCTCATATGGATTGATTTAGTGGATATTTCAAGCTTCATGGTGGATTTATGATGGATTTTGAAGAATTCTTCCATCAATGGGATTGAAACTTATATCTATCATCCTCTTCAAGCTTAATCAAGGTATTTCCCTTGCTTAATCTTTGAAATCTCTCAATAATCCACTTTCACTTGTTGATGAGAGATTATTGATCAATTAATTCTATGAATTGATCAATAGATTAGAGATTAGTATTATTTCCATTAATCTCAGCCTATTCCATGTTGATAGAATGCCATTGCCATGTTGATATACCCACTGAGGAAAAAGGCGGACGTCGGGGGAGATAGTGGGACAAAAGAGAGGTGACCCTCCCACGCTATCAAAGATCTTGAAGGGGTGCAACCAACTGACCTAACGGGGAACTTTGCCCACCTCCCGGTGATTCGGAGCCCGTGTATGGAGCCTGTCATGCCGTTTTATCCCTCACACAGGTACATCGAGTGGAGAATTGAAGATTGAAGAGTTTTCAAAGGCTCAAGTATCTTCAGGATCAAAACAAGGTAAAACAAGGATTTTACAGGGCACTACGATGCATTTATAGGTTGTTATAGGTACACCATTCATTACTGAAGTACATGTGCAGGTACTGAAGGGTATCCACAAGTCCTACTCAACTTTCTACACGGTTTGGTAGCCATTTGGGGTTACTATTTTACCTTACAGGGTCAAAACAGGGTGCAAGCTTGTATAGTTCACACTCAGAGATTGAGTTGTAGAATTTTTTGACCTAAATCTATTATAGCGTGTTGTATCTCATCTTGAAGAGGGCATTCTTGGCTTTGATTTGAACTTAAAAAATTTGAAATCGGAGTTCCCTAGCCAAAGTTATAACCATTTTTTTGACAAGGGATACTATAGGACTGCACTATTATGGCAGGGCATAAGGGTAAAAATAAGGTCCAAGATGATTATGCTCGGCAAATCAGAGATTTCATGTTGGATAATATACCTCAAGAAAGCCTTGAAGAGCCTCAACAACAAGGGAAAATCAGTATACTCAATGATACCTTGTGCGTACATGAACAAAGGCATAGAGAATGTCATGAGGCCCTACTATCAAGAATGGAGCAAATGGGTTTGTCCTACTGATCAAATGAATTCTTCCATTGAGAAGTTATTAGATTCAACGACTCAAACAAAGGCTTTTATTGATAAGTTTTTGGAATCCAATGCTCAAATTATGGCTCAATTCTCCCAATGGATGTAAATGCAAATGGGATCTAAAGAAGCCAAGGAGAAAGCTTATTCAAACAGTGAGTTTTCAGTCCCACTTCAGCCATCTAACCAAAATGGTCATGGCCATGGAATTATTGGACGAAGAGGCATTCCAAATAACCAATATGAAGTAGGTGAGACTTCACAAAGGCATAATGACTATTTGGGCAGTTTGAATGGAGCCAACTCTCAAGCTTTTGGGCAGAATACTCAACTTCCTAGGGGTCCTCTACCAATAGGAAGATTACATAGTGGTTCTCAGCCACCTATTGGGAGATTTCCATCTCAATTTGGGGGCTCAATGCATAGCACTCATGATTAGTCTATTTTGGGATAGCAACCATTCCATGAAAGAGAGCTGAAGGACAAGATCATTTTAGCCAAGTTTAATGGTCAATCATATTCACCATCTGATTTAGAGGAGTGGACCTCTAAGATGGAATCTTACTTTGACATATTTCCCAAAACTAACGACATAAAGATCCATTTTTCTTCTTTGCATTTGGAGGGATTTTCCCATACTTGGTGGAGGCATATAAAAGGAAAAACATACTTGTAGAGAATTGGGAAGCTTTCAAGGCACTTATGCCTGAAGTATTTGTCTCCCCTCTTGAAAAATAGAAATTGGCATGTAGATGGTATGGTTTGGAACAAAGAAGCCTAAGTGTAAGAGAGTACACCAACCAATTTCTCAACCTAACCATGTATGTAGAAAGCATCAGTGATGAGGCTAAGCTCCACAAGTACATGTATGGTTTAGAGCCATCTTTATCAGCTGATGTCATGGCACAAAACCCTACTTCTCTCTTTAAGGCTATTGAACTTGCATAGCACTATGGAAGAAAATATAGAAGAGAATCTTCATTTCAGCCTGGTTTTGGACAGCAAGGACTGTTTTTAAATAGGGGCAAGTTGGTAACATTTATGGCAACAATCATATGCCAAATGGGAGCTTAAGGGTGCCAACTTATCCACCATTCAATGCTTCTAGACCTCAAAGTAATTTTAGGACAACAAACAGTCCTAGAGTTGACTTCAAACAAGGGGACATCAAGCCTAAATCCATTTTAGCAGACATGAATCCTAAGTCTATTCCTATGGATCTCCACAAACAAAGAAAGGAGAAAGGCTTATGTTTCAAGTGTGGGGAAAAGTATACACCTGATCATGCCACAAAGTGTGTATACAAAAATGTCAAACCCAAGCTTCAGAGTATGTTAATCTTTAAAGATCTTGAAGATGAGATTGATGAAGCAAATGCAATTGCACTTAATGCTGAAAATGAAGATCTTGAGGAAGAAATTAGGCAAGAGTATTTCTATGATCCAGCCGACTCTTTTCCTTTTGATCCAGGTGGGATTTCTCATGAGCCACTTTGATGGACGTAAAAACGGGCCGGCACTGGCTCATGCACTAGCCGGGCCTCGTCACTACGCACAAGACAACCCCTCGGCCTCGCGGCCAGGAGCGTCTATCAAAATCTCCGCCTTCCTAAACATTGTGTTTGTAATACGTTGTAGTCCAACTGATCCTAACCCAATATTACTCCTCAGAGGGAGTCCCTTTCACATAGCCAAAAGGCTCGAATCACATACACATGGGTTCCTCCTACGGCTGAATGCCGTCAACCCTCTGCGACTCTCCTACACCTTGGGGATTGGCCCCTCGATGCATCGCTCAACATATAGACATTTCGCACAAAATCCACTCAAGGTACCATTTAATCGTATACAGGAATGTACCATTGTCCTTACTTCTCTTTCCCCTAGATCCCACGACTAGCCTATGGCTTAGGGTGTCCTGTCTCTCACTCAACGTGGGTCAAGATCCTAATGAAAACAATTGCTGTGCATCCAGGATTTCTGATACCTTTTAATATTTCCATGATTTATGCATAGTGTGGATGCCACGTGCTCAAACAGTTATGAAATCAATATTGTGCACATGTGGAAAACATCCTTTCAATGATTTTCAACTACCGTTCTTATGCAGCGTTGCACGAACCTAGCACCAAGGAAACCCTCGTGCTACTAGGCCCTTATTTTATAATTATTATCCGTCCTAAATGCTATGCATAAAAATCAGCAACTTTTCCATCATCTCACACGGTATTTAGACATATTTCAACTTCTCTACCCTTCCTCCCCGTTTAAATATTGCGTCGTTGCATAGATTTATAAGGCATTTTACCATCATTTTATGTGAAAAAACCGAAAAAAGACACACTAGAACAAGAAGGTGGGGTTGAACTGAGGCAAATCATCATGCTTCAGTCCCCACAAACATTCACAAACATTGCTCTTATTTATCCTTATTTTTCAAAACCCAAAATATATTTTTTCCCTATTTTTTAGGGGTTTTCCACCCTTTTCTTGTATTTTTCCTTATTTTCTACATTATTTAATTACTAAAAATTCAAAACAGGTTATGGGCTGTGGCCCTTAGTTCCTTCTTGCAGAAAAATGAAAGTTTAGTTGGTGTTCCTATTCACTTTTCCATTTTTATACCCAAAAACATCATTTTTCCCTTGATTTTCCATGTTTTACGTGTTTAAGTGTATTATTTTGAACCACAAGATGCATATTTTTCTGATTTTCTGATTATGACCAACAAGAACTCATGGAAAACAGCAACATAAACAATTTTTAGCCCACATGAACAACATTTCATTAATCAAAAGCCATAAAATCTCAAATTTCCTTTGAAAATTTTTGAATTACCGCTTATTTGCATGTTTCGGGTTTCATGTCCATGGCTGCAAATCTGAAAATCAGCAACACTTCATGCTCAGCACGATCACCAATCACCATTTCCAGCCCGTGGAGCAATCCGATCCATGCCGGACAAGCCTCCATCATTCTTTCTTCTTCCTTCTTCTTTCCACATGAATTGCCCCTTAGAAGAGAGAGAGGGAGGAGAGAGAAAGACTAGATTTCTATCTCAGCATTCAGGCCATCAATTGAGGAGCGAAGGACGGCGATAAGATCCACAGACAGGAGGGAATGAAGCCCCATAATCCATTAGGCAGGGTGTTTGTAACATCCATGATGCCCTCTCTCCATCCATGGCGAAAAAAACGGCGCCCTCTGTTGATCACGTTTTTTCATTTCTCGTCATTCTCTCTCCACGTTTTTTGCTTCATAAGGTGCATAAAATTTTTGGGGGGGGGTCCAAACTCAAAAGGCATGCTCAAATTTGGCCTCCCAAGTGTCCACATTTTCATATCTTGACCGTTTCCTTGGCCATTTTCCCGTCCGGACTCCGAATTGAGCTCTAAAAAATCCTGGGCATCTGGCTTGGCATCCCGCATTGGCCAGTTTCTCGTGTCAACCTGCACGACTGTCTGAAAATTTATGAAAAATCAACAAGTGTCGCTCGGGCACCTTTAAAGCACTTTGGCGCTTAAAATCGTCCTAGATCGAGCCGCCGCCTTTGATAGTGAATATTTTTCCCTTGATATTCGTAATTTTTAGCTATTTTTAAGCACTTCCCGTCACCTAAATTCCGCTCTCATTGGCAACCACGGGATAGGGCGACTCAGCCCGTCGAATCCACGAACATATCTGCACATAAACAACGAAAGAAGCATCAAACTGATACAAAACAATGATATAATAAAACTCAGCACAATGCTCCCCCTACCCCTGGATAGAACCAAAGCATGATATCCACAAGGATTAGGCCTAGCATCATCTAATAGAAGATCCAAAGTGAGTCACTAACCAGCTGCTCCAACACAGCCAACCTAAAAAAACCTATCAAAGAGGTTGCCCTAAGTGGTAGTCTGCACTACTTACCAACTAAAGACAACACAACTAGGAGCTCCTACAAGGCGAGGACTCCTATAGCCTGATCAAAGAGTATTTTCTTTCAGTACATGTATTCTTTTAGGGTTTATATTGAATGAACATACTTGGGCATGTAAAAAGGAGGGAGCTGAGCGTAGTGACCCAAGGAGAATAGGGCATCGGTCTCAGGACCTGCCTCGGCACCCAAGAACCTACCAAGCCCTCGCAAGGCGACACTTAATCATTTTCTAACGCTCACTTTTATTTTCGCTCCAACCTTCCTTGTTTTGTCATTTCATTTTGTTTTCAGCAAGAAGCCACCCCTAGGAAGACAAGGTATCGGCCCCAGGTCTGACTCGTCCCCAAGAACCTACCAGGCCCTCGCAAGGCAATGATCAACTGCTTATATATTTTCATTCCTTTTCTTTTCTTTGATAGGGGTTAGAACCCCTTTTTACATACCTTCGTATTTATATTCATCTTTTAAGATGTCCAGGATTTCTTGGCATCATCATTATTAGCTTCTGGCAGGCTTCTCTAACTGCCTCACTACTAACAAGAACTCCCAGAACGGCTGCCTAGCAGGCTAGCAGAACAAGGCCACTAGGACGTCCTTCTAAAACAGGTCTTTCGATGCCTGACAATGTCTTTACAGGAGGCAATGATTACTCCGATCTCCCTCAAACATACTAAGCCTAAACCTAGGACTTTATGCCTTGGTTGCCGGTCCCCAACAAAAATGTGCCCCCTCGACAAGTACAAATACACCTATAACAAGAAAGAAAGGTACTCGTAAAGGAGAGGTATCACCTGGATTGGCCACAAGAAGCTTCCATCGCAGCAAAGGCTCCTCCAGGCTCCACCAAAGTCCACGAACCACGAAATCTATCCAGCACAACACTTAAAATAAAAACCTGATTAAACGCACCCGCACTAGACAGGGAAATGGCCCTCTTGGCCTAATGAAATCAGACATGAATTTGCTACAAAATTGAATCGGCCCTCTTGGCCTAATGAAACAAAACATGACTATGCATAACATCCTCCTGGAAACAACTATGATAGATAGCAAAGCATACTATTCCCAGGGGAACAGAGGCTCGTAGCCCTAAACTAGGTGCATTAAATTATGACCCATCCCTCCTGCGTATATCGCAAGAGGTGTTCGCATCACATGTCGTCTAACCAGTCTGTGGGTCCAAGATAATAAAGGCAGATGAGTCTCGCTCACCCTCTCCATCACCCAAATCAACCATCGTCTGCCAAAGAGGGCATGTTCAGAAAGCATACCCCACAAACGACCAGGTCCTGTCTCACCATCAATAGATATATCGGGACAAGGGCCACAATTAAAGAAGAGGTCTTCTTCATATGCAAAATTAGCCAATGAATCGGAAAACTGATTCTAGTTCCGTGGAATTAGTTGAAAAGACACTCTATCAAATTCGTCTAGCAGGGCTATGGCAGTATGATGGTACATGCAAAGGATGGGGTTTTGTACCATGTACGTCCCATTGAGTTGATTTAAAACCAACTGAGAGTCCCCTTTCACCAATAACTGGCGGATACCACACTTCTTTGCAATATTCAAACCCATTATCAGGGCTTTGTATTCTGCCATATTATTGGTAAAATGCACCCCGAGATAAGCAGCTAACTTCATGACAATGCGTCGTCGGGGGTCTCGAATGACAACTCCTACACTTCCTTTTTTGCATGCACCCCTGGACGCCCCATCAAAGTACAAGGTGTACGTCCATAAAGGGTTTACATATCCCGCCATCCGAAACTCTACTCGTAATTATGGTAATCGAAATTCAGCATATTCAACGGGTGGACTGTAGGCTCCATCCCTCCATCATCATTGAATTCAACAGGGATGCTCGTCAAAATTTGTAGGCAGTGATGGCAGAAGACCTTGATCTCCCAAATAAATGTCCCACCTTCTTGCTCAATCACCTTGTATCCTTTGCTCCACCAAATGAGCTTTCCCTGATGATACCTCTGCTCCAAATATGGGTGTTCTAAATAAGGGATCAGACGACCCATCAACCTTTATCACGATTTCCTTGCAGATGTTTGATCGATCTCGCCTAGACCTGCAAGGCAGTCATAGCATTAGTGCAATCAGAAATAATAAGGTTTAATCTTATTAAGATTAACCTTATTTTTAAATTCTATCCCCTCAAGGTCAGCTAACAAGACTGTGGATTTATTCTTTCCTATCCTAACGATCCTATAGGGCCCATCCCATTTGGGCTCTAACTTACCTGGAAATAATTCTCGTCATGCGTCATAATACAGAACAAGCTGTCCTTTCTTGAAGGTGTATTTCTTGGCTTTGAGGTCGTGTAGCTGCTTCATTCGAACTTCGCCACTTCTTGGTGCAATAAGCTCTGCAACTTAAGCTCATCTAAATGTGCCAGTGTCATCAAGCGCTCAAAAAGTGCATCTTCATCGCTCAAAGAATGATTGATGGCAAACCGAATAGTCGGCAGCTCAATCTCTAAAGGCAAGACACACTCCTCCCCATATACTAACTTGAATGGGGTATGGCCAGTGGCTCGTTTGAAGGTCGTATTATAAGCCCACACTGTCACGTATAACTTTTTATCCCAATCCCGTTTCTTTTGCGACACAATTTTGGATAGGATGCCCACAACCTGCTTGTTGGTGCTTTCAACTTGCCCATTGGCTTGCGGGTTATAGGGGGTTGTCTTGTTATGCTTGATTTGCCACATCTCTGTCAAACCTTTGATCACCTTATTCAGGAAATGGGTTCCGCGGTCCGACACTAATTCTTTCGGCAGACCAAACTGGCATATTATCTGCTCTAAAAGGAAACTAGCAGTTTCTTTAGCATCATCTTTCCTTGTTGCACGTGCTTCTGACCACTTTGTGAAGTAGTCAGTTGCGACAATGATGTACCTCTTTTTCGTAGTCGACGACGGAGTAATAGGACCCACAAAGTCTATTCCCCACTTCTCAAATGGAAGTATCGCCATAATAGGGGTGAGTGGTCGTTTCCTATTCTCTCGACTATCATGTCGTTGGCAAATATCGCATCGCTTAACATACGCAAACGCATCATGGAAGATGGCAGGCCACCAATAACCTGCTCTTAAAGCCTTTTGTGCTGTAAGTTGTCCAGAAAAATGGCCACCGCAAGCAGAATCATGGCACTCTTCCAAAATGAATGGCACTTCGTCTGGCATCACACATCGGCAATAGATCTCATCAACCCCTTGCCGATATAATGTACCTGCAATCAAAGCAAACTTTAACGCTTGCTGCTTAATTTTCCTTCTCTCAGCTTTAGATAATTCGGATCCCACCTCTCCTGTTGATAAATAATGTGTTATTGCAGCATACCAGGAGGGAATAGATGCCGTATCTATTTTAAATAACAACTCCATATCACTACCTTCAGCCACAGATTCTTTCGGCTCCCCAAAGTCCACAAGGCATTCCACGATGCCTTGCAACCTTGGTGGCTTACTCCTGATTTCATAATCAAATTCCTGCAAAGTGATCAACCACTTTGCTAGACGATCAGGCGGCTGTAGCTTATTCATCAATAATCAAAGTCCCTCCGCCTTCGTATAAAGCATGACTTTCTCATAGAGAATACAATGCCTGAATTTCTTGGTCCCAAAGACCATCGCTAGACACAGCTTCTCCATGTAGGTATAATTGATTTCAGATACCCCCAGCTTCCGACTAGCAAAAGCAATCGGGTGGTACCACTTCTCTTCCCAAATTTGGGCTAAACTGCAGCTGATACTATACATGGTGGCTGCTGAGAATATATAGAATGCCTCACCTCTTTTAGGTGCTTTTAAAACGGGTGCTCTTGCTAGCTCTTGTTTCACATCCTCGAATGCTACCTTACAAGGGTCACCCCATACAAACGAACAGCTAAAGGACAATAAATTTGTAAGCGGCAACGTTCTTTCTGCTAAGGCATTGATGAATCTACGATAGTAACCAACCGAAGACAGAAAGCTATGCACCTCTTTCGGAGTGCATGGTGGACCCATGGCAACTATAACTTTAACCTTCTCGGGGTCTGTCGCAATTCCCACCGAACTGACCACATGACCTAGCAACAGCCCATAAGGTACTCCAAAAACACACTTCCGTGGGTTTAGGGCGATGCAAAATTGTCTACAGCACTCAAAGCATTTTCTTAAAATGAGCAACTGCCTTCCTCTCACGGTGGCGGCCCCTAAGTCATCAATAAACACCTTCAACTCTTCAGGGGATATGTCACCGAATGTCTTATCTACTGTTCGTTGCCACGAACCAGGCGCATTGCATAAACCAAAGGCCATCACATGGTACGCAAAAGTACCAAATACAGTGATGAAAGTTGTTTTCAACTTGTCCTGTTCTGCAATTGCCATTTGGTTGTATCCTGCAAAGCAATCCATAAACGAATATATCTCCCTACCCACTAATTGATCCAAAATCTGGTCAATAAATGGCAACGGGTAGTAGTCCTTAACTGTCTGCTTATTCAGCTCCTTAAAGTCTACACATAAATGGATTTGATTATTCTTCTTCTTTCTAATCACAACTGGCGAACACCATTCCGTGTGTTGTACAAGAAAAATCAAACCCGCTTTTCGAAGCTTCTGTAACTCTTCAAACAGGCCGTCCCTCAATTCGAAAGGCATACGCCTTACTTTCTGCCGTACAGGACGACTGCCCTCCTTCAACGGAATTGTATGAACAGCAAGACTAGGAGGGATGCCTCTCAACTCATCATAACTCCAGGCAAAGATATCACGGAATTCCTGGATCAAGGCCACATAGTCCTCCCTTTCTGCTGTACTGAGCATAGAACCTAATTTGATTGGCTGCGAATCATCAAGCGTACCAAGGTCTAGCTCGATAACATCTGCATCTCCTATATGATCTTGGCCCTCTATCGGCTCATTCAAAGTGATCTGATAGATGTCTTTCGTGGTGGATCCCTCTTTAGACTCATCACTCGATGATGTCTCACTGCCAGATAAATCTTCTAATGTCTCCAATTCTGTAGAAGATAGAGGAGCTCTCTCACTCTGCGGGGACTCAGGATAAGCATCAACCACCACACTCTGGGCACCTTTGCCGAATATCAGTCGACTGGCGGGTATATCCACTTGGCAGTCCGCTTGCAAGATCCAAGGTCGTCCGAGTAATACTTGGTAACTTGGCCGGCCTGCAAACCGAATCACCCTAAAGTCCAACAGGCATTCTACATTTGCAACAGTGACATGGACCTTAGTAATGCAGCCTTCTGGCTGTCTCAAACTATCATCTGCCATTCTAAGAATTGTGGAGGTATCTTTCTAGATCGCAAGACCCAACCTTTCCATCAGTTCAGAACTCATAATGTTAGCCGATGATCCCGTGTCGACAATGGCATAATCTACTAATATCCCATCGACATAGGCTGCAACCCTTGGGCAATGCTTCTCAGCATGCTCGAACCAGTCATCACCAACTTGCGCAATACCCAAAGGTTCTACGATATACCCGGTACGTAGGATCTTTCTAAATTCCTTGCGTACTCCTGGGGAAAGCTTAATAAGCTGTAAAAGATTCACATCCGGCTTGACTTCGCAAAGAGAGCTCGCCAAATCGAATTCATGATAGTTTGATAGAGCTCGCTTTTCACGCCAAACCATCCGCTCTTTAGGTCGTTGAACCGGCTTTATTGCCTCTTTCTTAACTTTCACCTTCTTCTTTGGTGGTTCCTTATCGGCTTTACTTTCTACCGGCTTCAAAAGGTCCCCCTTCCATGGCAGGATCCAAAACTTGCGTTCCTTTGTCGCCTTGTTTAGGGTTTCTGTCGACAGGCTTATCCTTGTCGGCTTCTCTACCCTTTTGACCTCTTGTAAGTACAGCTCGCAAATTAGAGGTTTCAGCATCGTTAACGCATACAGCCTCAATCAAACTAACCCCACTACCACTTGATAGCTCCTCCACTATAGTCTTTGGTCGTTGAAGTATTTGTTTAGGCCCGTCCTCTCGCTGGGAATCATTTCCTTGGGCACGATGATTAACAGGCCCTAGTTGCCGACTACCTCGCTGGAGGGAACTGATCTTACTCCAGCAAGTAGCTGCTAAATGGCCAGATTTTCCACAAATGTCGCACTTAACATTTGGGCAATTTCTTGGATAGTGCTGCCCACCACACCATTTGCAACTAAACCTCGACGGTGCACCCTCATCTGGGTATCTACTTCCTATCAAATTTTGTTGTTTTTTTAGGAAGTTGACATCAACGGCTATTTGTCGATACTGCTCCGTAATCATATCGGTATAATGTTTCATCATGTCCTTAACCTCGCCAAGAACATTGGAAGCGCTCGACTCATAGCCTTGGTCATTACCATGTCGTTCCATCGGCCTAACAATTCGATTAGGCACTGGTTGTTGAGCCACAGGCATGGTGTTAGAATTGACCGCCTGGCCTCCACCATTTGGAGCCATTTGACTGCCCGTAGGCATCGACATGCTAGGGGGAGCTGGTAATAAAGGGACATTCTGCATCATGTTTCCTCTCCCATTAGGGTTAGCCATCGCTATCCCTTGGCCACTACTGCCATTGGCCATTGCCACATTATTTCCCAATACTAAACCCATATTCGAATTGCCTCGAGAAGCATAGGCTGCTTGTAGTCGGGATTCCACCTCTTGTGCTCGTGTAATGGCAGTATCTATATCCCCCAAGGGGACACTACTCAACTGCAATTGGATATTAAAGTCCAAACCATGTAGGAAATATTGCAATTGGGCAGCTGCGGGGATAGGAATAGAGGTGTCCAACTTACGGAAAACCTCTTTTATCTTCTTCGCATAAGCACGAATATCCTCGTGTGGTTCTTGGCGGGTCACGTTGAGTACACGCAACCAATATTGTCCACCCCTTTCAGGGGCAAACTTCCTTCGAAAAGCTCCATAAAATGCATCAATGTTCAATATGGTTCCGGCTTCTAAACCATGATACCATATAGCGGCTCTTCCTTTGAGAGTCATATTGAAGAACATCATTAAATGTCCTTCTTCTTGAATGCGACAGTTAAACATCAGCTTTTGAAACTCCCTAATGTGAAGTTCTCCATCTTCCTCAACTAGCCCATTAAAAATGGGTAGCGGGTAACCTAGAGCTGGCAAATCCATCATCCCTGCTGGAATTGCAATAGGCTGCGCCATGACGAGGATTGGATTTGCACTAGGAATAGGGAACGGTGGGGTTACACCTCCCGTGCTTGACGTGGACTGGCTTATAGAAGGAAGGGGAGCACTAGATCTTCCACCTTCTCCTAACTTACTGCTTGTGACCCCAAGACCACTAGATCCACTCCCTCGTAAGGGTTCAGCACCACTACGCTTAGGGGAATATCTCCTAAAAATTTCAGCACGTCACCTAGCTCTTTCGTCTCTTTCTTGCTTTTGGATTTCTACTAGACGATGATTATCAATAAATAACGGATCAATCTCAGTATCCTTTGGCATAAACTGCTAGTTGGTCCCTAAACAACCAGGATTCGAGAACTGCCACTTTTAAGCGGCTCCCGGCAAACGCACCACTGATGGACCTAAAAACGGGCCAGCACTGGCTCATGCACTAGCCGGGCCTCGTCACTACGCACAAGACAACCCCTCGGCCTCGCGGCCAGGAGCGTCTATCAAAATCTCTGCCTTCCTAAACATTGCGTTTGTAATACGTTGTAGTCCAACTGATCCTAACCCAATATTACTCCTCAGAGGGAGTCCCTTTCGCATAGCCAAAAGGCTCGAATCACATACACATGGGTTCCTCCTACGGCTGAATGTCGTCAACCCTCTGCGACTCTCCTACACCTTGGGGATTGGCCCCTCGATGCGTCGCTCAACATATAGACATTTCGCACAAAATCCACTCAAGGTACCATTTAATTATATACAGGAATGTACCATTGTCCTTACTTCTCTTTCCCCTAGACCCCACGACTAGCCTATGGCTTAGGGTGTCCTGTCTCTCACTCAACGTGGGTCAAGATCCTAATGAAAACAATTGTTGTGCATCCAAGATTTCTGATACCTTTTAATATTTCCATGATTTATGCATAGTGTGGATGCCACGTGCTCAAACAGTTATGAAATCAATATTGTGCACATGTGGAAAACATCCTTTCAATGATTTTCAACTACCGTTTTTATGCGGCGTTGCATGAACCTAGCACCAAGGAAACCCTCGTGCTACTAGGCCCTTATTTTATAATTATTATCCGTCCTAAATGCTATGCATAGAAATCAGCAACTTTTCCATCATCTCACACGGCATTTAGACATATTTCAACTTCTCTACCCTTCCCCGTTTAAATATTGCGTCGTTGCATAGATTTATGAGGCATTTTACCATCATTTTATGTGAAAAAACCGGAAAAATACACACTAGAACAAGAAGGTGGGGTTGAACTGAGGCAAATCCTCATGCTTCAGTCCCCACAAACATTCACAAACATTGCTCTTATTTATCCTTATTTTTCGAAACCCAAAATATATTTTTCCCCTATTTTTTAGGGGTTTTCCACCCTTTTCTTGTATTTTCCCTTATTTTCTACATTATTTAATTACTAAAAATTCAAAACAGGTTATGGGCTGTGGCCCTTAGTTCCTTCTTGCAGAAAAATGAAAGTTTAGTTGGTGTTCCTATTCACTTTCTCATTTTTATGCCCAAAAACATCATTTTCCCCTTGATTTTCCATGTTTTACGTGTTTTAGTGTATTATTTTGAACCACAAGATGCATATTTTTCTGCTTTTCTGATTATGACCAGCAAGAACTCATGGAAAACAGCAACTTAAACAATTTTTAGCCCACATGAACAACATTTCATCAATCAAAAGCCATAAAATCTCAAATTTCCTTTGAAAATTTTTGAATTACCGCTTATTTGCGTGTTTCGGGTTTCATGTCCATGGCTGCAAATCTGAAAATCAGCAGCACTTCATGCTCAGCACGATCACCAATCACCATTTCCAGCCCGTGGAGCAATCCGATCCATGCCGGACAAGCCTCCATCATTCTTTCTTCTTCCTTCTTCTTCCCACATGAATTCCCTCTTAGAAGAGAGAGAGGGAGGAGAGAGTCCAAACTCAAAAGGCATGCTCAAATTTGGCCTCCCAAGTGTCCACCTTTTCATATCTTGACCGTTTCCTTGGCCATTTCCCCGTCCGGACTCCGAATTGAGCTCTGAAAAATCCTGGGCGTCCGGCTTGGCATCTCGCATTAGCTAGTTGCTCGTGTCAACCCGCACGACTGTCTGAAAAATTATGAAAAATCACAAGTGTCGCTCGGGCACCTTTAAAGCACTTTGGCGCTTAAAATCGTCCTAGATCGAGCCGCCGCCTTTGACAGTGAATATTTTTCCCTTGATATTCGTAATTTTTAGCTATTTTTAAGCACTTCCCGTCACCTAAATTCCGCTCTCACACTTGCTGCCACTATTTGTTCTATTTCCATGGATTCTTGGACACATTCTAAGAGCCCTAATACACTCCGTATGAAGGGTAACATTAATGGAAAGGCTATGTTCATTTTGATAGATAGTGGCACTACCCATAGTTTTGTGAATAAGTCCATTATGGACAAGCTAAATTGTATTTCCACACATTTACATCAACCCATTAGAGTTCAAGTGGCCAATGGTGAAGAAGAAATCAGCACACAGATATGCCCACAGGTTTCTTTACAGCTAGCTGAAAAATTTGAATCAAAAGTAAACCTCATTACTTTGGAAATGGGGCCTATAGACATTGTTCTTGGTTGTGATTGGTTGATGACATTAGGCAAGATCACTATGGATTTCTCACAATTGTATATGGAGTTTATCTTCATGGACAACTCATCCATTTACAGGGAATTCCTAGTAGATCAAATTTTCAGCTTATCACCATTCAACAACTCAAAAGGGAGTACAAGAGGCATTCACAAATATTTATTTTGCATTTGAATAAAGAGATGCAAGATCAGCCCAATAATTCAGCAAGCCATCCAGCCTTGATAGCTCTTCTTGAGGAGTATAGAGATTTGTTTGAGGTGCCTACTTCATTGCCTCCCAAGAGAGCAATAGATTACCCTATTGATTTGGAGCCCAACTCAAAGACAATCAATAAGCCACCTTACAGATTATCTAAGTGTGAACGAGAGGAAGTAGCCAAGCAAATCAAGGAACTTCTTGAGACGGGATTCATTGAACCAAGTTCTTCACCTTATGCATCTCCAATTCTGTTAGTCAAAAAGAAAGATGGATCTTTCAAAATGTGCATTGAATACAGGGATCTTAATAAGATCACAGTGAAGAACATGTATCCTATATCTAGGATTGATGATTTTCTTGATGAGCTTAAGGGGGCTCGATTATTTACAAAGATTGATTTGAGGTCAGGGTATCATTAGATTTGCATGCGAAAGGGTGATGAAGTCAAGACTGCTTTCAGGACTGATCGAGGGCTCTATCATTTCTTAGTGATGCCATTTGGGCTTACAAACTCTCTAGCTACCTTCCAGAGCCTAATGAATAAGATTTTACAGTCTTTTCTCTTTCAGTTTGTCTTGGTGTTCTTTGATGACATTCTGATTTATAGTAAGACTTTACAAGATCACTTAGCACATATGAGGAGGGTTTTTTATGTATTGAGATATCACATGCTTTTTGCTAACGAGAAGAAATGATCTTTCATGCAAACTAAAGTGGAATACTTGGGACATATTGTCAGTGAAAAAGGGATACATGCTGATCCCAAAAAGGTGCAATGTATAAAATATTGGCCAACACCCACTACTACTACCTCTCTTAGAGGATTCCTTGGTCTCTCCTCATTCTATCGTCAATTCATCAAGCATTATGTGTTGAGATATCGAGCTCCACTCGTGATACGCCAGGGTGACCGTTGTGCATTTATGTCACAGACATGTTAGTTGCAGACGCGGTTGGTACACCGCCCATGAATAATAGCTACATGATAGCTATCCTTATCTACTCTAGTTCGTGGCTCAGTTAGTATGCCACCTTAGATAGTTGAGTTTGGTTTGAGACCCATATATAGGGTTCTTCTATTTCTTTGTATGAGAGTTCTTTTGGCTTACACAACTAAGAAGAGAAAAACTGTTTTCAGCCTCCACCCTTGTGTGTATTCCCCCATTGTGCAAGCAAGAAAGCTTCAAGTGAGACTCCTTCCTTCTCTCCCACAATCTTGACATGGTATCAGAGCCTTGTTCGTGGTAAGGAGCTCAAGAAAGCAAGCCAAGCTCGCGGTGTTCTGGTAAGAGGAGCAGTGTTGCTTTCATTTTCTGTTTTGGGAGCAGATCTCTGCAGGTAGCACAGCCGGAAAGTGCAGGAGTGCATTGTCTCAGGTTGAGACGCCCTTCGCGGTGAAGCAAGAGGGCAGTATATGCTGCGGGTAAGGGCTTTAGCCCTTGGCGACCTTATTTTTTTGATTTGAGGCCATTTCGGGGCCTGTTTTGGAGGCGGAAGTTTTCTGCACGCACTCAGGAAAAGGCCCAGTTTTATGCTGTGCAGCCACTGTTCTACAGGTCGGTGAATAGTTACTGTAAAAATTGCATTGTATGCTTGTGCGCAGAGACATTGGGAGTTACAGAATCATCCATGTTGCCTGTTGATGCAAAATCGTCACTAGGAAGTGACTGTGTGGTCAAATACCACTTTCGCCAGTTTTGCAGATTTTCCCTTGTGAGGGTGAAGCTGTGGTTTTTGCAGTGACAGAATTTTTTGCAGTCTTCTGTAATGGCATCTGATTCTCTTTCACATATTGTCATTGAAAAGCTTGACAAGAACAATTTCCAAGCATGGAAGTTTAGAATGACAAATTTCCTTATGGGAAAAGGATATTGGAAATTTGTTGCACGAAATGAAGAAGAACCAGTTCTTCCTGATGTTCCCAATCAACAGTAAATGCAGGCACTTAAAGCATGGCATGAGAGAGCCAGGAAAGTTATGTACTGGCTGTCTATCAGCATTTCAGACTCTATGATTGTGCATATTCAGGATGCAAGTATGCCAAAGGAGGCATGGGATACTTTGTCAAAAATGTATAGCACAAATACACAAGCCAGGAAAATGCAGCTCAAGCAAGAGTTGCATAATGTGCAAAGAGAAAGTATGAGCATCAACGACTACCACATGAAGGTGAAGAAGATTGCAGATGCACTTGCTTCCATTGGGTCGCCAGTGGAAGATGATGATTTAGTTTCCGTGACCTTGAATGGTCTAGGAAAGGATTATGCACAGTTCCGAACATCCATTTCTGTCCGTGAAAGATTTCCTGATTTTGAGGAGTTGATTGCTCTTCTAATTTCTGAGGAGCAGAGAAATGGTGGTGCATCTTCTTCAGAAGGAACTTCAAAAGAAACTGCCTTTTACTCAAATGCTGGAAGAGGTAGAGGCAGAGGTAGAGGAGGCCGATTTGGAGGCCGTGGCAGAAATCAGAATATGCAGCAAACTCAAGAAAACCAGTCCTATGGAGGAGGACGTGGTAACTCTAGAGGCAGGGGGAGCCAAAGAGGTCGTGGTGGATGGCAAAGAGGCCAAAATGCAAACAGTAATGTTGAATGCTACTACTGTGGTAAAATGGGTCATATGGCTAAAGACTGCTATAAAAAGCAGAATGACATCATGAATGGAAAACTGCAACAAGGAAATTATGCATCCTCTAGTAGACAGGGTGATGACAGAAATGAGCATCTGTTTATGGTGCAGCACATGAACAATTCTGTGACAAGTGCAGAAGAAAGCAATGATGTATGGTATGTTGACTCAGGTGCATCAAACCACATGACAGGTCATGCAGAATGGATGGAGGATGCAAGGAAAATGGAAAAACCAGGATTTGTGGAGACTGGTGATGATACTGCACATCCTATTGTGCAGATTGGAAAAATTCCCTTGTCTATGCAGGATGGGAAAAAGAAATACCTGTCCGATGTATTTCATGTCCCGAATATCACCAAGGATCTGGTTTCTGTCGGTCAAATGGTTGAGCAGGGCTTGCAAGTCAGATTTAATCCTCATGGATGCTTTGTTGAGGATATGAAAAATAAAGGTCGCTTGATAGCAAAAGGAAAGAAGAAGGGCAGAATGTTTACATTGGATGCAGACATGTCTGAATTGAGTGCAGCAATGTTTGCACATGGGACCGGTGTAGTTGCAGATATTGATATCTGGCATAAACGCATTGGTCATGTTAATGTACAGCGACTTAAATCAATGCATGCCCAAAATATTGTTGCAGGATTGCCCAAATTCAAGGTTGCAGAAATGCATAAGGTATGTGAAGCCTGTCAGTTTGGAAAACAGGCAAGGAAACCATTTCCTAAACATGTTCAAGAGAGTAAGAAGCCATTGGAATTAATCCACTCTGATGTGTGGACAACTAAAGCTGCATCTCTTGGAGGCTATCATTATTTTGTCAGTTTTATTGATGACTATAGCAGAAAAGTTTGGGTGTATTTTATGAAAAAGAAAAGTGAAGTTTTTGGGCATTTCAAAACTCTTAAAGCTATGGTTGAAAAAGAAACAGGCTTGCAGATAAAATGCCTAAGGTCAGATGGAGGGGGAGAGTACCTCTCAAATGAGTTTGCAAGGTTCCTGCAGGAGCATGGCATAAAGCAGCAATATTCATGCAGTCATACCCCACAACAAAATGGAATTGCAGAAAGAAAAAACAGGCATATTGGAGAGGTATCTCGTGCCATGCTCAATGAAAAAGACTTGCCAGATTTTTATTGGGCTGAAGCAGTTGCTACAGCAGTCTACATAATGAACAGGACTCCCACTGCAGCAATACATGGAATGACTCCAGAGGAGAGGTATACTGGTAGGAAACCATATATTTCTCATTTGAAAATTTTTTGTTGCATTGCCTATGTACATGTGCCAGATGAGCTGAGATCCAAGTTGGATCCAAAAGCTGAGAAGTGCATCTTTATTGGTTACTCTCTGCAGCAAAAAGGGTATAGATGCTATAACCCTTCTACTCGTAAGTTTACAGTGAGCAGAGATGTTGTTTTTGATGAGATGAGTAGCTGGTATAAACCAGTAAATGTGATTGATGATGTAGATGCACAAAATGATAATGCTGCACAGAATTCACAGTAGCAGTCACAAAATATTAGTGGACCTGGAGCGTCCTCTAGCAGTGGTTCACATTCTTCGCCATGGACAGGCAGATTGAGATCAGGAGAATCTTCTCAAAGCAATGCAGATAGTGGTATGCAGGTATTACGAAAAGGAAAAGAGAAGGTTGATCAGCCCATGTTTGATGTGAATGCAGGTCACTCTTATGTGGATGGTGAATCCAGTGGCTCAGAACAGAGCATTGATGATGAGTTGGGTATTCCTTCTATTGTTACACCTGGAGTAAGGAAGACCAGGGATGTTTTGAGAGCACCTGGGAGTGAACCTACTTTACGCAGGTCTACGAGAGCTAGATATCCTGTGGATAGGCTGAAATATGATGGATTTACAGCCATTCACTATGCATATATGGTCAAAGTGATACAGGAACCAGAACCCACTTCTTTTGAGCAAGCCATGGGAAAAGAAAAATGGGAGAAAGCCATGGATGAAGAAATGGATGCCTTGGAAGCAAATGCTACATGGGAATTGGTACCTTTGCCTAAAGGTAAAAATGCAATTGGCTGTAAGTGGGTTTATAAGGTGAAGCACAATGCAGATGGTTCTGTGAACAGATACAAGGCAAGATTAGTAGTCAAGGGGTATGCACAAACATATGGCATTGACTATGAAGAAACATTCAGTCCGGTTGCAAGGATGGCAACCGTAAGAGCAATCATTGCTATGGCTGCATCAAAGGAATGGTCTTTACATCAGATGGATGTAAAGAATGCCTTCTTGCATGGTGACTTGCAAGAAGAGGTCTATATGGAGCAGCCACCAGGTTATGTGCATGATGTTCATCCTGAGTTTGTTTGCAGGTTGAAGAAAGCCTTGTATGGCTTGAAGCAAGCACCTAGAGCATGGTTTGACAAGATAGGACAGTATCTTGTCACTATTGGCTTTCAGATTTCCAAGGCAGATTTCTCACTTTATGTGAGAAAAACAGAGAAAGGTATTATGCTACTTGTCATTTATGTTGATGATTTGATTATGACAGGTGACAGTGATGAAGATATCCTTCATGTGAAAATGCTATTGAAGCAGAAGTTTGAGATGAAGGATTTGGGAGAGCTGCGTTATTTCTTGGGCATTGAGGTGATTAGATCACCAAGTGGGATACAGCTCTTGCAGAGGCAGTATGGATTGGACATGCTGTCCAAATATGGGATGACAGGCTGTAAGCCTATTTCAGTTCCTTTGGAGCAGAATGTGAAGCTGAGCACAGATGCAGGTGAGCTTCTAGAAGACCCTACTATGTACAGACGCATAGTGGGAAGTTTGATTTATATGACTATTACCAGGCCAGATTTGAGCTATGCTGTTGGATTGGTAAGTCAGTTTATGCAGGCTCCAAGGAAACCACATTTGGATGCGGCTAGACGCATACTCAGATATGTGAAGTCCACATTGCAGTATGGACTATTTTATGAGACTGGGGTTCAGATCCAGTTGCATGGATACACTGATGCTGATTGGGCTGGTAGCATTTTTGATAGATGATCTACCAGTGGATATGTGTTCTCTTTTGGGAGTGCTGCAGTCACTTGGAGCAGCAAGAAACAGCCTACAGTTGCCTTGTCGAGCACAGAGGCTGAGTACAGGGGTGCAGCAATGGCTGCATGTGAGGTAGCTTGGTTGCATAAGCTACTTTATGATATGCATCAGTCTACAAATGGACCAGTTGTCATTTATTGTGACAACATGAGTAGTATACACTTGGCAAATAACCCAGTCTATCATGCTAGAACAAAGCACATTGAGGTGCATTATCACTATGTGCGAGAGAGGGTTTTACTAGGTCTTATTGATCTAGTTTATGTCAGCACAGAGGATCAGGTAGCTGACATATTCACGAAGGCATTGGGCGCAGAGAAGCTGCGCAAGTTCAGAGACCTGCTTGGTGTGCAGAAATTGGGATTGAGCTCGAGGGGGAGTGTTGAGATATCGAGCTCCACTCGTGATACGCCAGGGTGACCGTTGTGCATTTATGTCACAGACATGTTAGTTGCAGACGCGGTTGGTACACCGCCCATGAATAATAGCTACATGATAGCTATCCTTATCTACTCTAGTTCGTGGCTCAGTTAGTATGCCACCTTAGATAGTTGAGTTTGGTTTGAGACCCATATATAGGGTTCTTCTATTTCTTTGTATGAGAGTTCTTTTGGCTTACACAACTAAGAAGAGAAAAACTGTTTTCAGCCTCCACCCTTGTGTGTATTCCCCCATTCTGCAAGCAAGAAAGCTTCAAGTGAGACTCCTTCCTTCTCTCCCACAATCTTGACATTATGCAGCCATTGCAGCTCCTTTGACTGATAGGTTGAAGAAGGAGGCTTTCTTTTGGGATGCTCTTATAGATAGTAGCTTCAACCAGTTAAAGGAACTCCTTACTTCTGCTCCTATCTTAGTATGCCTAGATTTCTCCAAAGAATTTACCATACAGTGTGATGCTAGTGGCCATGGCATTAGGGCTATTTTGTTACAGGAGCATGGAGTGATTGCCTTTGCGAGTCGTAAGCTTACAAATAAAGAAATGGCCATGAATATTTATGACCAAGAGATGTTGGCTATCTTGCATGCAATAAAGAAATGGCACCGTTACTTGTATGGCAGCCGAATCAGAGTGATTGGATTGAAGAACTACATGAGGCTTATCTTTTGGATGAGGAATTCAGCCATATTTTTCAGAAATTACAGTAAGGTCTTATGGAATAAAACTCGCATTATCGGTTTAAAAATGGCCTTATTTGGTTGAAGGGCAAGATTATCATTCCTTCTACCTCTTCTTTTACATAGAAAATTATGGAGGAACTACATTCTTCGCCTTTAGCTGGACATTTGGGAGTTTTCAAGACCTATGACAGGATCAATAAAAGTTTCTATTGGAAAGGGCTATGGAAATATGTCAAGGACTTTGGCATGAAGTGTATGCCTTGTCACCAGAATAAGGACATCACCCATAAGCCAAGAGGTTTGTTGCAGCCATTACCTATTCCTACAGGTAAATTGACTCACATTACCATGGATTTCATTATTGGCTTGTCTACCACCAAGAAGAAATGGAATAGTATATATGTGGTGGTAGATAGACTCACCAAGGCAGCCCATTTCATTCCACCCAAGACCCAATTTACTACTTCTCAAGTGACTAGTCAGTTTATGGAGCAGATTTTTAGACTATATGGATTGCTGCAGGTGATTATTCATGATAGAGACTCAAAGTTTATGAGTAACTTTTGGCAGGCATTATTTACATCTATGGGCACTAAATTGGCTCCATCTACAGCCTATCATCCACAAACTGATGGATAGACAAAAAGAGTTAATAAATGGTTGGAGACTTATCTTCGCCATTTTTGCTATGGTGTCTAAAATTCATGGGATTCTTGATTACACTTGCCTCAGTTTGCTTACAACAACTCTACCCATGCTAGTATTTGAGTTTCGCCCTTTGAGGCTATGTATGGCTATATGGTGCCCTTATCCACAATCATCTTTAATGAAAGGATCAACCCTCATGGGAAGGAAGAGTTGGAAAGAATGCAAACCCTTCTTCAACAATGTAAGACGAATCTTAGGAAAGCTCAAGACTAAATGAAGATGTATGCTAATGAGAAGAGACAGCCTTTAGAGTTCCAAGAAGGAGATTTGGTCTTACTGAAGGTGCCCAAGTCTAGATACTCTACATTAAAAGATGGATCTAGTAATAAGCTTGCTCACAGATTTTATGACCCCTACCGGATCCTAAATCTTATTGGAGACTTGGCATACAAATTAGAGCTCCCTTCTTCCACAAAGATTCACAATGTCTTTCATGTTAGTCAGCTCAAGCCTTTCTATGGTGATCCAGTTGATATAATTGATGAGCTACCACCTATTGAGGAAGGTCTTATTCAATACATCCTAGAGGTTGTTATAGGCCAGCGTGAGAAGCTTCAATCTCGTTCTATCATGGAATATTTTATCAAATGGAGAGGTTTACCACCTGAGGAAGCTTCTTGGAGGCGTGGTTCTATATTGGATGTGTTTCTTTCTTAAGGGATACATTAGTGGTGGCTGAAGCCTATTGATTATGGAGCTAGTTTTGGTGCATACTAAATGAGGAAAACACGTTATTTTAGAACATTTTTTATTGTGCCTAATTTTTAGAATTAAGCTATCTACTTGGGGTCAAATTACTCTTCAAGAGCTACGTTTTGATATATGGTATGCCTCATTTGAAGACTTCTACTAGAAGTTATGGCAGATTTGGTCCAACTGGATCTGTTTACATAGCAAGTTATCTACTTCATTTTGAGATTATCTATTGAAGACTTTATGGCTCCATATACTTTTGAAGTATTCCAGATCATGTATATAGCTGAGGTCTAATCTTGTTCTTCTATTTTAGTCCATATGTTGGTCATCTTTCATTCATTTTTCCATTTGTAAAGCTGTAAAAACAGAGTAGTACTCTGTTCTATCCATCCTTTTCTAGTCTTTCAAGTTTGTTTTTTAGGGTAAAAACCTTTGGAAAGGGATGGATTGTAAGAAGCTGGAAAGAATAAGGATTTAGTGTAACAATCATATTAATGTTATGCCATGTCACATTGACATTGGTATAAAAGGAGAGGACATGTAATTTTTCACATATTTTGACACATTAATACAATTACTATCCTTCTCTCCCATCTTGCTCACAGCTTCTATGGCTTCTATCTCTTTTCTATCTTTCTCTCTCCAATTCTAGTCTTTCTCTCTCCTGGTCACTCTTTCTCTCTCTTCTTGCAGTCTTTCTCTCTCTTTTGCAATCTTCTCTCTCCTCTTTCTATCTCTCTAGTCCATCTTTGACACTACGGCCCCCGAAACCGTGTTCTACCTTATCCATCTTGTCTATCACTTTCTTGCGGATATTTTTTGTTTTTATTCTGCTTTATTTTGATCATTGAATTTTTTTCGTATTAATTCTTATTTCTATTTTTAAGTTTAGGGTTTAGTATGTTTTTTTTTTCCATATGAATGGGTCTTATCCCTATCGGACTTCCATTTTGATGTGACCAACTAGTCTATCATATCATTTTAGATATTTTTCCTTTTGACTGCCCTTTGTTTTGGCCAACGGATTTTCTAGTATTAATTTTCATATGTATTTGCATGTCTGATTTTCACCTTTTTCCCACATGAATGCCCTTAATTGTCATCGGACATCTCATCTTACTTTTTCACCCTCTTCCTCTCATCCTTTGACATATTTTTCCTTTTTGTTGTTTATCCATCCGGTGCTCAATTTAATTGTTATTCATTTTTTTGTAATTTTTGTTTTCTATTTTGCGTGTTTCCATGCAAATGCCCGTGTTTTTGCAAATTCCATGCGAATGCCCATGTTTTTGCACTTTTCCACGGGTCGCCACATTTGTACCAACGTCCTTCTGTGCATACATTGCGTCCATTGTGTCAACTCCATCGTTGCAAATTTTTTTACTTCCCTCCCCCCCCCCCCCCGGCCCACGTCCATGCATGCGACAAAGGGGGGAGCCTTTAAATAATAATAATAACACAACTACCATATATATATATATATATATATATCACAAAAACCAAATTTAAGAAAAACAAAACAAAACAACAACAAACAAAAAAACAAAAACCAACCCTTCCCTCCCTCCCCAACTATTCCCTTCCCCTCCTGACATCCCTCTCCATATCCCTCTCTACCTGCCCCTGTGTACCCCCACCTTCCTCCCCCTCCCCTCACTCCCCCTCCTCTCCTACCCGTCTCCCCCTCCTCTTCCTCTCCTTCCCCTACCCTCCTCCCCTCCTCCCTTCCTTCTCCTTACTCCCTTCCTCTCTCCATTGCCACCCACAGAGCCCATTCTACTGCCCGACGCCCGATATATAACGATACATTTATGAAAATCAATTAAAAAAGAAAAATTATAAATCTGAAAAAAAAACAACACATAGTTACCCAAGTGCCAAACCCTTTTGGATCCCTGTTCATTTTATATTAGTATTTGGTTTTTCGTAACTTCTAGGAGGCCGAACACCACTTCGTCGCCTTGGTGTTTGCATACAAGGATTTTCCCCTTTTTTTTGGATTGTTTGAAAGTGGGATTTTGCACATCAGACCTTACGAGTGTCAACATGCCGCCAGGTTCTCCTATTTCCGTCCTTCACATGCACCATCACACACATGTAATTGTAATTAAAAGTCAACCGATTGTTGCACCCACAAAATTAATCAAATTTACATCTTAAAGTTTTATTTAAAAAGAACCGGTTGTTAATTTATAAAAGGAACCCTGCCGTTGCACGAGCACATAGCATGATAACCCACTTAATTTGGTAATTTAAAATTCATTCACAGTGCATGCACATATGTGGCTATATACATAATTAATTTATAATTAATAGTAAACCCTCCAAAGTCACAGATGCATGCGCTTTGTGCTACAAATCACATAACTTTCCAAAAATGAATTGCATTTGTAGAGACCCCCAGTCTAGTCAAGTCAATATCTGTTGGGGTTGGGCTACGCAAACAAATCACCATGCATTAATGGATTAATTTAATAATTAAATGTGATTAATTGATCATATAATAAAAATGAATCGTGTAGCTTTCACTTACCTGCTCCACCGTACCCTAGGTATACGCCTTATGTTTACGAGGATGTTTTTCTTAGTGGAAGATAAAGATCTTTTCAGTTTATATTTATTGTGATGGTCGAAGTTTATGGTTTCGTCTTAATTTCTATATTGTGTTTGGAATAGGATATGTGTGAAATTTTATTCTCTTTTGAGTGTTTGATTACGGGGTTTATGGATGCATGTATGTATGCATCACATGAAGCTTTTGATTGCATATGTGTGTAGGTCATGTCAAATTTTTCGTAGAATGTAAAATGCTTGGGGAGGTTTGATCTCATCCAGTCAATGTGTTGTTATTGCTACTTTCGTTTCCCCTATTATTTATCTCAATGGTATTATGTGTGGGTTTTGCAAGAATCCTTCTTCATTTTCATGGTTGTGTGTGTGTGGATACTCTAGTGTGGTCTAAATGGCATCTTCTTCCACTTCCCCACTTGTGATCCAGCATGTACCATTACCAGTTCAAGATTATTCTCTTCTCTTGGATGCTGATTGTATTCGAAAGGCTGGCCTTCATCTTTTTGTAGCCTTGAAGTTTCCTCCAATGGATGCAAATCTTTGTTACTCTTTCCTACAGACTTATAAGAAGCTCTTAAGCTTGGTTTATGGTTGTCAATTTTATTTATCCCCCGTTATTGTCAATGAGGCCTTGTTCCTACCTTTTGTAGCTTTCCCTGTATCTAGTGGCAATCAATTATCATCCACTACAAATATCCTTGCCTTGGAAACCTCTACTCCTTTGGTAGCACATAAGGTTATCACTAATTCAGGAGTATCATTGGTACATATTTCCTCTCCTTTATGGAAGCAATTATGCCAATTCCTCCAAGACCGCTTTATGTCAAGAAAGCTTGCTTCAAAGTGTTTGTCTCAAGAACTCTTCATGACCTCTATCAAGATCCTGGAAGAGGTTAAGATTAATTGGACAACCTTTTTGTTGGCTAAGATGGATCAATATTTTCAAAAAGTCACTAAAGATCAACTTAGTAATGTGTCTTATGGGTTTTTCTATAGAAAATCATTCAGTTGGCACCTCCCCAAGGTGGCATTCCTATGCCTGACCCTGTACCACTTCCACAATAGTCTCCTCCATATGTTCTTTCTTCTCCTATGGAAGTCAATTTAGATCTAGTGAATGTACCCCCTACCAAAATCATTTGAAAAAAATAACGCACATAGGGACCTTCTGATTCTCTACCTATTTCAACCCCTATGGTACAAATTTTGATCCTTGAGGTGTCTGTTAGCTCTCTTCCCTCATTCATGTCTTGTACCAATCTTTTTGCAGCACAAAGGGAAGGACCACTGGATCCTTAGATTCCTCCTTTCTTGTAAATAGTACTTTCTAGATCTATGTTGTCATAGCTAGTTTTCGGTGTTCAAAATGTTTTAGAGACTTCCGTGACTTCATGTCTTCAAATCATTTATATGGGAGTGTATACTTCTTTGCAAAACAAGGTGGATTCTTTGACTAGTTAGCTTAGCAAAGCTCTTGCATATTTAGCTTTTGAAAAGACTGATTTGAGTGATATCCATACACAAATGACTCAAGCTACGGCTTTGATGGATTCACAGCAGACCATGATTAAGGAATTAGAAGCTAAGGTTTCCTTTAGAGGAAGCAAATGTGTCATTAACCAAAGAGAAGAATGCTGCCCTTGAGGAAATAATTGAATCAGCTCTTAAGCTTGGCATTTGTGAGGGCCAATTGCAACATTCTCAAGAGACTTTAGAGTCGCAAAAGAAGTTTATTGATGAACTTAATCAGAAAGTTACCACTCTTTCTATTCCTGAAAAGTACACTTACACTCAAAAGTATCATTAATGGCAAAGTTACACATATTTTAGTGGATATGGGCATCACTCATAGCTTCGTCAATACCAAATATTTGAATGGGCTGAAGCTGCTACCCATTGATATGGATTCCTCCTTGTAGATACAAGTTGCCAATCATGCATATGAGTCTAGTAAAGAAGTGTATCCATGTACTTCAATTGACCTATTGCCCTCTTACACAATACAAGTGGACTTGAACGCTTTGGATATGGGGCCCATTGACATTGTTATTGGATGTAATTGGCTAAAGACACTTGGCAAATTCACTTTAGACTTGGAGCAAATGCAAATGGAATTTAATTGGCAAGGACATCAGATAGAATTGAAAGGCATAGACCACAAACATATAGAGCTCATCTCAATTAGCTATCTTCTTCCACAAAGAAAAGAGATCCAAGATTGGAAGAGCTATTGGAGGAATACAAGGATTTATTTCAGCCACCATCATCTTTGCCTCCAAAGTGAGAGGTTGACCATCCTATTGATTTGTTGCCCAACACAAAGCCCCCATCAACAAATCTCCCTATTGCTTGTCCAAGTTTGAGAGGGAAGAAGTGGAGTGACAAGTTAAAGAATTGCTACAAATGGGTTTAATTCAACAAAGTCAATCATTGTTTGCCTCTCCCATGCTCTTAGTCAAGAAGAATGATGGATCATTTCGCATGTGCATTGATAATCGGAATTTAAACAAGTCAACGGTCAAGAATAGAGATATCCTCTTCCCCGAATTGATGATCTTTTGGATGAGCTTAAAGATGCAAAGGTCTTCACCAAAATACATATTCAATCGGGTTATCATCAAATTCGAATGAAGAAATGAGATGAGTTTAAAATAGCATTTAGGACTGAAAGAGGGTTATATCACTTTTTGGTTATGCCATTTAGACTTTCCAATGTACCCACTACTTTCAAGCCCTCATGAATAAAATATTGCAGCCCTTCTTATTCAAAAGATTCCTTGTGTTCTTTAATGATATCCTTATCTATAGAAAATCCAAGCATGAGCATTTGAAGCATGTATGAGAGGTCTTTAACACATTACAAAGACACACATTCTTTGCCAAGATGACAAAGTGTTCTTTCATGGAAGATGAAGTTGAATACTTACGTCATATTGTGGGAGAGCAAGGCATTAGAGAGGATCCCAACAAGGTAAAATGTGTTAAATAATGGCCTACTTCTACGAATGCAATCTCTTTTGAGAGGATTCCTTGGGTTATTATCCTTCTATAGGAGGTTCATTAAGAATTATGCTCACAATGTAAAGAATTTATTTCCCACAAGAAGCCATTAAACTGAATATACAAGACTATTTAACCAAGAAACCATAGCCAAGGTGGATAGGCATGTAATGATATTATCATTTTGGCTAAGAATCAAATGATGAGAGGCTACATCATGGTATACACCCGAAGCTATGGTAGCCAAGTGTATGTATCCTCTTAGATGGTGGGAGGTTGAGAACTCAAATATAAAATGTTGTAAAATGGGCAAAAGATGCTAGGCTAGTTACAAATTAGCCTTTTATACTTAACCCTAGTAGGCTAAATATTGGATAAGGCATTATGGCATTTTTACTCTATTACAAGTCATCCCACCTAGAAGAGCTTTGTCCTGAAAGCTACATTTGGGAACAAGATACAAGGATGAGTAGAAGAATAGCTTGAAATAGATAAAGTCGTGTTGAAATAGGATTCCATGCTAAAGAAGACTAAATAAGTTGATGAAGAAAGACCATGTAAATGGAACAAAGTGTTGTAGGCTATCCAAAACAGGCTGCAGTACAAATCTGGCCATATCTTGAAGTAGACATGTCCAATTTCCATGTGTGATGTATATAAATGTAGAGGAAAATATGTAATATCCATGTATCCCATCAAAATCAAATTTTGATTAAGGTAAAGCATTTAACTTCAAACCAAAATTTAATTACAACAAGCTTATTACTGTTCAGTGAACTATCCTCTTGAAGAAGCCATAGAAATTGTTCCAAATATGAAGCATGTTGCCAGGAAGATTCTTCCATAGGCAAACCCTTTCAATTAATAAGATACTCCATAAGATTTCAATTCCTTAGAACTTCTCCCACCTATCAATAATATTTTCAGGTTCATAAATGATCAAACCATCTTCATCAAGGGGAGGTAGTTCTTCAAGAACTTGGATTTTAGGGCCAACATACTTCTTGAGCTAAGATATATGAAAGATATTGTGGATGTGTGTAGTTGAAGGTAAATCAAGTTGACAAGAAAGATTCCCAACTCTCTTAATTATTTGGTATGAACCATAATACCTATGAGCAAGCTTATTATGTCCTCCCTTAAGAGAAGTATAATGGGATTTTGGAACCTTCAAGAAAACCCATTCACCTTTATCAAACTCCACATGTCTTCTTTCCTCATCAAAGAAAACAAGGGATTTGAAGAGATGTTAAAGACTATATCATCAAAGAAAACAATGACAGTTTTGAACAATAAGAGCTACAATATTGTATTCATGAGGGCTTGAAAAGTAGCGTATGCATTGGAAAGTCCAAATGGCATAACCAAGAAGTGATATAATCCTCTTTCAGTCCTAAAAGTTTTTTTGAACTCATCTCCTTCCTTCATTCAAATTTGATGATAACCCAATCAAAGATCTATTTTGGTGAAGACCTGTGTATCTTTAAGCTCATCCAAAAGATCATCAATTTGGGGAATAGGATATCTATTCTTGACCGTTGACTTGTTTAAATCCTAAAAATCAATGCACATGTGAAATGATCCATCCTTCTTCTTGACAAAGAGCACGAGAGAGGAAAATTGTGATTGACTTTGCTGAATTAAAACCATTTGCAGTAATTCTATGACTTATCACTCCACTTCTTCCCTCTCAAACTTGGACAAGTGATAGGGAGGTTTGTTGATGGGCTTTGTGTTTGGCAACAAATCAATAGTATGGTCAACCTCTCACTTTGGAGGTAAAGATGATGAAGATTGAAATAAATCCTTGCATTCCTCCAATAGCTCTTCTAATTTTGGATCCCTTTTCTTTATGGAAGAAGATGGTTGATTTGATGATTGCTCTTCATCTACTTTCACAATAAAAAGAGTGAAATGCATAGCTTAGCATTGATTTCCTTTCTCAGTTTCTTCATGGAGATAAGTTCTATATGTTTGTAGTCTATACATTTCAATTCTATGTGTTTTCATTGCCAATTAAATCTCATTTGCATTTTCTCCAAGTATAAAGTGAAATTTTCAAGTGACTTTAGTCAATTACATCTAATAAGAATGTCAATATGCCCCATATCCAAAGTGTTCAAGTCCACTTGTATTGTGCAAGAGGGCAATAGCTCAATTGAAGTACATGGACACACTTCTTTACTAGACTCATATGCACGATTGGCAACTTGTATCTACAAGGAGGATTCCATATCAATGGGTAGTAGCTTTAGCCCATTCAAATATATGGTATTGACGAAGCTATGAGTGCTTCCTGTATCCACTAAAATATGTGAAACCTTGCCATTAATGATACCTTTGAGTCTAAGTGTACTTTCCCCTTTGCAATCAATCCATGCATCATGTGAAATGGTACACAAGGAAGCATGAGAATCATGAGTGCCACCCAAATCAAATGGAAATCCATACATGGGATCATAGAATCATTCGTTAGTAGCATCCTCTACTTCATGAATCTCTTCAACCATTGGGTAAGCATCAACATGTAGTAAATTTCCCTCTTGATCTTCTTCTTCTTCATATTCCACATCTTGAGTGATCACCATATTGATTTTTTAATTCTTAACTTTATGCTTTAGCTTATGATCTTGTGACCACTTCTCTTCACATTGGAAGCATAATCCTTTGGTATGTAAGCTTATCATGAGGCAGAAAGTTGCTATTAGAACTGTTTTAGGACAGTTTAGGAGTATTTTTAGCTCTTGAAAAATTGCCTCTTGTCTCAACCATATTTCTAAATGCCTTAGCCAATATTTAGCCTACTAGGGTTAAGTATAAAAGGCTAACTTGTAACTAACCTAGCATCTTTTTGGAACTTTACAACATTTTATGTTTGAAGTCTCAACCTCCCACCATCTAAGAGGGTGTATACTCTTGGCTACCATAGCTTGGGGTGCATACCATGCTATAGCCTCTCATCATTTGATTGTTGGTTCATACTCTTGGCTACAATAGCTTTGGGGTGCATACCATGCTGCAGCCTCTCATCATTTGATTCTTAGCCAACAACGGTAATATCATTACATGCCTAGCCACCTTGGCTATGGTTTCTTGTTTAAATAATCTATTTTTTGTATTTTTAGTTTAATGGCTTCCTATGGAAATGAGCTTCTTTACAACTAGGCTAAGTATAGGGCTAGATATATGTGTCTTCGAATTGAGATTTTCACATGTTTGCATCTATCTTTTTGGTCTTGATGGTATCTATCCTTGCTTTTAATCCTTGCCATATTACAATATTTTGCTTCATGAAAATATTGAGAGGCATTAATACTTGGGCTGAGGCTAGGGTAGCTAGTAACTTCATCGCAGACCTCTAATAGAAGGATCCTATTTGTGGTAGGATATGTGGTTGATTTATTATCTTATCCTTTGACAAGCCAATCAGATACTTGATTCCCAATAGATAAATGTAAGTTTGGGAATGATAGTAGCTCCATGCTTGAGAGGTTATGAGATTTTTGATATAACACCAAATCTACATCTTTGAGGTATGCTTAGGCTTCTTCTACCCAGCCTCTCGCCTTTTCTATGATCTGTCTCATGGTTAGGGTCAAGGTATTCTCCTATCTTCACACTCCCTTTTCCCTTTATCTTAGGTGGTTCTGATATTTTTGCTTCTGCATTGGGAACTTTCTTTTCATTATCTTCCCATTGTTAGAGTGGTTGCAGTGTTTTCAAGTTAATTGTACCTTAGATCTCATTTTCTTCATCTGTTTGCTCTTCTTTCATATCAAAAAAGTGTCTAGGTTACTTAATCTTGATATTGACACTCTTGCTTGCCTTCCTTGTGCTCTCTAGTAATCACATTGAGTTTGATTATTATTGCTTCTTTGTCCAAATATTCTACTCCAAAGAGATGTAAGGATACTAATGGAGTAATTATATTACTAGTGGAAGCTTTCCATCTTGGTGGGCATAAGTGCATGATACTAAATTTGTGGCATCTTACTTTGGCCTTATCTCTATTAGCTTACTCTTTTTTCAGGCATTGAGACAAGACAAGACATGTCCAAGGTGGCTACAATTCTAGTAGGTTACTAGTTCTTGAGGTTTTTTTCATCCAAACCCTTGGCCCCTTCCTCTATCCAATGTCATTACCTAGAACTAGTCTATAGGGCCATAAGGAGTGCATTGGCCTCTTCATTGTATGAGACATAAGGGATCATATATACAGTTCCTTATCTAGTTGGTCCTCCACATAGTGAACTCAAGTGACTTTGTGAGAGTATTGTGATTGGTGCAAAGGCATTTGTGTATCCCTATCAAATAAATGTCTACTCTAGGTGTATCTTGCCTCTGATCATTAGGAGTAAGTAGTACAAATGCAACTCTTTTATCATAGTAAAAGTATCGGTTCATGGGATAGGAATTTTGATGGTAGGGTTGATGTATGGTAATATTAGCAATAGATTATTGGTTTCCTCATGGCCAAATCTCCCACAATTTGTGCATAATCTTAGTTAAGGCTCAAGGTATTCCATTGGAAGTTGCTTGCCTTCACAATATGTGCACTACATGTTACGCCTCATAGGCCATTCTTTCAAGGACTCTTCATGCTTGGAAATCTCTAACTTGGGATTTAACATTTCTTAGGGGTGATCTATTCTCCTTTCCTTTTCTTGACCTTTGGATATGCTTCATTTACAATAGATAGTCATTATTTTCATACACAACTAATACATCAGATCTCAAGCTTGAATGACATGCAAGTGATTTATGCAATTCTTTGATTTTAATGTTAATGAAGACCATGTGGATCTTTCAACTAATAGAGATTCTCCTAATTAATAAGTCATTGAGCATGTTAAAGTTGTTCTTTTTTACATCATCATTGCAAATCAAGTGCTACCTTTTTTCCCAAATATCACTCAAAGCCTTCTACCCTTTCATTAGTATTTTTTAGGTTATTCACCTTGTAAACTTGCTTCAATTGTTTAATCAAACTTCATGATTATCAATCGTTCTATACTTATTGACTTGTCTCCTGAAAATTGGGATTTTTTATTAGATTATGGAGCCACATATTACTCCTAATCTGATTAAGATTGAAGTAGAAATAGTATTAGTCATTCTTTCTATTGCTATTGTCATCTCCAACACTTGCTTGATTAGGAGTTTGGAGGTCATAAAATTCACGTCTAACGGTCTAGCCCCCTCCATGTCGTTCTCAAGTTTGGGTCCTCTTACTAGGTCTATGATCTATTGAACTTGTTCTTAATTTATCTCCTTTTTAAGCTTATCCAATCTTTGCATATGCATGAACCTAGCCACTTATTTTTGGAATAAAAGCTCTCTTGTGAGCAATACCTTATTGTCTTACCACTCAAAGAATAATGAATGAGTGTACACATATATAGTTAGAATTAGAGAGTGAAATGGGTGGCCAACCACATTAGCTTTTATTCCAAAAATAAGTGGCTAGGTTCATGCATATGCAAAGATTGGATAAGCTCAGAAAGGAGATAAATTAAGAACAAGTTCACTAGATCATACACCTAGTAAGAGGATCCAAACTTGAGAAAGACATGGAAGGGCCTAGACCATCATATATGAATTTTACAACCTCCAAACTCCTAGTCAAGCAAGTATTGGAGATGACAATAGCAATAGAAAGAATTAATAATACTCTTTTTACTTCAATATTAATCAGATTAGGAGTAATATGTGGCTCAAGAAGCCAATAAAAAGTCCCAATTATCATGAGACAAGTCAATAAGTATAGAACGACTGGCAACCATGAAGTTTTATTAAACAATTCAAGCAAGTTTGCGAGGTGAATAACCTTTAAAATACTAATGAAAGGGTAAAGTCTTTGAGTTATATTTAGGAAAAAATGCAGGACTTGAGGAAGCCCACAATAGCTTATCTACTCTATTGTTTGATTTAAGGTTGTTTCAAACTCCATTTTCGACTTGTAAATGATACGCATGTTGTTCCACCTTTTTTGGAATCTTCCATAGGTTATTCACAACCTACAAAAAATGTCAAAGATTACGATGTATATAGGTTATTTGGTTTTAGTAACTAGTGACAGACTATTAGAAATAAGTAGTTTCAAGCTACATGTTATTTGACACAGGTTTCTAGTTACAGATTTCACAATTTTGGAGTTTGCTATCGGTTACTATTATATACAACACGTGTTACTAGAGTAGATACTTAATGTATATATTGTAGCAATTCTTGAGCCACATATATTAACACATTCTTCATGTATTTTCTTGTGAATGAGCAAGAATACTATTCTTTGATGTATTATGGTGGTTTTGAGAATATCAGTCTATTAATGTACTTCTGAATAGTTAGAATGTGTGAGAAAACATTGATGCAATAATACAATGTTTTAACAATATACAGTGATTTTCACAATCCTTGGACAATGATATATGTATTATTTCTAAATAATGGTTCATTTTCTATACTTTCTTAGTTTCAATTATATGCAAAAATTCTATTAGTTTCATGGTACAGTTTGTTGATTTCCTAGTTGCTACCACTTTGATAGTTAGTTGTTATTTTGCACAAATGGATCCATGATAAGGAACTATATAACATTAGGAAGTTTGAGGGTACTAACTTCAATTTGTCAAAGGAGCTAATCCAATATGTCATTATATAGAAGAAGTAGTTGAGGCCCATAAGAGGCATAGATAGAAAACTAATAGATATGTTTGAAGAGGATTAGTGAGAACTTAATGCATTTACCAAATCCACAATTAGGTTGCACTTGGAAAATGTTTGGTATTTTATAGCTATGAATAAAACCTCTATGTATGACTTATGGAAGAAGGTATGTAACCATTATGAGAAGGAAACTACCTCTAAGAAGATGTACGTCATAAAAAAGGTGTTTGATCTATAGATGGAGGGATATATTTTTGTCTCCCACCTTAATGAATTCAACATTATGTTTAGTTAGATGCAGGCTCAAAAGTTTAAGTTTAATGATATTGTGGGTGGTTTATTGGCTAAAGAGATATGAAATCCATGGACCTAGGTGAAAATAGTCAAGCATTGGCAACTTAGGAAGAAAGAGCTTAAAAATAGTATAAAGGTAAGAACCAAGACTGTGGACAATCTCGCCTCAAATCCAGGTCCAAGAGAGACATTGAATGCTTCCATTGTGGTCATGAAGGTTATATCAAGAAGGAATATTACAAACGGAAGTGAGAGAAAAAAGATAAGGAGGAGGATAAGGATGTTAACTTGAAAGAAGGTAAACAAAAGTTAAAGATTGAAGAAATAATTATAACATGATTATGCATAATGATGATGGTGAAGTGCTATTTACTTCTACTCTTCTTGCACATATTCTCATTGTAGCAAATTGACAACTGGATCGATATTGGGTATTTCATTTCGGTACATCTTTTCAAGTGACTCCTCATAAGGAGTGGTCATATTCATATGACATGTGTGGATCTGAATAATGACTATATAGCTAATATAGTTCATGTAGGTGATATATAATTTGATTTTTAGAATGGATTTACCTTTACTCTTTTAAATGAACACCATGTGCCCAAGCTTACTAAGGACTCTTACTAAGAGCTTGATATCTACTAGTCAACTAGATGACGTAGAATACTCTGTTACTTTTGGGATTCTGCCATGGAAAGTCCACAAGAAAGGATCATTTGTTGTTGTTAAAGGAGCCAAAATTTGGCACCTTTTATGCCCTTCATTTATCTTCTATAAAAAATTATATATTTATAATAAAATAGAGCAATCAAATGTATCTTTTAGGTATCATTATATCCAAAAAACAAACGGAAATGCTATCATATTTGGGTTACTCGCCTTCTCTTGATTTTTTTAATCTTTGTGTTTGTAAGCATTGTATATATGGAATGCCTACATGTTTAGCCCATTTAAAAAACTTAAATAGAAAAATAAGTGAGCTACTTAACTTACAATAATATATGTGATGCAGTGCAAGTGCTAGTGCATCAAGGATGCAAAAAGAGGGCATAAGTGATGCTTCAACTAGTGAGTAGAAAGCAGGGAGATTTATTAAGCAAAAGGTTTATTAGGCATGCTCAATGATCCACCCCCATAAGGTGCCACAAATGATCCATGGTGATATAAGTTGTAAGGCCCCCATTATGAGGAGAAGCCATGTGTGAGCATTGAACATTGGGTGGGTCTTGACTTGTATTGTAAAGAAGTTAATTCCCACATGAACAATTAAACTAGAAATACAAAGAAATAGACTATTTACCAAGAAACGATAGCCAAGGTAGTTAGGCCACATGAAAAATGATATTACCATTGATGGTTGAGAATCAAATGATGAGAGGTTGCAGCATGGTATGCACCCCAAGCTATGGTGGCCAAGAAGATGCACAATCTTAGATGGTGGGAGATTGAGGCCTCAAACATGAAATGTTGTAAAATGGAAAAAAGATACTTGGCTAGTTACAACTTAGCTTTTTACACTTAACCCTAGTAGACTAATTATTGGCTAAGGCATTAAGGCACTTTTACTCTATTACAAGCTATCCCAACCTAGAAGAGCTTTGTCCTCAAAGGTGAATTTGGGACAAGATACAAGGATGAGTATAAGAATTGCTTGAAATAGATGAACTAATACTGAAATAAGAGTTCATGATGAAGAAGGCCAAATAAGTCAATGAAGAAAGAGCTTATAAGTGGAACAAACTATTGTAGGTCCTTACAATATCTTGAACTAGAAGTGTCCAATTTCCATGTTGAGCTATAGAAATGTAAAGGAAAATCTGTAGTATCCAATCATGCCATCAAAATCAAATTCTGATGAAGATAAAGCATTTAACATCAAAATAGAAATTTAATACAACAAGCTTATTTTTTTCGAGTGAATGAACTATCTTCTTGAAGAAGCCATAGAAATTGTTCCAAATATGAAGCATGTTGAAGGAGATTCTTCCATAGGCAAAACCTTCCACTTAATAAGATACTCCACAAGAATACAGTTCCTTAGAACTTTCTCTCGCTTATCAATAATCTTTTCAGGTACATAAATGATCAAACTATCTTCATCAAGGGGAGGTATTTCTTCAAGAACTTGGATTTCAGTGCCAACATCATTCTTGAGCTAAGATACATGAAAGATATTGTGGGTGCATGTAGTTGAAGGTAAATCAAGTTGATAGGCAAGATTCCCAACTCTCTTAATTATTTGGTATGGACCATAATACCTATAAGCAAGTTTATTATGTCCTCCCTTAAGAGAAGCATAACTGGATTTTGGACCCTTCAAGAAAACCCATTCACCTTTGCCAAACTCCACATGTCTTCTTTTCTCATTCGCATAGGCCTCCATTGTCTCTTAAGCTTTTCCAATGCTATCCTTGCATTGCTTCATAAGAACCTCCATCTTCTTTAACTCTTCATGAGCATTGGGATTCACATCATCATGAAACAATGAGGAAGGCACTTAAATCTTGTTGCCATATAATACTTCAAAAGGAGACATTCAATACTCATGTGATGAGTATTATTATTACAAAATTCAGCAAGATGAAGCCAATGGTCCCATGTGTTTTGTGTGTCATGGAAAAAATGACACAAGTAAAGTTCTAGCCATTTGTTGACCCTTTCAGTTTCCCCATCCGTTTGTGGATGATAAGCCATATTAGGAGTCAAAATAGTCTCCATAAAAGAGAATAAAATTCTCCAAAGCCTCCTTTTTGAGTCTATCCGTCAATGGAGCTGCCACATGAGCATAATTCTTGATGAACCTCCTATAGAAGGATGATAATCCAAGGAACCCTCTCAAAGAGGTTGCATTCACAGGAGGAGACCATTCTTTAACACATTTCACCTTGTTGGGATCCACTTTAATTCCTTTCTCTCTCACAACATGACATAAGTATTCAACTCTAACGCCTTTCTCTCCCACAACATGACCTAAGTATTCAACTTCATCTTCCATAAAAGAACACTTTGTCATCTTGGCAAATAGTGTATGTCTTCGTAATGTGTCAAAGACCTCTCAAATATGCTTCAAATACTCATCCTTGGATTTTCTATAGATGAGAATATCATCAAAGAAAATAAGGACCGTTTTGAACAAGAAGGGCTAAAATATTTCATTCATGAGGGCTTGAAAAGTAGCAAGCACATTGGAAAGCCCAAAAGGCATAACCAAGAAGTAGTGTAACCCTCTTTCAGTCCTAAAAGTTGTTTTGAAATGCCATGCAAAGTTTTTGGTTGTTAAGCTCCTACCTTCAATGATAGGGCATGATCGAGACAAAAAATGTATTTATTTAACTTAGCAAAATTTGAAATGCCTTCAACGTACACAAAGAGATTTCAGTAGTTATTGGAGTAGTCTCTAATGAACATTCTTCTTTGAGCATGTGCATACCATATTCTTTGGAGCCTTTCTTTTTCCAAAGGGAAAACGAAAACATCAATCATTGCTTGCTTGAACTCCTCCCAAGTGAGGAAGTTTTTTCCAATCTTGTGTATGTAATGCTACCAAGTATGAGCATAACTTTCAATATGAAGAGCCGCGAAATAAATCTTGGCTTCTTCACTTCTAAGATAAAGGGTGAAGTATAATTCAAGCTTATTAATCCATTCCTCTCACTCTAAAGGTGAATCATTATCCCCTATGAAATTAATGATATTGATATTTTCTTTTTACTCTTTTTCATTGTAAGGAAAAAGTCTTATTAGATGAAGCCATAGAGAAGATCAAGGAAAAGATGAGACAAGAAAAGAGATAGAACAAGTAGAGTTAGCTAGGAAAAAGCTAGAAGAGAAAGAAAAGCTAGAGCAAAATATGTGAAAACAAGTAGAAGAAAACAAGAAGAAGAAAGTTAGGAAAAATATTGAGAAAGTAGAAAGAGGCAAAGGAGCCAAGCTAGAAAAACAAGTGTGGAGAGCTAGGAAGCCAAAGGAAGAAGATAGGCTAGAACAAGAAGAGCCAAAAAAGATAGATCAAGGCATGAAGGCCAAGGAAGAAGACATAGAAGATGACTTAGACTTAGGAAAAAACCAAGAAGGAAGAAGTAGAGTAGCTCAGAGTCACTACTACTCCCTATATAGGTGTTTCTCACTCCAACGCCTTGGTATAACTCTTACAAATGCCCAAATGCTCCCCCAAAAAGGCTTGAACAAGTTTGGAGTGAGTAGAAGATCAATGAGGCTTATTCATGAAAGCTTGAAGTAAAGCTCTTCTTCTTGAGCCTAAGCAAGTGATGAAAAAGCTCCTTGAGTAATAATTTTTCAAATTGATTATATCTAGCTTTTGCAATTAGAAGCTCTTCCTATTGGGCCTACACAAGTGATGAAAAAGCTTCTTGAGTAATACCGTTTTGAATTGATTATATCTATCTTTTGCAATCATAGGATTCCTTCATTTTAAAAAATCTATTGCACAATTTTTAGACGTTAAGTATATGTTACATTGATAAATGAATTATATAAGAATATTCATTGTATATAGCTAGAAGGCTGGCAGGGTTGTATGCCCTACCACCTTTTTTTTCCCCTTTGTATACAACCTTTGCTATTTGTGTTGGAAATTTACATTGTAGTCATCACTGTTATTATCAATATATGCGTTGCTATTTGCGTTACAGATTAGCGATGCCAATAGTGGTGGATTCACCATGTCACTAATAGCAATGTGAATAGCAATGATGGGGGCAATTTTTCCTATGAATAATTCTGTCACTTTAAACATCGATATTGGGTCTATATATTGTAGTGAAATTTTAGGGGTCCAGGTCCTTTCCATGTGCAATCGATCAATATAGCCAACAATGTGTAAGAAATACTTGAGGATGAAGGTATAGGTTTTTCAACAAGTATGAAATCAAACTATACTACCCACACTAGTACACCCACAAATCCCCAATGATGTTATTGCTTATTTCCATCAAAGCTTATAGAATCATTGAACTCAATCCCAAAGATGAAGATCTAATACCCACTGCTTATCTTAGGGTCAAGATAAGCCTTTATTGATGAAGGCGCTGACTATAACATTATGACATATGATGAATGGATGAGCATTAGGCAACCTCTACTAATTTTGACAATTGCAAAGGTGAATCCATACAGAGGAACTCCTTACACTTTGTTGGGAAAATGGTGAAACATATTGATTATCAAGACTAAAAGTCTACTAACCATCTTATTGAGAAACACATATCCTTGAGCAGGGTTTAGCTATGGAGATGGAAGTCATTGATAAGAAGCATGATGATTAAGACTAGACAAATTGATTGTTACTCAAGAAAATTAGGTTCCAATATAGATTAGCTTGGACTCATAAACACAATCTTGAGTAGAGAGAGACAAGACTAAAAGTACAAAGTACAATAGCATTCTCATTCAAATGATTGTCAAGTATATTGCTTTATAGTTCCATGATGGTAGCACTTTTCCACATTGTGCCTATTGGGGATATAGGCAGCTTCTCGTAGGCTGTTGCATGTTCCTTACCCTATTGCTCCATATAAAGAGGCTGTCTTAGGAGTGTGATTGCATAAATATCAACAGCCCTTCTGATGCAAAGAGGCATATTCCATGGTGGATTCCGTGAGGTTTTGCGGTGGATTTCACAAAATTATATTTATTGCCGGGGCTCATACACAAGGTGGATTCCTTGTGCAAAAAGTCGATAGGGACGCCTGTCCTTTTCGGGCGTCTTGTTAATTTAATGTGCAAGTGGGTGATTCCATAGTAGGTGATTTCGCAAAATACATATTTAAATTAATAGAAGTTTATGAGTTTAGAGTGCGCACTCGTAATAAATTAAGGTTAGGATTGAGTTCTAACCAATTTATTTATTTTGTAGCTGAAGATTACTAGGTATTCACTTTTGTCTGTTTAATTTTATTATTTTTTAACCATTGTGAATGCTTCAGTTGATGTGTAGAGTAGGCAGCAATGGCGTTGGGAAGCACTGGGCGATAGCGTGTATTCAAATTATTTAGAAGAAATTATCATTTCTGATGGGCGCGCATCTTAGGCGTGGTGCCAATATTTATTTTGACGCACTTATTTATTGAAGCGCCTGATATTTATTTATTATTTTGTATGCGCATGCGCGCACGATTTAAATATTTGTTATTGGACATTGTATTTGGGCACAACCCGACTCTTTGGACGTCCAATATTTTTAATTCTTTAGTGGGACAAAAGCAAACACAAAAGCTAAAGCGTGCTAATTGTAAATTGGGCTATTTTTTGAGCTTGGAGATGAATAATATATCAAATACATGCTTTGTGGAGCGCTCACACAAGGCATGGGAGGAGATTGTACCCAATTAGTCTTTTGCTTCATGTCGTGCAAGTCTTCTCTCTTATTTTTTATGCAATTCTTGGGGACCTTCCGGCGCTCACTACACGCGCATGCAGCATTCGATCTATGCACCAGTGGTATTAGAGCGAAGCTGAGATCGAGGGCTTCCAATCACTTACCATCTCACGTGAAGGCGGAGCTCCTGGAACGATCGAGCTCTACAGCTAGTCTCATGGTAATCTGTCAATACCAATGTGTTCCTGGCAATGAAGAAGCCCCTGCTACACTATTGGATCGTGAAAGACTGGCCTCTACAGGCCGAGGACCAACAGACAAGCTCATACATCAAGTCGCCTACTCACATATAAGAGAAGAAGTTTATTATTATTGTTTAAGGAGATAAGCTTTAAAAAACCTTATAGGAGCTTACAACACTTTAAAATTTTGATTTACTACGGTGGGACCACGTCGTCACAGACGGCGTCGTCAACAAACGCCCCCCCCCCCTTATACATCATTTTAAAAAAAGGCCTATAAATTCTATTAAGCTTGAAAATCTTAATCACAAAAGTCACCTATTAATCCTTCTATCATGGGTGCTCACAGTACCTGAATTCTTGAACCGGTTTAAAGCTTCCAGTTGCATGCATTCACACTAGTTAATTCTGAACTGGTTTTTACCCTCATTGTAATCTACTATTCGCCCTGCACTGTGATAGAGTTCAATTCCAGCAAACAGATTATAACACGCAGTCTACACGCACGAATTATCTTCTTGGAAGACGACCGTGATATCAAATTCCGCATCTGCAAAGAAGAAAAACTATAAAAAGCTATTTTTTTAAAAGAAAAAATAAGCCTTGTAAACCCAACTTTGAGCTACGCTCATCCCGCTAACAAGATTTTGAGTGTGTGAGGTCTTTTGGAATTTTGCAGGATGTCTGATCAAACCATGGAAGATTTTATGGTTGAAGATGACCTACTCGAACCAACGATGGAGCAAAAATTGGATTTGATTATGATGCAGCTTTAAGAGGAACGAAAAGCACGTCAAACTTTGCAAGCTCAATTGGCCAATCTGCAACGATCTATCACCGATCAAGATAGACTGCAATCTGAAGATCTTATACGACATATGATCAATGCAACACTTGAAGCGCAATCTATTAAAAAAGAAACAAAGATAAGTAAAAGAAATTTCAAATTTCGTACGTTCAATGGGTCACATGATGGAAAGACTACTTGCTTTTATCAGTCAATTTGATGATTATTTCCATGAAGAATAGTATGCTGAGAAAGACAAAATTAAGTGTGTCACTAATCATCTAGTGGACAAAGCATCCCTATGGTGGACTGTTGTCCTCAAGAGCATTGATTGTCCTACTATTGACTTTCCAAAAGAAATTTTTGCAGAATTTCCTTCCATCCCAATTCCACGAAAAAGCAATTAAACAATGGGATCTTCTGCAATAGAGGGACTGTGAGCCTATTTTACAATATACCAAGCGTTTTTGGAATGCTTTATTGCAACTTCGAAGGCTCGAAGATGTACCTGAGGCAACCCATAAACGCAAGTTTATGTCTGGATTACTTGGACATTTTTATACGGAGGTCAACATGTTCAAGCCAACGACTCTCAAAGTTGCAATTTCCTTGGCCCATGACACTGAAGACAAAATTCGAGGATGAGAGAAGCGACCACAACGATTTCAAACTAATGGTAACTTTGGTTCAAAACAATTCAATTCAAATTTTTGAAGATTCAATCAAAACTGTTTCCTTCCATCTTCATTTCGTAAATCTTGGACATGACCCCCCGCTTTACCATCAAACACAAATCCAAACCCTAAGCCATCTTTCCAGCAAAATCCCAATATTCCTAAACTTTCCGCTATTACCAATAATGTGTCTAAAGCCAAACCTAGAGTCTCTTACAAATGTCATCAATCCGGACATCTAGCGGCGAATTGTTAATCCAAAAAGCCAACTATACACATCAATTATTTGGAAGGGACAAAAGATGAAGAACATGAAGAAATGCCAGATTTCACGGAAGATGATGACGATATCGGTACCACTTCAAATACTTTACCAAGTATGTCAAATCTCCATTCTTTATTAACGATGAAATGCCTTGTGCATGGTAAAGAAAAGACTATTTTACATGATGATGGAAGCACACACGACTTTATTTCTGCAAAATTGGTCAAAGGATTGAATTTACATACTATTTCTACACATTATCACATCAAGGCTGCATTCTTAGGCACTAGATACAATGGAACACAAGAAGTGCATGACTTAGAAATTAAAATTGGTGATTATGTTGAATGTAGAAATTTCTTAGTTGTGCCCTTGAAATCTAGTGACATTATCTTAGGAATGCCTTGGCGTCATCAATACAATCCTAATATAGATTATTCCATGCATTCAATGAAAATTCATTCTAATGGGAAACAAATTACATTGCATGGTATGCACACTTTCGATAATTTTCCATTGCTTAGTCATACACGGGCTAAACGTGCATTATGAAAAGGTAGAAAATCCTATTTAATATGGGTGAATGAAATTGAAGCTAAAGAAAATCAAATGCATCTTAAGCACGCACAATTTTTTCATAATTTCAAGATTGTTTTGCTACTAACTTACCACCTGGCTTACCACCTATACGTCCCAAAGATCACAAAATAGACCTAAATCCTGGATCACAACCACCATGTAAAGCACCATATAGACATAACCAAATTGAACAGAAAGAAATTCAAGTCCCCCAAGTTGAAGAATTGTTAACCTGAGGACTCATTAGACCTAGTAGTTCTCCATTTGGTGCACCTATTCTATTAGTGAAGAAGAAAAATAACACCTATCGCATGTGCATTGATTATCGTACCCTAAATAAGATCATTGTTAAGAATAGATAGCCCATTTCTAGGGTAGATGATCTTATGGACAAGCTACAAGGATCTACAATATTTAGCAAGATAGATCTTAAATTTGGATACTATCAAGTAAGATTGGATACATCTTATATATTCAAAACTACATTTAGAACACAATTTGGACACTATGAATTCCTTGTTATGTCTTTTGGTTTAACTAATGCACCAACCACATTTTTCAGTAAGAATGAGAACGAGCATTATGAACATTTATATTTGGTTTTCAAATTATTGAAAGAGAATCAATTATATGCTAATTCGGAAAAGAGTGAATTTTTTCAAACACAAATTGAATACCTAGGACATATTGTTTCATTTGATGGTATTAAAGTTGACCCTAAAAAGATAGAATCAATTTTGAAGTGGCCAATACCTAAAAATGTGCATGAATTATGTTCTTTTTTAGGTCTTGCTAGCTTTTACAAAAAATTTGTGAAAAAATTTTCGTTGCTTGCATTACCTTTGACAAAATTATTAAAGAAAGGCATTGTGTATCATTGATCTGACAATCAACGAAAGTCCCTTGATTTACTGAAACATGCTTTAACTCATGCTCCTGTATTGCAATTACCTGACTTCAATAGACCATTTTTCCTAGTAGTCACTGATGCTAGTGGATCTGGAATATAAGCAGTCCTTATGCAAGATTCTCATCCCATAGCCTACTCTAGCTGCAAACTTAAACCCTCTGAGCTTAAGTATTCTACCTATGATAAGGAATTGCTAGCTGTAGTACAATCGTTACGTCAATGGAAACACTATTTAATGGGATCTAAATTCATGATCAAAACTGACCAACAAAGCATTAAACATCTCCTTAGTCAACCACAGATATCTGACCGACACATTAAATGGGCTGCTTTTATTCAAAGTTTTCATCCACTCATACAATATCAACACGAAAAAGAGAATGTTGTTGCCGATGCTTTAAGTAGAAGACCAACTATACATAATATTTCTGTGATATCTTTTGACTCTCTTCTCCCTATGAAAGATACTTATCACCAAGACCCTAGATTTCAAGTTGATTGGAATAAATTAGTTGCAAATAATTGGATTCCCATTGATTCATTGTTTTACACTTATGGATTTATGTTTTATGAAAAAAGATTATGTGTAACTGTTCCATTTCAATCATTTGTTTTACATGAAATTCATTGTCTCCCATACCAAGGCCATAGAGAAATTATTTCTACTTTGTGTACACTGATTGAAAAAAATTTTTGGCCACACATGGAATCTGATGTATCTAACTTTGTATCTGAATGCTTAATTTGCCAAAGAGTTAAAAGACACCATGGTAAACAATATGGTTTATTAATGCCTTTACCAATTCCAGAATGACCATGGGAACAGATATCAATGGATTTTATCACTGGTTTGGCCAACACTAAAGCTAATCATGACATGATTTGGACTATTGTCGATAGGTTTAGCAAACAAGCATATTTCATTCTATGCAAGAAAACGTTAACTGCATCTCAAGCTGCTCAATTGTTCTTAAAAACTGTTTTCACTAATCATCGTTTGCCAAAAGTTATTATTTTTTACCATGATTCTAGATTCTGTAATAATTTTTGGATTACTTTGTTTGCTAATTTAGGAACAAAGATTGATTTTTCATCTACATTTCATCCTAAAACAAATGGGCAAACAGAAGCTACTAATAGTACCATTTTAGATCTTTTGCGTGCACACACAATTTCAAAACCATAAACATGGGATTCACATTTACATCTACTTCAATTTGCATACAATAACACACCATATACAACTACACAGAAAGCACCATTTGAAATTATTTATGGATATAGATTACCTACACCTGTTACATCATTGTCAAACAAAGTTTAAGCTACTGATGATATGGCTAATATGCATGCTACCATTTTTTTATGAAGTTAAAGATATAATTGCCAAAGCCTAGCAATCATACACAAAACAAGCCAACAAGAAAAGAAAAGCTATGAGTTTCAAAGTTGATGATTATGTTTGGTTACGAATTGAAAAGCGAAGATTACAAAGTGTTGACAAACACCCTGTTGTAAAGTTAGCTCCTAGATTTTATGGACCTTTCAAGATCATTCACAAAATCAATGACAATGCATTTAAACTAGAATTACCACAACACTGGAAAATCCACAACACTTTTCATATCAGTTCATTACAACCTTTTAGAGGCCAATTACCTGTACACCCTGTCTATGAAAACCCTCCTTTACTAGAAGAAGAAACCGAAATCCTTCATCCTGAAACTATTCTAGATACTGACTTTATGACCACTAGAACTGGCCGTAGATATTCTAGATATCTAGTTAAGTTTTAAAATCATCCTGTTGAAGAGGCCCAATTTATGCACGCTCGAGACCTAAGTACTTACCCCTCACTGTTGGCTCCACATTGAGCTAATAGCAATTGAGGACAATTGCTATCCCACCTGGGGGTATGATGCCAGGAGGCATATTCCACAGTGGATTCCGTGAGGTTTTGCGGTGGATTCCGTAAAATTATATTTATTATCGGGGCTCATACACAAGGTGGATTCATTGTGCGAAAAGTCAATGGGGACGCCTATCCTTTTCAGGTGTCTTGTTAATTTAATTTGCAAGTGGATGATTCCGTAGCGGGTGATTCCGCAAAATACATATTTAAATTAATAGGTGTTTATGAGTTTAGAGTACACACTCGTAATAAATTAAGGTTAGGATTGAGTTCTAACCAATTTATTTATTTTGTAGCTGAAGACTGCTAGGTATTCACTTTTATCGATTTAATTTTATTATTTTCTAACAATTATGAATGCTTCAATTGATGTGTAGAGCTGGCAGCGGTGGCATTGGGAAGCATTAGGCGATAGCATGTATTCAAATTATTTAGAAAAAATTATCATATTTTATGGGCGTGCATCTTAGTCGTGGCGCCAATATTTATTTTGATGCACTTATTTATTGAAACGTCTGATATTTATTTATTATTTTGTATGCACATGGACGCACAATTTAAATATTTGTTATTGGACATTATATTTGGGCACATCTCGACTCTTTGGGCGCCCAATAGCTTTAATTCTTTAGTGGGACAAAAGCAAACACAAAAGCTAAAGCGTGCTAATTGTAAATTGGGCTATTTTTTCAGCTTGGAGATGAATAATATATCAAATATATGCTTTGTGGAGCACTCACACAAGGCATGGGGGGAGATTGTACCCAATTAGTATTTTGCTTCATGTCGTGCAAGTCTTCTCTCTTGTTTTTTGTGCAAAAGTAGAGTTCTTTTGTTCTTGGGGACCTTCTGGCACGCATAGTCAATCACAACCATAAAAAGCACTGAGTATACTGAGGATATCATGAATAAAACCTTGCTAAGTGTAGACATGGAAAAACCAACCATATAAAGCTAGAGGCCATCACACAGGGCCTCACTAATTGTGCACAAGCTATAGTACACAGGTCACATGAGGGTTACAAAGCTTATGATTGGAGCATTAATGCAAGTACATACAAGGCTTTAAAAAGTCAATCTGAATAGTGGGAATAGAAGGATTGATGAGGCTTGTCCTTCTACTCTCGAGTGTCTTCTTCTTCTTCATGGTCTTCTTCTTCTTTGGCAGTTGCTAGGTAGGCCTTCTATGATCTTTTCCTGGCATAACGAAATTTTTCAATGTGGCATGTTCTTTTATAAAAGTCACAAACATGTCCTTCTTCCCTTTGTACTTGTTCACATAGAGTACCTATTCTTCTTTTGAAGTGCTTGCTTCCTCTTTATCTTTGAGCTTCTCCTCCCTCTCAAGGAGTGATGCTTTGATGTCTACCAACTTTGGATTTGGCATATTAATTAGTGTGGTGGAGACATTACCAAAATCTTGAGAAAGACTCTTGAGTAAGACTCCAATGCATATGTCTTCTTCCATTTTTAAGTTAATCCGTGCAACTTGAGTTAGCAGACATTCCATATAATTAAGGCGAGCTACAAGAGATGTATTAGCCTTCATATCCAAGCTGAAAAACTCAATCAGCAATCCATATTTTGAAGACTTATATTAGGCACCAAATAGTGTGTCCAACTATACCCAAGTGGCATAATAGTAGCACATGTGTCTACGCTGTGGATATAATTGTCATCAAGCTCAAGCTCGATGATTGCTTGGGCTCTATCATCATTTTTTTTGCCATATTGCTAATGCAAGAGTAGCATCTATGGGTTTCTTCTCTTAGCCACTGGTTATTGACCAAAGGCCCTTCTTCATCAGGATCGACTTCATCCTTGTCCACCAAGTGTGCGAGCTCATTTCTTTGAAGCGGCATGATGGTGAGTCTTTTCCCATATTGGATGACAAGAGCAATAGTAAATTAGCACCAAAAATCTTAGATTAGACTAGAAAATGAGTTTCTTATATGTGTCAAGAGACACAAGTGCCAAGAAGCACTAATGAGTATCAAAAGATACTATGCTTGTTGAGCTTAATGTTGAATGTTGATGGTGAATCTTCCCCTCCTTGTTGATTGATATGGAAATCTTGCTGGAACTTCAATGTACAGTGGATCGGAGTGGCCAACACTTGAGTGAGTTGAGAGGATTTAGAAAATGGAGTGAAAAATGAGCTTGGGTAAAAATGGCTATGGTTACCTTTTAGGGTTTCCTAGTCCTAACTACTTTTTTAAATGTAGCCACCCCCACAATGGACTATTTGAGCTCAAAATTTTTCAAGAGAGAGCCCACAAAGCCCTAAGGTAGTTGGATGAATCACACTATGTGTTGATGGCCGAAGTTGTACGATTACTAGAGGACATGGTTCTAATAGGGAGCTGAAGCAGGCGCAATGCTGGAGTGAATGTAGCTTAATGTCAGGCTAAGATGTGATAGAGAGCTACACCAAAAGTAGTGGAAGAAGTCTCCAAAAGGAATCATGTAGAGATATGGCTTCTATTGAGAGATATAGGAGCTCCAAGATAGGTAGGTACTATTGGCTATAGTAGGTAAGAGAGGTAGAGTGAAGATAGAGTGAGGAGATGAAGACATCTAATGAAGCTAAGTTGACCAAAGGTTGTGGAGAGATGGAGGAATACTAAGCTAAGCTAAACCAAGCTTACCATGGCTCTAATACTATGTTGAGAAACATGAATCCTTGAGCAATGTTTAGTTATGGAGGACAGAAGTCAATGATAAGAAGCATGATGACTAAGACTAGACACATTGATTGTTACTCAAGTGAATTAGGTTTCAAGATAGATTAGCTTGGATTCATAAACACAATCTTAAGGAGAGAGAGAGACAAGACTGAAAGTACAAAGTACAATAGCATTCTCATTCAAATGATTGTCAAGTACATTGCTTTACAACTCCATGATGGTAGTACTTTTTCACATTGTGTCTATGGGATACGTGCAGCTACTCCTAGGCTATTGCATGTTCTTTGCCCTACTACTCCATACAAAGATAATGTCTTAGGAGTGTGATTGCCTAAATCTCAACACATCTTCTATGTGCTTCATGATACTCTCCTAACACTAAAGTGTTGAGATATCGAGCTCCACTCGTGATATGCCAGGGTGACTGTTGTGCATTTATGTCACCGACTTGTCAGTTGTAGACGCGGTTGGTACACCGCCCATGAATAATAGCTACATGACAGCTATCCTTATCTACTCTAGTTTGTGGCTCAGTTAGTATGCCACCTTAGTTAGTTGAGTTTTCGTTTGAGACCCATATATAGGGTTCTTCTATTTCTATGTATGAGAGTTCTTTTGGCTTCCACAACTAAGAAGAGGAAAACTGTTTTCAGCCTCCACCCTTGTGTGTATTCCCCCATTGTGCAAGCAAGAAAGCTACAAGTGAGACTCCTTCCTTCTCTCCCACAATCTTGACATGGTATCAGAGCCTTGTTCGTGGTAAGGAGCTCAAGAAAGCAAGCCAAGCTCGCGGTGTTCTGGTAAGAAGAGCAGTGTTGCTTTCATTTTCTGTTTTGGGAGCAGATCTCTGTAGGTAGCACAGCCGAAAATTGCAAGAGTGCATTGTCTCAGGTTGAGACGCCCTTTGTGGTGAAGTAAGAGGGCAGTATATGCTGCGGGAAAGGGCGTTAGCCCTTGGCGACCCTGTTTTTTTTATTTGAGGCCATTTCGGGGCCTGTTTTGGAGGCGAAAGTTTTCTACACGCACTCAGGAAAAAGCCATGTTTTATGCTGTGCGACCACTGTTCTACATGTCGGTGAAAAGTTACCACAGAAATTGCATCGTATGCTTGTGTGCAGAGACATTGGGAGTTACAGAATCATCCTTGGTTCTTGTATATGCAAAATCGTCACTAGGAAGTAACTGTGTGGTCAAATACCACTTTCGCCAGTTTTGCAGATTTGCCCTTGTGAGGGTGAAGCTGTGGTTTTTGCAGTGACAGAATTTTTTGCAGTGTTCTGTAATGGCGTCTGATTCTCTTTCACGGATTGTAACTGAAAAGCTTGACAAGAACAACTTCCAAGCATGGAAGTTTAGAATGACAAATTTCCTTATGGGACAAGGATATTGGGAATTTGTTGCAGGAAATGAAGAAGAACCAGTTCTTCCTGATGTTCCCAATCAACAGCAAATGCAGGCATTTAAAGCATGGCATGAGAGAGCCAGAAAAGTTATGTATTGGCTGTCTATCAACATTTCAGACTCTATGATTGTGCATATTCAGGATGCAAGTACGCCAAAGGAGGCATGGGATACTTTGTCAAAAATGTATATCGCCAGTGGAAGATGATGATTTAGTTTCTGTGACCTTGAATGGTCTAGGAAAGGATTATGCACAATTTCGAACATCCATTTCCGTCCGTGAAAGATTTCCTGATTTTGAGGAGTTGATTGCTCTTCTAATTTCTGAGGAGCAGAGAAATGGTGGTGCATCTTCTTCAGAAGGAACTTCAAAAGAAACTGCCTTCTACTCAAATGCTGGAAGAGGTAGAGGCAGAGGTAGAGGAGGCCGATTTGGAGGCCGTGGTAGAAATCAGAATATGCAGCAAACTCAAGAAAACAAGTCCTATGGAGGAGGACGTGGTAACTCTAGAGGCAGGGGGAGCCAAAGAGGTCGTGGTGGATGGCAAAGAGGCCAAAATGCAAACAGTAATGTTGAATGCTACTACTGTGGTAAAATGGGTCATATGGCTAAAGACTGCTATAAAAAGTAGAATGACATCATGAATGGAAAACTGCAACAAGGGAATTATGCATCTTCTAGTAGACAGGGTGATGACAGAAATGAGCATTTGTTTATGGTGTAGCACGTGAACAATTCTGTGACAAGTGCAAAAGAAAGCAATGATGTATGGTATGTTGACTCAGGTGCATCAAACCACATGACAGGTCATGCAGAATGGATGGAGGATGCAAGGAAAATGGAAAAACCAGGATTTGTGGAGACTGGTGATGATACTGCACATCCTATTGTGCAGATTGGAAAAATTCCTTTGTCTAATGCAGGATGGGAAAAAGAAACACCTGTTTGATGTATTTCATGTCCCGAATATCACCAAGAATCCGGTTTCTGTTGGTCAAATGGTTGAGCAGGGCTTGCAGGTCAGATTTAATCCTCATGGATGCTTTGTTGAGGATATGAAAAACAAAGGTCGCTTGATAGCAAAAGGAAAAAAGAAGGGCAGAATGTTTACGTTAGATGCAGACATGTCTGAATTGAGTGCCGCAATGTTTGCACATGGAACCGGTGTAGTTGCAGATATTGATATCTGGCATAAACGCATTGGTCATGTCAATGTACAGCGACTTAAATCAATGCAGGCCCAAAATATTGTTGCAGGATTGCCAAAATTCAAGGTTGCACAAATGCATAAGGTATGTGAAGCCTGTCAATTTGGAAAACAGGCAAGGAAACCATTTCCTAGACATGTTCAAGAGAGTGAGAAGCCATTGGATTTAATCCACTTTGATGTGTGGACTACTAAAGCTGCATCTCTTGGAGGCTGTCATTATTTTATCACTTTTATTGATGACTATAGCAGAAAAGTTTGGGTGTATTTTATGAAAAAGAAAAGTGAAGTTTTTGGGCATTTCAAAACTCTTAAAGCTATGGTTGAAAAAGAAACAGATCTGCAAATAAAATGCCTAAGGTCAGATGGAGGGGGAGAGTACCTCTCAAATGAGTTTGCAATGTTCTTGCAGGAGCATGTCATAAAGCAGCAATATTCATGCAGTCATACCCTACAGCAAAATGGAATTGCAGAAAGAAAAAACTGGCATATTGGAGAGGTATCTCGTTCCATCCTCAATGAAAAAGACTTGCCAGATTTTTATTGGGCTTAAGCAGTTGTTACAGCAGTCTATATAATGAACAGGACTCCCACTGCAGCAATACATGGGATGACTCCAGAGGAGAGGTATACTGGTAGGAAACCAAATATTTCTCATTTGAAAATTTTTGGTTGCATTGCCTATGTACATGTGCCAGATGAGTTGAGATTCAAGTTGGATCCAAAAGCTGAGAAGTGCATCTTTATTAGTTACTCTCTGCAGCAAAAAGGGTATAGATGCTATAACCCTTCTACTCGTAAGTTTACAGTGAGCAGAGATGTTGTTTTTTATGAGATGAGTAGCTGGTATAAACCAGTAAATGTGATTGATGATGTAGATGCACAAAATGGTAATGCTGCACAGAATTCACAGCAGCAGTCACAAAATATTAGTGGACCTGGAGCGTCCTCTAGCAGTGGTTCACATTCTTCGCCATGGACAGGCAGATTGAGATCAGGAGAATCTTCTCAAAGCAATGCAAATAGTGGTATGCAGGTATCACGAAAAGGAAAAGAGAAGGTTGATCAGCCCATGTTTGATGTGAATGCAGGTCACTCTTATGTGGATGGTGAATCCAGTGGCTCAGAACAGAGCATTGATGATGAGTTGGGTATTCCTTCTATTGTTACACTTGGAGTAAGGAAGACCAGGGATATTTTGAGAGCACCTGGGAGTGAACCTATTTTGCGCAAGTCTAGGAGAGCTAGGTATCCTGTGGATAGGCTGAAATATGATGGATTTACATCCATTCACTATGCCTATATGGTCAAAGTGATACAGGAACCAGAACCCACTTCTTTTAAGCAAGCCATGGGAAAAGATAAATGGGAGAGAGCCATGGATGAAGAAATGGATGCCTTGGAAGCAAATGCTACATGGGAATTGGTACCTTTGTCTAAAGGTAAGAATGCAATTGGCTGTAAGTGGGTTTATAAGGTGAAGCACAATGCAGATGGTTCTGTGAACAGATACAAGGTAAGATTAGTAGTCAAGGGGTATGCACAAACATATGGCATTAACTATGAAGAAACATTCAGTCCGGTTGCAAGGATGGCAACAGTAAGAGCAGTCATTGCTATGGCTGCATCAAAGGGATGGTCTTTACATCAGATGGATGTAAAGAATGCCTTCTTGCATGGTGATTTGCAAGAAGAGGTCTATATGGAGCAGCCACCAGGTTATGTGCATGCTATTCATCCTGAGTTTGTTTGCAGGTTGAAGAAAGCCTTGTATGGCTTGAAGCAAGCACCTAGAGCATGGTCTGACAAGATAGGGAAGTATCTTGTCACTATTGGCTTTCAGATTTCCAAGGCAGATTTCTCACTTTATGTGAGAAAAACAGAGAAAGGTATTATGCTGCTTGTCATTTATGTTGATGATTTGATTATGACAGGTGACAGTGATGAAGATATCCTTCATGTGAAAATGCTATTGAAGCAAAAGTTTGAGATGAAGGATTTGGGAGAGCTGCGTTATTTCTTGGGCATTGAGGTGATTAGATCACCAAGTGGGATACAGCTCTTGCAGAGGCAGTATGGATTGGACATGCTGTCAAAATATGGGATGACAGGCTGTAAGCCTATTTCAGTTCCTTTGGAGCAGAATGTGAAGCTGAGCGTAGATATAGGTGAGCTTCTAGAAGACCCTACTGTGTACAGACGCATAGTAGGAAGTTTGATTTATATGACTATTACCAGACCAGATTTAAGCTATGATGTTGGATTGGTAAGTCAGTTTATGCAGGCTCCAAGGAAATCGCATTTGGATGCGGCTAGACACATACTCAGGTATGTGAAGTCCACATTGCAGTATGGACTATTTTATGAGACTGGGGTTCAGATACAGTTGCATGGATACACTGATGCTGATTGGGCTGGTAGCATTTCTGATAGACGATCTAGCAGTGGATATGTGTTCTCTTTTGGGAGTGCTGCAGTCACTTGGAGCAGCAAGAAACAGCCTACAGTTGCCTTGTCCAGCACAGAGGCTGAGTACAGGGGTGCAGCAATGGCTGCATGTGAGGTAGCTTGGTTGCATAAGCTACTTTATGATATGCATCAGCCTACAAATGGGCCAATTGTCATTTATTGTGACAACATGAGTAGTATACACTTGGCAAATAACCCAGTCTATCATGCTAGAACAAAGCACATTGAGGTGCATTATCACTATGTGCGGGAGAGGGTTTACTAGGTCTTATTGATCTAGTTTATGTCAGCACAGAGAATCAAGTAGCTGACATATTCACGAAGGCATTGGGCGTAGAGAAGCTGCGCAAGTTCAGAGACCTACTTGGTGTGCAGGAATTGGGATTGAGCTCGAGGGGGAGTGTTGAGATATCAAGCTCCACTCGTGATATGCCAGGGTGACTGTTGTGCATTTATGTCACCGACTTGTCAGTTGTAGATGCGGTTGGTACACCGCCCATGAATAATAGCTACATGACAGCTATCCTTATCTACTCTAGTTCGTGCCTCAGTTAGTATGCCACCTTAGTTAGTTGAGTTTTGGTTTGAGACCCATATATAGGGTTCTTCTATTTCTATGTATGAGAGTTCTTTTGGTTTCCACAACTAAGAAGAGGAAAACTGTTTTCAGCCTCCACCCTTGTGTGTATTCCCCCATTGTGCAAGCAAGAAAGCTACAAGTGAGACTCCTTCCTTCTCTCCCACAATCTTGACATAAAGGAGTTGGAGATGAGGTACTGTTTGGCCACCCATGTAAACAAAAAACCAAGTGTGTGGTCGATTTTGAAATGTAATGCATTCTCTTGGAGCTACCCAATGCCAATATTATTATAACTTTCACTAAGGGTGCTCTTGCTCATCAATGAAAGAAGTACCATCAATGCTCCCAACATCTTTCAAAACATCTCGTAAGGAGGGGGTGATATTATCCTCAAAGCTCAAGCATCCCAAAGGATGCTAGTTGGCCATACAACCCACCAAAAGTGAATAGAAGTTCTCACAAAGTAGCAAAACAAGGGGCTAGAGAAGGCAAAAGAGAAGATTAATCAATGGAATGTGAGAAATGATTATGCCATGCAAGACTTAACCACCCACTTAGCTCAAACTAAATGTAAAAAGAATTTGGAGTAATCGAAAGAATTAAGCAATAGAAGAGGTGATGCAAGCACAATAACAAAGCTTCACCACAACATGTTACTTGAATGTGTGTGTGTGTGTGTGTGTGTGTGAGTGATGAGGACACTATTGAAAATCTTAAGAAGAGCTGCTCGCCAACCAAGCACTCAAGCACAGTCTAGAAATAGGAGGACACTATTGACAATCTTAAGAAGAAGCTACAACTCACTGAGCAAGCACTCAAGCATAGTCTAGAAATAGAAGTACCCTAGGTGGAATACAAGGGAACGAGGGAAGATCAATTGCTATGACTAAGGGAAGGTAGACTCGACAAAAGATCTAAGGCTAATAAGGATTATAGCTAGTAAAGAACCCACTCTAATCACCACAGAAGAGTCACCACTATCACCTCTTGCACCTAAGTTTAACTGGGTATTAGAAGAAGCTTAGAGACTATTGCTATTACAACAAAAAAATCATCGCATAAAGAATTATAGAGGCTCTACAAAGAAGAAGAGAGAGTGTGAAGAGAATTAGAAAAAGGCGCATTACCACACCACAACTAGTACTAAATGTGCCTTTCCCACAAAGAGGGGAGTGTATCTCAATCAATTGGGATAGGGAAATCGATGTGTGGGATAAATGGAAGACTCAAGAATTTCCAATGCAATTCTCTTTCAACTTTTGATCTATTAGAGGATATGAATGCTAGTAGGTTCACCACTTATAGCTACCCCTTCCTTCCATCTATACACCTAGCTTTGCAAGGGCAATCCTCAAGACCTAAATGATAAGTAGGACGTGCTTGGAAAATTTATTGCAACCACTCCCTCGGCCAACATTGAGGAACCAAGGGAGCCACAATGAAGTTTCCATTCAAAAAAATAGAAAAAACTAAAAGTAGAAAAAAAAAACATTAGAAACACATAATCACATCACTTAGGGGTTCCTAAGTTGGATGCATCTTGTGTCCACAACTACTGAGCCATATCCCCAACCCCCTAGCCCTTTTTTGATTCATAGATTCAAGACATCTCAAAAAGGCAAGACATATTGAGGACATCGATAAACCTATTACCTTGAGCTTTGCATCACACCACACCTTGCACCAACTCGATTGTCAACTATGGAACAACACTCCCCAAGCAAGCAATTCAAGCAATGCACATCAAACGAGCTCTATTGTTGAGCCAAATTCACAACAATTGGTACTTTTAATGGACTCTTATTCTTTCAGAAGTTGCAACTCACTTTGGTGAGAATCTCTCACCATGTCTCTCAATACTCTGCTCTAACTAACCAAGCATCCTTCTCTCCAAACCAAGAAATCAAGAATACAAGGCTAGCTTCAAGATGTAGTGAACTCATCAACTTACCTTCTTATGTTGTAGCCCAAAAGCTTGAAGGCTCAAAGTTCCATGACCGCAACCAACACAATCCAATGCCATCACTCCTTCACATCCACTAGCAAGCACACTAACAAGTCAAGAAGCTAGTAAAGAAGAAGAGAAAAGTAAAAAGATGATAAAGAGCTTCACATTCCCTTAGTCCCTCACTCAACACAACTCTCACTCACTCTCTCTCATTCATGCAAGATGATAGAATAAAAGAAGTGAATAGAAAGCTTCAATAGTTTTTGTTAACCCTCAAACGAACAAGATGGAAAATCTGGAAAATCTAAAGTAGAAGACAAGGCCAAGGCAAAAGTGGAACGGAAGATGAAGGTGTGCCAAGAAAAATATGGAAACATAAGAAGTGCTAAAAATTCCTAAATCAAGGAGAAAGACGCACAAGAACAAGTGCAAGTCAATACTTTTGTAAAAGATCATAAGGCGCACCATGATTTATTTTAAGAGCGCTTGTGCAAATTGTAAAAGTAGATGGGCGGTAGGAAAGAAGCTAGGAAGATAGGAGGACAATGGAAAAAATGGCCTAGGCCATTGCCGGCCATGTAAAAAAGGGGATAAGGGGATGACCACCCAAAAGGGATTTAGGGCTTTGTATATAAAGTTGAAAAGGGAATGAGAAGCTCATTCTTGTGTGTGGACAAAAAGTGGCTCTCTTCTTCTTTTTCTTCTTCTTCTTCTTCTTCTTCTTGCTTGCTTGCTTACTTGCTTGAGCTTGTACTTGAGAGAGGGAGTGTGAGAGTGTGAGGGAGTGAGTGTGTGAGGGTAAGGGACTGTGGTGTAGAAGCTTTCCATCTTCTCCTCTCTTCTTCTCTTCTCTTCTCTTCTCTTGTCTTGCTCACGGCAATAGAGCTTAGAGTGTGGAGCTTGAGGATGGTGCTTGCTTGAAGCTTGCACTTGGATCGTGGAGCTACCAAAGTGCTCAGGAGAGGAGGTAACTCGATCGAGCATGGAGATAAGATTCAAGCCTTGAGCTCTTGCGTGCTTCGAATCGAGCAGTGAAGTAGGGTTTTTCCCAAACCAATACTTGAGGTAGATAGGTAGGAAGTGAGGGAGTTTGCAGAGGTATTCGATCCCCTTAACAAGTAGGTTTTTGGTTTTTTGGATTTGGAAAAGCATGTGGAGTAGTGTAGGTATTTGCTTTGTGATTTTGATGCATTAGGGTAGAAAAAAACAAAGAAAAATGGAAAAAAATAAGCATTAGGGTTTCTATTGTCATAATAGGACAAGAGGGTTTGATTCGTTTTCCGATTTGCATTTTGGAGTTTATTTGCTATTCTAGGTATATACAACTCTTCCCCTCTACCCATAGCTTTGATCTAGAGGTACATGTGATAGGCCGTAACCTAAATTGTGTGATTCGAGTGATTTATTATTGCATCCGCCAAAATCATGCCACGTTTGGCCCATCTGAGTGATGCCGATTCTGTGCCGTGGATTCTCCACTGATGTCTTGGGTCATCTATGTAGTGCCATTCAAGGTGCATCTATTGTCAGGATGGTCATGTTTAGTCACCCTCCCAGTTGTAGCTTGACGTTGTTCTGTTCTACTTTGACTAGATGCAGTCTGAATGCAACATAGACATGCTTTTGTGGTGTGGTCTTTTTGTCCTTGGTGGCTAGATTGGCCTATTGAGGTTCTAGGGTCTCTGTTTGTCTTTGTTTGGGTATAAGCTTTTGGTTACTATTTTGCAAGTGAGAGTTTATGCTTGTACATAGCCATTACTACACTAGGATCTAATCTGAAGGACCTGTCATGGTATGCGTTTACTCTCTGGCCTACTTGGGGGAGGTGCGGAAGGGGCAACTCTACGGGGGTCCGAGGGGGGCAATTGCACTCGGCCCTCGTAGGTCCATTATGGTAAACACCATGTGCTATTTGAACGACCATTTGTAGACAAGTTTTGAACTACTTGCTCTAGATTTTAGCCTAGTGATAGATCTATGATGTGCTTTTAGCTCTATATATGGTCTCTATGTCGGTTTCAAAATCTACAGGTTAAATTTTTTGAAAAAATCCAAATTTGGCCCAGCAGGTTCGAATTGCAGGGATCGAATGTCTGATTTGGCCCTTCCGAATGGCCGAGGGCCGAATGAGAAAGGGCAGAATGTAATTGGTCCAAATGTTAACTTCGACCAATCCAAATGTGGTTGTTCGAGGGTCGAATTTTCATGTGTTTGAGTATGATGGACTGAATGGTTGATTCGGTCGGGTGGGCTGAGTCCTAAGCGTCCGAATGGTGGTGGGTTGAATGGCTGAACACAAGAGGGCCGAGGGCCGATTCTAGGATGCATCCGTGCTTCACCCAGAACTGGCACTTCAAGGGGTTCAGCGAGAGTTTGTATAGTTGGCATCGTTCGAACACGGCTCCCAGCCTCTCTAAGTGTTCGGCCCAACTGGAGTGTATGCATAGGTCGTCCACAAACACCTCCAGCTCGCATTGCAACATATCCTTGAAGATCATGCACATCAGTCGTTGGAAGGTTGCAGGAGCATTCATCAGCCCAAATGGCATAACAATGTAGGCAAAGACACCCCACTTCATGGCAAAGGCAGTCTTGTGCCTATCGTCAGGATGCACTTGCACTTGATTGTAGCCTGAGAATCCATCCAGAAAGCTGTAAGCTTCTTTGCCTGCCACTCTCTCCAGCATGTGCTCGGTATATGGCAAAGGGTAGTTGTCTCTCTTCGTAGCCGCATTCACCTTCTTGTAGTTCATGCACACTCGAATCTTGTCCTTCTTTTTCATGATAATCACAATGGGTGATACCCAATCTGTGTGCTCGATCTCGTATATAAACCCCGCTTTCATGAGCTTATCAATCTCTTCCTTCACTGCATGAGCGTGTTTGGAATTCATAGGGTAAGGTCACTGCTTTGTTGGCACCACTTTTGGGACCATGGGAATGTTATGGGTCACAACCCTAGGATTGACTCCTCTCAGTTCCTCCAAGGACCAGGCAATCACATTGACATACTCCCACAGGAGAGCAACCAACCTAGCCTCCTCCTCCTTGGTCAGGTCGTCAGCAATGAACACGGGTCGTGGTTTCTTGCCCTCCTCTGGCAGGTAGACTTCCTTGACCTGGCGGTTCCCTCAAATGGTTCCCTGGCTTGCCCTTGTCTCTTTGCTCCTAGCAGAACCACCACTCTATCACCCTTCTTAAACTTTGTGAAGCGTTTGGGTAGGTCCTGTGGTTTCTTTTGCCTCTCTCCTTTTGAGTCTCTAGTTTGCTTCCTGGTCCCCTCCTTAATCCGCCTACACCTTAAGTGGACTGGCAAGTCCCCTTTAGTGTGTCTGACATTAGAGAGTTGGGGTATTTCGAGATCACTCTCTGTACTAACTTCAGACTCCGAGTTAAACTTGCATCCCTCGCTTGAGGAAGGGGTTTCGCCCTGGGGTTGTAGTTCAGTAGGTGACTCCATCTTCACTATTGGGACTACCAGTGATTGTGCCACTCTTGCCTACTCATAATCCATATCTCCCACCTACTCTAGCCAGGTCCTATCGCATTCCATCCGCACGACTCCTTTTCCATCCCTTTCCCATTTCAGCCTAGAGTCTGCCTCAATCTGCTCGATTGCTCTCCCTTCGATGTCATAATCTATCGTGTTAAACCCTTCCTTGCTCTCATCCATCTCAGAGCGATAGTGCTCATACTCCTCATCATCAGAATCTTGTCCCTCCGACTGCTCGTCATCCCCTAGATTTTCCTCTCCGATCTCCTCTTTGTTGGTGATTAATGCCCAATTGTATGATAGGCTGAGATCCATTCCCATTCAGGCCGAGCCAAGTGATCGCTTAGGGGCTTTAGATTAGCCGCTTCGCTACCTTTTTGTTTAGTGGTTAGGTATCCTACGATTCTCTGAAGCTCGAGCTTGTTTGTGGGAGTATGGAACGGGACCGGTCTCCCTGGATCCTGCAGTGCCCCGCCATCATGCAGAGTGGCATAGTGGGCTCCTCTGCTGGCATGCTCGGTGACTTAGCCACTTGCTTATACAACTCTTCCTCATCTGAGAATGGCAGGTCAATGGTTGCCAAGACGTGCATCCAATCCCTCTCGTCCTCAGGGCAAGGAATATACTTGGTTAGTGTCTCATAGTGCTTGCGCACCTGGGCATCGCCTTTTAACATGGTCGAGATGGCATCGAGGTCGGCTGGGGTAGTCTTCCATGTGTCCATCTCAACCCTCACTGCCTCCGTCCTATTCCCCAAGAATATGAGGTTGTTTCCCCAATCTTCGACCACTCGTGCGTTCCTCATCCATGGCCGGCCTAGCAGTATGTCGTAGTCCACCCCCTTCATGACAGTGAAGTTTACGGAAAACTGCACTCCTGCGATCTTCACTGACCAGTTTTTTAAGACCCTGAATGGTCTGACCTTCATTCCGTTGGCCAATGTAACATTGAACCTAGCCACTTCCACAGGTGGGTTTCCCCAGGCCTGTAGAACTGCATGGCTCAAGACACTGACCCCTGCGTCGGTGTCCAAGGCTAAGACAGGTAGGACTGCATGCATCTCCTTGCCTTCCCAAAAAGCGTTGATGTGCAGTGACCTTGGAGCCAAGTGCAGCGTTAGGCTTGGAATTTGCGTGATTGCATCCTGCTCATCCAAGTTAGCGGCAGCATACTTCCCCTTTCCCTCCACCCAGTGCCTCAATTCTTGCCACAACGGAGGGTACTGCCGAAGCAAGTCTCCCAAATTAATGGTCACTTGGGTGGTTACTACGGTGGTGAGGAGGTTGCTGGGCAGTTGGCTTTATCCTCGGTCACCACTCTTCGGCCACATATCGTGGCTAGATTGTTGATAAGCTTCTTCCTGGTCTTTCCTTTGTGGCATCTCTCGTGGTGTTAGCACATTCCCCGATTGAGGTCGCGATAGCGAATCGGGTGTGCTTGCACTAGAAAGGTCCTCCATTGGATCCTCCAATATGGGTTCTACATCTTTAAGGTATTCTTGGGCATCGTTGACCCACTCCTTTACCTTGGTGATAGCTTCGTGTTGCTGCCTAGGATGAGGGTATTCCTCGACCTTGGCACTATCTAGTTCCGTCGTCTTGGGGGCGGAGGTCTCTGCCTCGACATCTGTGACTTGTCCTCTCCGCCAAAGGTCTCTATGCCAAATAGCCCCAAGGGCACAAAAGGCACGTTGGCCGGACTGGCCGATGGTTTCTGCCTAGGGCAGCCAGGAAACAAGTGCATGATCCCACATTCAGCACACCTAAGGTCAGCCTTGTCCTGATTTGCCTATTCCCTTTCTGGGCAGCGTGATGATATATGGCCTGGATGATGCAGGTCCAATATGAGATTGGGTCCTGGCTTGGTCCTCCAAAGCCTCTGTCGCTTCCTCTGCCCAGCGCCATCCCCGGCACCGGTCGATAGTCCATCAGGACTAGATTGCCTTCTTCGTCATAGGAGATGTATGGGTTTACATAGCTTTTTTCTTCACTAGGTTCCTCCACATAATGAATAGGAGCATCACTTGGTGGTTGGGTTATGTAGGGTCCTAGTGGTCTGGGTATGCATGTTGGGTTCATCTCTAGCCTACGGATGACTGGTCTTGTGTCATTTGGTGCTGGGAGTACCAACTGGGCTCCCCTGCCAAGGAATTTAGGTGGGTTGTTGCCTAGGTAAGGAGGGTTGTATTGCTGTGCATACGGAAACCTCCTGGGCAATTTGCAATGCAATGTGTCATGTCCGAACCTACCACAGTTTAAACATGGTCTAGATCTAGGATCTTGACACTCACCTGGGAGGTGGTTTTCACCACAGTGTATACACTACACATGGGCTCGCGCAGGCTTCCTTATTTGTTCTTGCAAATGCGCAAGCTCCATTCTCACCTCAACCAGGTCCTGGCCTCGGTCGACTCCCTTTCCCTTATCACGCCCACGCGCTAGAGCTCTCTCTCTCACCGAACGTCATTAACCACTTTGAAGCCCTCTCGCCTTGCACAGCCCGGCTGGTGTTCCTCATGCTTCGCTCCCTAAGCTGGTCGTCTATGTTTATTGCTTCATCAAAAACCCTAGCCAGCACATCTCGGTGTAGTGTGGAGTTACTAGCCAAGGCCTTGTAGAGTTCCTCGCTACGAATTCCATTTATGAACACTGTAGACACAGCCTTTTTGTTAGGTCGCTCATTGGCCGAGATCCTCTTCAAGAGGCTACGTACATGTGTGGTGTAGTCTCTTACGTCCTCCTTTTCTCTCTGGCTGACATTCATCAAGCGGATGATGAGGTTGTCGAAGTATCCTACCTCTCGAAGAACCTCTTGATAAAGTGATCCTTAAGATGGGCAAAGTTCCCGTGCTCGGCTGCATCCAGGATGGTGTACCACACCCTCCCCTTGTCACCTAAGCACAATCCAAAAGCTTGGGAGCATTGTGCAGGGTCTGTGAAGCCGTTTGCTTTACAAACTTGTTCCAACTGCTCCACAAAGCTATATGGGTCATTGCTAGGTTCGTACTTGTCCAGTTGTTTCGCCACTATAGGGATCCTAGATTGCCCCTTTCCTCGATGTGTGACCCCTAATCCTGAGAGTAAGGCTGTGGCTAAGGCTGTCGCACCCTGCTCAGCGGACATGTTGTCCATGAGCCGCTTGGCTACAAGTTCACTTAATGACAAGTCGGCCTCCACTGCCTGCTCTCTCTCCGCATTTGGTCCTGCCTTTGCTATTCCAGCCAGGGCCAGGCCTCGTACATATCCACGTCTTGTTGGAGTTTCCTAGCCTTTTGCTCGTGGTTATAGGCGATCATGCTCTCTAGTGCCCTTCTGATTGCCTTTCATTCCTCTTCTAGGGTCGCCAGCACTTCCTCTACTGGCCTACCCCGAACTACCGTCCTAGCCAGCAAGTCATACTCGTTGACTAACTCATGCACCATGACTGGGAATTCTCCCAAGTCCAGTCTGTCCTCTCCTGGTCTGCCTTGGGATCTTGACATTGCTTCTGCTTCCCGTTCCACTAGGTTGTCGATCAACTTGAGTAGCTCTGGCAGCGTCTGATTCTCTATGTTGCGGTCCTCCAAATCTTCGTGTCCTCTCAGGGCCCTACAGATGGAGTTTCCTAATAGCCCAATATGCTTTGGGATCCTCTCCTAGTAGTGGGTTCCTTGATATTATTATGTTTCCTGTTAAGCTCCTTGTTACTAAAAACCGTCGTTAATCTTATCCACAACTTGTGGTGAGTGCTTTTCTAGTGCTCAGTGTGGAAGCAGGCTTTTCCTTTCCTTGTAGTGCACCCTAGGTGATGAAATCAGAAGGTGAGGTGAGGATGCACTAAATGCCTAATGCAGGCTCCACCCCACTGCTATGATTGTGGCCTGATGTGGCTTTTGGTGCAGGTCTTGGCCAATCTAAAGTCTTACAAAAAGACCTGCTGCGTTCCCTATCCTGCTTCAGGATTGGTTAGTTGGTTGGCTAGTCACTGAACGTTGCATCCGATTCCAAATTATGTCTGCTCAATGTTTAGCTATTCAAGGTGAATCTTCAGTCACATTGTCTGGTATCCAGATTCCAAGATCACACTTGGTTCCCTAGGGGGTCAGAGACGTGACCAGGGTACCCAGGATTGTGGCCTAGGTGAACCACCTTCTATTCAAGCTCTGGTGCTCTGGTCCGATTCTGGGAATCGGACGGGTCTGGCCCGATTCTGGGAATCAGATGGGCCTGATCTGATTCTGGGAATTGGACGGCGGGTCTGGGTCCAGTCTTACTTTGGTCCGACTTCCCTTAGTCAGACGGGGATGGTCCGACCACTGCAATGGGTCGAGTAGCTCAAGTCTGGGACTCGGACACGTGGACCGACTTGGTGGGCTAGTCTAATTCTAGAAATCGGATTCAATTGGTCCGATTTTCAACTGGTTCGACTCTCGAAATCAGACGGTCTGACTCTCGAAATCAGACGGTCTGACTCTAGAAATTGGATGGTCTGATTTTGTGGTCTGATTCTGGAAATCGGACGGACTGGTTCGACAGCACAGCCGACGGCCCGCAAGTTGCACACAGTGCCTTTAGGTCAAAGCCTACTCTATCAAATCATGCCGCACTTTCCAAATCAATGCGAGCAACAGAGGGAAATGTTTGGCATACCTCGAAGCGATGGGGCGCTCGATCGGTCAGCACTTCATGATCTTCCGCGGCTCTCTCCCTCTCTCGCTCTCTCCTGGGCTCCGAGTCTCACAGTCATCTCAGAAAATAGGGTGTCAAATGTGACCACCCTAGTCTACTGGGCCCCTTATTACCTCCCTCGGTCTGTTGTAGACTCAAAGACTAATCTCATACACTCCACCAGCCAGATGTATGAATCTGCGCCCCAACTTCCATGTCTCTAGTAACAATAGAACCCTTCTGTTCCCTTCTTTTTCCTATCCTACCCTTAACCTATTGCAACAGAAAACAGAAACAGAAATAAAGATAGATGGTCTACTCTACATTCAGCAGCAAATCAAAATACTTACTTGCTCCAAGGATTAAAACCTCCTAATCCTCCTAATTATCTCGAGCACCGATTCAGGCTGCAAACTCTACTACCATGCTCGATACGATGTGTGTGGCACTCAAGGCTCAATTTCGTCAGTCCTGGCAATGGAACCAAAATGTAGGGGAGCTATGGAGCTCTACCCCGAGACCTACGGACCACTTATTGATCAAGTGTTTCAAGCCGAGCGGCCATGGCTACCTCTCACATAGCCGATGCGCAATGCCTACCTTGTGGGTATAGTGAGCTTACCTTGATGCTTGATCAAGTTCCCTCCTCTCTCTCATACTCGGTAGCTCCAGGATCCTTGTGGCAAGCTCAAGCAACCTCAATCCCTCTCCGTCAAGCTCCATCCTCCATAGCCGCGCGAGACAAGAGAAGAGAAGAAGGAAAGGAAAGATGAAGAGAGAAGATGGGGAGCTTCTTCTCCATGATCCCTCACTCACACACACTCACTCCCTCACACTCCCTCAATCCCTCACTCAAGTACAAGAAAGAAGGTAAGAAGCAAGGGAAGAGGAAAAAGAAGCTTTAGCCACCCCCAAGAATGAACTTCTCATTCACTTTTGAACTTTATATACATGCCCTACGTTTTGGGCGGTCATCCCCACTTTTTACATGACCGGCCATTAGCCTAGGCCCTCTTTTCCTATTCCCCACCATTCTAACTTATCTCGTTCCCACTAATGCATACAATTGGCATAGGAGTGAGCCCAACGCTCTTTTTACAAGGATTCGAGAGCACCTTCATATTTAATGACGTGCTTTTACTCTTTTCTTTTCTCGAGGCGACACCGTCATTCAGATTTTTAGAGTCTGACCTCCATCTAGGACGCCTTTTCCTTTCTTTGTCTTGTGCCTTCTTGGTTGTCTCCTTCTTCCATTTCTCCCGCACTTCTGCTCCATTTTTCGTTCCTCTGTGCTGCGGTAAACACCAGCTTTTTGCCACTATCCAAAAACATCCCTTATACGATAAACTGCATCTAGAAGAAGATCTACACGTGGCTAGCAGGCTTGGAGTAGGGAGCATGGTACTTGATGTTAGTGCATATGCCTTTTGCCTCACTTAAGACCCTGCAATCCTGGATCTTTATACTTCCCATCAATACAACCCTAACTTCTTCAGCTGGTTTTGTTCAAGCTTACATGACTGGAATCCTAAATTGTTTCTTGGTTCTACACTAGAGTCACCCGAACCTCCAGGAAGCAAGAGAAAAACAACTCTAAACACGACACCTGTTGTGATAAGAAGCAATGGAAGCATGTTCCAATGGGTAAGGACAAGAGTCTAGAGCAAACACCCGCGACCAAGGGCAACTGCCAATGCAATCGAATTAGGGGCTATACGTGGCAAGAGAACTAGCTGAAGATCTAGACTCTCCAAAGAGACAGAGAGTTGTACCCTCACAACCTAGCGAGACAGTTCAGCAAGCCATAGTTATGTCCCATGGGAACACACTAAAGAAAGAGAATGGTGAGCCCCAACCAAGCACATCAACGGCTGACCTAGTTCAGGGTCCTGATTCTTTAAAGGATCCACCTCCATTGCCCAAGAAAAAGAGGAGAAAACAATGAAAACAATGATAGTTGCAAGTGGTTGTAGACACCAAGAAGAGTGAGGCCAAGAGCACTGAAGATCTTGGGAATAAAGCATTGAGTCCACCCACAAATGAACACGTTGCTATCTCTCCTAACATCGGTGAGACCTCAAACACATCCGAGTGTTCTGATAAGTCAAAGAAACCATTACCATCAATGGTTGCTTGCAACACTCAATCCACCGAAAACAATAGAACTTGCATTGACCAATCAAGAGTGGATACAACATTGTCACAACGGGGTGACAAAACTATACCAGTCACGTCCGAGGAAAACCATGACACAATAGCAGCAAAGCCTTAGGAGGAGAAACATAAAAACCTTGAGGACATAAGCAATCCTAGCATTGACCAATCTTTCTCATCTAGGCCTGAGCCCCCAGCTATGCTAAAGCCTAGGGAAACTCCCATAACCTTGCATGAGATAGCAACCGAGAAAGCCTTCATAGAACATAGAAGTGTCACAAAGTGCTTGACTGAGTTGGATGCTAAACTCAAATTATTCGCATATGTCTACGTCCTTGCAGACATGGGCACATTCCCTAGGGAGAAGCTTGAGGAATACTTGCCATATCCTCTATCTTGGGAAGAGCAAGAATATCTTGATGGCCACTATGACAAGCTCCTACATGAACGCATGCAACTCATCTCCAATGAGAAAGCCGACGAACTATACTTAGTTGTGACATTCAAATATGTGCTCTGCCAACCAAATATCGTAGAGATAGAGAAGCTAAAGTGACAATCACAGGATCAAAGTCGATTTGAAAAATGTTGGTTTGAAAACCGTGCTACAATGGCCAAACTTGGAGCCCAAATTATGACAGTCTCAGAGGAGCGATTGGCCAAATGGCTGTCTCAAAGAGACCCGACCTATGTGGCACCAACTTCCTTTCGAGTACTGACTGCCGTTTGGGGTATGGACTTAGCAGAAACTAGCCAAGAGACCTCTCTCACTGATAAAATTCTCATTGAGGAGGAGCTACATGTTACCAGTAGACTCAAATAAGATACCATGCTACTCTATATTACAAAATATATGTTGTTATTGAGTAAGCTACCACGAGTACTAGATGGATGTGCCATACTCCAATACAATCCTGAGTTCTACAATTGGTTTTCATCCTCATGAAGTGACATGGATTTATGAATGTGTATATAAATAAACAATGTGTTTTGTGACTGTATATAGATAATACCAAAAAAACAAAGCTAGCACACACACAAGTGATACTAATCAATCGCAAGCGATATGCATCGAAGTCAACACCATGGGATTTAGATAAGTGATGTCTCTTTGAGTTGTACCTATTCATTATGGTTGAAGCGTATGACTTGCATGCATTCTCACGAGTTGCCAAGTGAATGCAGGACAACACAGATCTCTGTACAAAAGCATTCAATGTCCAAGACACCACAAGACCACCGACCCCCACAAAGAACCATTATGGAGAAAGTGATAGAAATGCCAAGAGCAAAGAGCCATGATGAAATCCATGCTAGAGGAGAAAATCAACCCTGCAAAAAGCACACAGTGCATTTGAGCATAACCCAAAGCATAGTCGTGGGTACTCTCCCTTTCTTGGCCAAACTCTACATCTGGCTCACTCCAGTTGCTACCTCAATTGTATAGATGTCTCACATGTTAGAAAGAGGTTCGCAAAGTCTCAAATGTATCTCTCCATCTCAATAATTGTTCCTCTAACATCAAGGCTAGTAACACAATCATCTTTGTAATATCCATCTTTCACAACCTTTGGATCTCAACATTTTCCAATTCAAATGAAAGGCTGATAGCCTCAACATATTCCAATGGTTGTATTCATTTTATCCAAACACAAAAAATTAAGGGAAAAAAAACAAAAGAAAGAAAGAAAGAAAGAAAAAGAGAAAGGCACCCACGATCACAGCACACCACCTAGGGGTCCTCAAATTAGGTACGTCCAGTGACCTTAGTTGGTTGGCTTCGTCCCTAGTCCCCTAGCCCTTTACACATCCCCCACAATTGTTCAGGGCACATCAAGGGCAAGAAATACCTAGGGAGCTCGTCTCGCCTATGGTTAGACATGTCACCCTAAACCATTTGCACAATTATTTTTCACACTCCATCTCAGTGCCATTGCAATCAACAGTGGTAAGCAAGGCATGGAAGGCCATGGAAAGTACAATGTACTCTTCAACCACTACAATAGCCACCAGTTACAAAAAGCTAAGGTGTCAATGAGCTCAAGTATGCTACGTCATGTTGTCAAAATCACAAATGATGTCTCAAGAAGCCTTTAAGTGTACTCCTCAACATCGACAAATTTTTCCATCCCATCGAACCCTTGCTTCATCCACCCCTTGCTACGAGGAACCATGCTAGCAGTTTGTTAACTACATAATATCTAAGTATGCACGTGCACTCACATAATATATGCACCACAATATATACACATTTTGGATCCTCAAGTGTAAAACAATACTCTCAGCTTGCTTAGAGTTTGACCTGTCTCAAAACTAATCAAACTACGTCTTGTGCACGATAAGAAGACTAGCACTACCCCCAAGGAGAGACCACATATGAGAGGTTTTCAATTGCAGGTACTGAAGACTCCAACAAAAGTATCGTCAGCTCTTCATCAACACTCAACTCTAAATACCTATGCCAATCATGAATGCAACTCCCAATAAAGAACAACCCTATCACCAACTACAAGAACCCTATCACCCGCCCATCATGCCAACAAGTACCCCCAACGACTTTCATCTGCACTACCACCATGTCAAGAATCGCGTGGTGGGGGACTTACTCAAGATGCTACGCCAACACACACAGAATGCACAAGGAGAAGCTCACTCAAGAGACAAGAGGAGAGATGGATGCCAAAACGTTTTCTTGCTGGTTTTTTCTTCTTCTTCCACACTCTTTTCAATGTACACAAAGTATAGATAAGATACAATATAAAGAAAAGTGGCCTACTAAGTCAAACAATGCATAACCGACTACACTAGTTGACTGGCGCTATAACTATGCTAGCTGTAAATAGGTGTAACAATCTAAATATAATAAGTAATGAGTCAATGGCCATGTGAGAGTCATAATGACCACCAACGTGCTAAGTGTAGATGTGTGGATCCATCTAACCAGGCGGTTCATCATCAATGTCCGCATGTGTTGAGCTTGTCATCTCAATACTCCCCCTCAAGCTCAACTGCATCTCTGCAACTCCAAGTAAGCTTCGAAACTTTTGAAGATTCTCTGTACCCAATGCCTTCGTGAAGATGTTAGCTACATGATCCTGTGTGCTGACATACACCAAGTCAATCTCACCTGGTAGTACCTTCTCTCTCACAAAGTGGTAGTGTATCTCAATATGTTTTGTCCTAGCATGGAACACAGGGTTCCTAGCCAACTGTATACTGCTCATGTTGTCACAATAAATGACAACTGGACCTTCCACCTGCACATCCAAATCAGCCATTAACTTTTATAGCCATACTACCTCACATGTTGCAACATCAGCACCTCTATACTCAGCCTCTGTACTCGACAAAGCAACTGTAGATTGCTTTTTGCTGCTCCAAGCAAGTGCTACACTACCAAGAGAGAACATGTATCCGCTGGTAGATCTTCTATCAAACATACTACCAGCCCAATCTGCATCTGTGTATCCAAACACCTGTACATCTGTACCTGCCTCATAGAAAAGTCCATAATGTAATGTGGACTTCACATATCTCAATATGCGTCTGACTGCATCCAAATGTGGCTTTCTAGGTACTTGCATAAACTGACTCACAAGACCAACAGCGTAGCTCAAGTCTGGCCTTGTAATGGTCATGTAGATCAAACTCCCCACTATCCTCCTGAACATAGTAGGGTCTTCTATCTCATCCCCAACATCAGCTCTCAACTTTACATTCTGCTCCAACGAGACTCAAAGTGGTTTGCATGCTGTCATACCATACTTGGACAACATATCCAAGCCATACTGTCTTTGGGACAGCCATATACCATCATCACATCTGATCACCTCAATGCCAAGGAAGTACCTTAGCTCACCTAAATCCTTCATTTCAAAATTCTTCTTCAAAAAGTCCTTGACTTCAGTAATCCCACTATCACTATCACCTGTAATAATCAAGTCATCGACATAGATGACTATGATGACTAAACCTGCATCTCCCTTTCTCACATAAAGTTAGTGATCAGCATCAAAAACATAAAAGCCAATATTGACAAGATACTCTCTGATCTTGTTAGACCATGCTCTAGGTGCTTGCTTGAGCCCATAGAGTGCCTTCTTCAACTTGCACACATACGTGGGATGCTCTAAATCTTCATAACCTGCTGGCTGATCCATATACACTTCTTCCTGTAAATCACCATGCAAAAAGGTATTCTTCACATCCATTTTCTGCAACCTCCAACCTTTGGCTGCTACCAAAGCAATCACACATCTGATAGTTGCCATCCTAGCAACTGGATTGAAGGTTTCTTCATAATCTATGCCATATGTATGGGCATAGCCTTTTGCAACCAGCCTAGCTTTGTACCTACTAATAGAACCATCTGCATTGTGCTTAATCTTATAAACCCACTTACATCCAATAGCTTTCTTGCCCTTCGGCAATGATACTAGATCACAAGTCTTATTGGCCTCTAATGCAACCATCTCCTCATCCATTGCTGCATCCCAATGAGCATGACCAACAGCCTCCTCAAAACATGTGGGCTCAATATCCTCAACTAGTTTCACCATATAAGCATAATGGTGAGCTGCATAACCTTCAAAACCAAATCTTTTAACAGTGTATCTGACCCTACTAGATTTTCGTACCATCGGATCACTCAATGGAGCCTTTACATTACTATGAGCTCTCTGTAAACCTGGTGTCCTGACAGAAGGAATACCAAGCTCATCATTCAAGCTCTCTAAGGCACTGGAGTCTCCATCAAGAACTGCATCAATGCCATCTGACACTTTATTCTTTCCTTCATCTTTACATGTAGTGCTACTAGATGCACCTGAAGATGTAGAGGTACTCCTTAGTCTCCCAGACCAAGGAATACCAGATGATGTCTCTGTCCACTAAGAGTCTGTGATTCTTGCTTTTCAGCCTGTATATGAGTGTCATGATCATCATCATCATCCAATGTGTCACCACTAGATGCATACCAACTGCTCATTTCATCAAAGATGACATCCTTGCTCACTCTGAACTTACATGTGACAGGGTTATAACAACGATACCCTTTCTTCTCTAAAGAGTATCCAATAAAAACACATTTTTCTATCTTTGGATCAAGCTTCTTCCGTAGCTCATTTGGCACATGAACGTATGCAACATAGCCAAATACCTTCAAGTGCGATACATCAGGCTTCTTGCCAGTAAAGCATTCTTCAGGAGTCATCCAATGAACTGCAGCTGTGGGAGTTCTATTCATAATATAAATAGCAGTATGAACAGTCTCAGACCAAAAGTGCTTAGGCATATTCTGCAATATGCCTATATTTCCTTTTTGCAACCCCATTTTGCTGTGGGGTATATTTTCATGTGAACTATCTCTTTATCCCATGAGACCTCAGAAAATCATTGAACTCATTCGAGAGGTACTCTCCCCCTCCATCTGACCTCAAACACTTTACTTTCAAGCATGTTTCTCTTTCAACTGCAGCCTTGAAAGTTCTAAAGTGCTCAAACGCTTCACTCTTTTCCTTCATAAAATATAGCCACAGCTTTCTAGAACAATCATCAATGAATGTGACAAAGTATGAATTGCCTCTAAGAGATACATTTTGTGTAGGCCTCCAAATGTCTATATGCACAACATCAAGGATATTTCTGCTTACATCTCTGTCATCTGAAAAGGGTTGTCTTGCCTGCTTACCAAACTGACATGCTTTGCATACCTTATGAAATTGTGCAACTCACATGTCCAATGCATTTGTGCCAAATTTTAATATCTGCAACAACACCTTTTCCTTTAGCATACATAGCAGCATTCATAGTAGGAATTCCAGCATCCAGAGTAAACATACATCCAACTCTACTTCCCTTTGCTACCAACATGCACTTGTCATTGAAGTCTTCTACAAAGCAGCCCTTTGCATTAAATCTGACTTGCAGCCCTTACTCTACCATTTGACCGACTGACACTAAGTTTTTTGTAATAGATGGCACATGTAATACATTTGAAAGACTCTTTATCTTACCATCATGCAAGGACAATGAAACTTTTCTAATGTGTGAAATTGGGTGGCATGAATCATCACCCATCTGCACATAACCTGCATTTTGCAAATCCTGCATCTCTCCAAACCATTCTGCATGGCTGGTCATATGATTAGATGCACCTAAATCAACATACCAAACATCATCATGTGTTCTCTTTCATGTAACAGCATTCAGCATATACTGCATAACAAACAGACGTTTATTTTTGTCTTCATTCTGTCGTGAAGACGATGCATAGTTTCTTTGCTGCAACTTACCACTGCGAATATCATCTTTCTTAGCATAACATTGGGCTGCAATATGACATGTTTTGCCACAGTAGTGACACACAATACCAGAGTTGTTAGAACCTTTGTTCCGCCATCCACCTCTTCCTCTAAATCTTCCCCTGCCTCTAAAGTTACCACAACCTCCTGAAACCTGCATATCACCAAATTGTTGCTTTAATCTGTTTTGCTGGTCATCACTACCATGTCCTGTACCACGGCCTCTTGAAGAGAACCTGCCATGTCCCCTTCCTGAACTGGAGTAGAAAGCTTGGACCTATTCATCACTTCTTTCAGATGTCTCACTCTGCATGTTGATCTCTTCAGTGATCATAAGGGAGACCAACTCATCGAAATTTGGAAATCGCTTTCTAACATATACGGAAGTTACAAAAGACTTCCAAGCTTTTTCATTATTAAGTCCACCCAAGGTAGACGACACCAAATCATCATCATCGGGCATTGCATCAATCGTTGCCAATGCATCTGCAATGCTCCTTATCTTCAGTGCATACTCATTGATAGACATCTTCCCTTTCTTCAATGTATTCAACTCTTACTTGAGTTGAATCTTTTGTATCTTTGTATTTACGGAAAACATACTTTCAAGTATGGTCCAAGCTGCATATGAATTCTCTACATTTCTAATATGTCCCAGTATATTATTGTCAATTACTGCAAACAGCCAATACATGACATTCTTGTCTTTTGCATTCCATTCCTTCCGTGCCTTTGTCTCTTCTGCAGTTGGAGGATCACTCATCTCTAGCTCCTTTTCTTCACCTGAAACAAACTCGTAGAGGCCTTTTCCAATAAGGAAGTTCGTGACACGGAACTTTAATGAATGGTAGTTGTTCTTGTCAACCTTCTCAATGATGGGGCTTCCACTATTCTCTACCATTATCACAAAACTAATACTAAACAGCAAGCAAATCTTCTGCAACCCTCGACCTGTAGTGCACAGAAATACACCAGACAGTCTTTTTCCCTGTCTACTCAACAATACATGCAATCTGCAACCTATTTGTAGATAAACCTTATGTTTGCTTCCTGCAAACACCTCAAGAACTACAAATTCACAATCTGTAACCTGGGCACCCACTTTCAGTCAAAACAGCCGAAATCACAGTGTACCCTGAAACTGCTGTCCCCAACCTTGCGGCTCTAAAACGGGGCCTGAAACAGCCTCAGATGTCCAAAATAACTGCAAGAAAGCCCTAAAGGCCCCGTTTTCAGAATACACAGCGCTCTTTGAGCATACGAAATCTCACTGCAATCTGAGATTTTTGCTCTACCCTACTTCCGGTGTCTCCACAGGCACTATCCAAGAGAAAGAGTGGAAGGATGGAAGAGCTTCTTACCCGTGGCTTGCTTGCTCGAACCTTACTTCTTCTCCTTCACTTTAGCCTTCGAAATTAGCCTCTCTCAGTGGCGCGGCTCTGATACCATGTCAAGAATCACATGGTGGGGGGACTTGCTCAAGATGCTGCGCCGAACACACACAGAATGCACAAGGAGAAGCTAACTCAAGAGACAAGAGGAGAGATGGAGGCCAAAACGTTTTCTTGCTGGTTTCTTCTTCTTCTTCCACACTCTTTTCAATGTACACAAAGTATAGATAAGATACAACATAAAGGAAAGTGGCCTACTAAGTCAAACAATGCATAACCGACTACACTAGCCCACTGGCGCTATAACTATGCCAGCTATAAATAGGTGTAACAACCTGAATATAATAAGTAATGAGTCAGTGGCCATGTGAGAGTCATAATGAAGTTAGCATGCATGTCCTTGACCCTGAAGCTCCATACAAAGAGGCTGTTTAGTGAGTGTGATTGCTGTTAGATATGATCAATGCCCCACCCTCATTATGTGCTACCAATGATCCATGGTGTTCAAAGTTGTAAGGCCCCCATTATGAGGAGAAGCCAAATGTGAGCCCGGACATTGGTTGAGTCCTGACTTGTATATCAGATGAGGTCTATGTGACCGGATGGCAAAAAGATGACTGTTGTGGGTCTAATCTTTGGGTTAGACGGAGTGGTTAAGCTGGTAGCAACTCGAGGCACATTGCATTGAGTTGCGTGGCCCTTGGCTGGGGGGTCCCAGGGGCGCCAGCGGCCCCCCTGGCGGGGGTCCGGGGGCAGCGCCCCCGGCCCGATGGTAAAGGGAATATTCCTTGGAATATTCCCTGGCCGACTAGTAGAGGCTCATATGGTAGGTCGGTCAGCAGGCCGACCTAACGACCTTCGCGGGCTATAAAAGCTAAACCCCTTCGCAGCCATCAGACACTCATCTTTCACCCAGTCAGAGTTGTTGTTCCAGGTAGCCTTAAGCTCTTCACCTATCTTCTGTCTAGATCGCCATCTAAGCTTCATACAATGGAAGCGCACGGGTGGACAGAGCCATCTTTGTATCAGTTGTTTGGAGTTAAAGAATTTTACTGATTCTCCTCTTATCTGTTGTGTACTCTCTATCTCTTTCTCAGATTCTGTTCGCTGCGCCGTGTAATATTTTACAATTGCTGATTCTCAACACCCCTCCTCAATCACAACTAGAAAGGCACAAAGTGTGTAGAGGCTGTAATGAGAACCACCTGCAAAGTGTGGGCATACCACAAACATGGCAAAACACCAGAGGCTATCGCAGAAAAGGCTAAGTGTGGGTACCATAAACATGGTGGACATCCAGAGGCTGTAACAGGGGCCTCACAAAGTGTACAGGGACTGTAATGCCAAGTTACATAAGGAGTTTACAAAGCTTATGGCACGAAGCATTAGGGCAAGGAAAATACAAGGCTATTAAAACAGTCTATCAGAATTATGAGAGTACAAGGACTGATGAGTCTTGTCCTTCCGATCCTGGTGGTCTTCATCTTCATCTTCTTCTTCCTTTGCTCCATTTTCTTCTTCTTCTTTGACTGCGACTAGATAGGCCTTTTGGGAACTCTTTCTTGCGTGGCAGAACTTCTCGGTGTGTCCGGTCCTTTTGCAAAAGTCGCAGAAGAGCTGATCCTTCTTGCCTTTGTACCTGTTGCCAACATATAATGCATGCTCATCTCTAGAGGTACTTGGTTCTTCCTTAGTTTTTAGCTTCTTTTCTTCTTCTAACAGTGATGCCTGGATATCAACAAGTTCAGGATTTGGCATGTTGATTAAAGTTGTTGATACATTATTATATTCAGGAGGCAAGCTCTTAAGTAGAACACCGATGCAAACATCTTCATCCATTTTAATGTTGATTCCTTCAAGTTGGGTTAGGAGTCCTTCCATGTAATTAAGATGTGTGGCAAGTGATGTGCTGGACTTCATTTCAAGCCTGAAGAACTCAATCAGGAGACCATACTTTGATGATTTAGATTGTGCACCGAACAGGGTGACAAGTCTTTTCCATGTATCCTGTGAGGTCTCACAGTTATCCACATGATGGATATAACTGTCGTCTAGCTCCAGTTTGATAATGGCCTGGCTCTGTCATCATTCTTTTGCCAAGTAGTTGCAAGGTCCGCGTCCCGAGGTTTCTTCTCTTTGCCATTTGTGATGGCCCAGAGACCCTTTTTCAATCAAGATGAGCTTGATGCGGGTTTGCCAGGTGTGGAACTCGACTCCTTTGAATCGAGCATTTGGAGAGTCTTTTCCCATGTTAGACTTACGGGAACAGTAGCAAATCAACTTCAGACTTATCAGATTTGAGCAGTAGAAGAGTTGGTTGAGAGACACAAGTGCTAAAAAACACTAATTGAGTGTCAATGAATACCAAATCTGCAAAGTCCTTTACTCTTTTAAATCCAAGTGATCTTCTCCTTCTTAATTTGATGCTGATACCTTCAAATCTGAGTGACAGTACTTTAATGAACTTCAGAGAGTATTGCTCAGTGATTAAAATCACTGTTGATAACTTCAGTGAGAGAAACAGTGAGAAATGTCAGAATTTTGAAGTTTTGGCTATGGCTTTTGCATTAGGGTTTCTGGGGGCAGCCTGGTTTTTTGCTGATTGCAGGAGCTACAATGGATCATTTTCAAAAATTTTTATATACCTAGGAAGCTGACTTCATGGGCTATCAAAACCCCATGATAATCGTCAACATCGTGGACTGTATGCAGCACGCAGGCAGCTCGAACGTAAGCAGGTGCAATTCTGACATATTTCCACGATTTCCGCAATGCTGGAGTCAGGGCATAGTAATGCAGTCGATTTTTGTGCCAGGATGAATTGCCTTGAGTAGAGGAACAAGTCCCTAGAAGAAATTGTGGGCTGAAATGGCCTGGTTGAGGTGTTATTGAAGCTCCAAGTAAGGTAGGTCCTGTCTGGCTATGGCAGACACAGAGCAGAGATTGAGGATTTTCACAATGCTGAGCTCCAGATGGTCCAATGTCCTGGATTAATGTGATACAAGGAAAATTTATGAGTTGGGGAATACTTTTCCAGAAGGAAGCTCCAAGAGATTTGACCTGTGGAGTGAGATATAAGCAGCTCAATCTGACAGGGTGCTGTTGGCTATGGCTGCCATGGAAGCTTCAGTGAGAGTAGAGTTGGGAGATGAAGCATGAGCTGACATTGAGCTAGACTGAGGTTGAGAGGAATCAAGAGAGGCTAGAGAAGCAATGTCATGCCCAACTGGGCTCTGATACCATGTGAGAAATGCGGGATCTAGAGCATGGCAAAACCGGAAGCTATGGAGGATGAAATGAGAAGTGTGGACTCATGATGGAGAAGACAGAGACATTGTTTGTTACACAAGTGAATTAGGTTCCAAGATTGAGACTTGGACTCATAAACACAATCTTGTGTATGTGGACAATGACATTGACACTTCACTGAAAAGAAAAGAGTACTATCATTGCATTAAGAAAGGAAGCAAGTACAATGCTTTATAGGAAAGTAGGAAACTGCAGTAGGCACCATTGTGCATATGGAATAAGTTAGCCTGCATGTCCTTGACCCTGAAGCTCCATACAAAGAGGCTGTTTAGTGAGTGTGATTGTTGATTCTCAACAATAATGACCACCGACATGCTAAGTGTAGATGTGTGGACCCATCTAACCAAGCAGTCCATCATCAATGTCCGCATGTGTTGAGCTTGTCATCTCAACACACCAAGACTCTTCCTCCATGGCAAACCACAATAGCCCCTTCCAACCATGTCTTCAGTGCATGCCAAAACTTGATACCTACAATGAAGAGTGCCATGGGGCTAGCACTCATCTAAGATGGGGATAATGTTAACCCTCAAACAAACAAGATAGCGAATCTAGAAAATCTAAAGCAGAAGAAAAGGCCAAGGCAAAAGTGGAATGGAAGACGAAGGTGTACCAAGAAAAATATGGAAACACAAGATGTGCTAAAAAATTCTAAATCAAGGAGAAAGACGCACAAGAAAAAGCACAAGTCAATACTTTTGTAAAAGAGCGCAAGGTATATTGTGATTTTGGTTGTGTTAATCAAAAGTGGAAGCATAGGTTAGAGATTTGGAATCTGTAAATTTTGAGGTGTTTGCTTGGAAGCAAACATAAGTTTCATATGCTAACAAGTTGTAGATTACATGTATTATTAAGTAATTTGTGAAAAAGGTTGCTTGTTGTATTGTTGTGCAGTTGTATCAATTTTACAATAATAACAGAGAATAGTGGAAACCCCATCATTGAGAATATGGACAAGAACAACTACCCATCATGGAAGTTTTGTGTGACAAACTTTTTTAATTAGAAAATGCTTCTATGAGTTCGCGTGAAGAAAAGAAGCCATAGCTAAGTAATCCTACGACTATAAAAGAATTGAGCTCATGGAAAGAATGGAATGTAAAAGAGAAAAATGTGATGTATTGTCTATCTTTAGTCATTGATAATAATATATTGGGATATATCAAAAATGTAGAAACTTCACATGCAACTTGGAATGTAAAAGAGAAAAAGGTGATGTACTATCTATCTGTAGTCATTGATAATACTATATTGGGACATATTAGAAATGTAAAAACTTCATGTGCAACTTGGATAATTTTTTAGAGCATGTTTTCAGTAAATACAAAGGCATGAAAGATTCAACTCAAGCAAGAGTTGAATATTTGAAGCAAGGAAAGATGACCATAAATTAGTATATTTTAAAAGTGAGATGCATTGCAGATGCCTTAGCAATTATTGATGTAATAAATGATGATGATGATGTGGTTTCATCTACTTTGAGTGGCCTCAATAATGAGAAGGTCTAAAAATCATTTGTCACTTTCTATATACGTATGGAAGTCTTTTTTAGCTTTTTATGAGTTGTGCTCTCTCATGATCATTGAAGAGATCAATATGCAGGGTGAATCCTTGAAATAAGTGATGAACAAGTTCAAGAATTTTACTCAACTTTAGAAAGAGGACGTGATAGATCCTCCTCAAGAGGCCGTGGTATGGGATGTACTGGTGATAACTAGAAAAATAGGTTAAATCAATAATTTAGTGAAATGTAGGGTTTTAGAGGCTGTGGAAACTTTAGAGGCAAGGGGACCTCTAGAGGAAGAGATGGATGGTAGAAGACAGGTTCTAGAAACTTTGGGATTGTTTGTCATTACCGTAGCAAAATAGATCATATTGTAGCCCAATATTATGCTAAGAAAGATGATATCTGTAGTGGTAAATTGTAGAAAGAAAACTATGCATCATCTCCACAATAGAATGAAGACAAAAATGAGAGTCTTTTTGTTATGCAACATATGATGAATGTTGTTATAGGAAGGGGACATATGATTATGTATAGTACACTGATTAAGGTGCATCTAATCATATGACTAGCCATGTTGAATGGTTTGGAGAGATTCAAGATTTACAAAATCTAGGTTACGTATAGACGGGTGTTGATTCATGCTACCCAATTTTATACATTGAAAATTTTCCCTTGTCCTTGCATGTTGGTCAGACAAAGAGTCCATGAGATGTATTACATGTGCCATCCAGCACAAAGAAATTAGTGTTTGTTGACCAAATGTTAGATCAAAGGCTACATGTTTGATTCAAAGAAAAATGTTATTTTATGGAAGACTTTAATTATAAGTGTAGGTTGGTTGCAAAAGGAAGTAGAGTTGGCTGCATATTCACCTTAGATACTTGAATTCCTACTATGAATGCTACTAAATATGCTAAAGGCAAAAATGTGATTGTTGACATTGAAATATGGCACAAATGTATCGGATATGCAAATGTCAATGACTGAAATAAATGCAATCTAAAGGATTAGTTAAAGGGTTGCTTTTAGAGTTACAGAATTTTATAAAGTGTATGAAGCATGTCAATTTGGTGAGCATGCAAGACAACCTTTTTTGCATGATAGAGATGTGAGCAAAAATATACTTGATGTTGTGTATACAAATGATTAGGAATCTATAGACCATTAGATAAATAAAAGTATTCATTGGATATGAATTTTTAGAATTGATGTTATATTCATAGAACATATTTAAATGGCATGTGTCATAAATAAAATTATTAATTATAAAATATATAAATCTAAATTATCAAAAACTCATGAGACATGAGTCATGAGTTATGAAGCGTAACTCATGGCTTAACACTTGACATGTATAATTCTTAATGATTTAATAAATGAGAGAGAAGAATATTTGATGGTTGAATTTCATTTATTAGGTGTTAATAGTCTAGGATGGTTGGGCAACATATCTCTTAGTAGTAGCAAATATTTTATCGTGTTTATTGATGATTGTTCAAGAAAGCTGTGGGGGTATTTCATGAAGAAAAAGAATAATGCATTTGAGCACTTCAAAACTTTCAAAGCTACTATTGAAATAGAAATAGGCTTAAAAGTTTGTGCTTAAGGTCAAATGGAGGAAGAGAGTTGTTCTCTAATGAGTTTAGTGAATTCTTGAAGCCTCATGGGATAAAGAGATGGTTTACTTGTAGCTGTACTCCATACCAGCAAAATGGGGTTTACCAAAATATTTTTAGTCTGAAACTTTTCATAGTATTGTCTATATTATGAACAGAACTCCCACAGCTACAATTCATGGAATGATCCCCGAAGAATGCTTTACAGGAAAGAAGCTCGATGTGTCACACTTGAAAGTGTTTGGTTATATTGTATATGTTCATGTGCCATATGAGCTATGAAATAAGAAAAATATATTTTTATTGAATACTTTTAAGAGCAAAAAGGATATCATTGTTATAACCCTATCAGAAGTGAGTTCTGTAATGAAGGACTAATCTAACAATGGAAATGAACAGGAAATCAAAAATACTCTAAGCTACAAATGACAAGAAATGGACTAAACTGAGATTCCAATGGCCATGGACTGTCATCCAAGTACAATAAAAATGTGAGAGACAAGAAGGATGAAATTTTTTATAATGCCAATGAATGATGCTACATTAGCATTTCTTGCCCTTTTATACTAAAACCTAAGTCCTCTTTTCTAGGCTCAAGTTTTTACAAAGTTTTATACTTGGAATAGGCTTTAACTCTCATGTTGATAATTTGCTTCATTACAAATCATCCCCTCCTAGAGATGTTTTGTCCTCAAAACTGAAGATAATGAAGTAGTAGGCAAGTCGTTAATGAAGCAAATTATGTCGATAAAGATCCATAAGTATGTGGAAGCACTTTGTGTGAAGAAACAATATAATGAACCTGAAACAGTGAATTGACTGCTTGATGTCCAAATAGGACCGCGTCATTAGATTTGCCATAACTTTTGACTAGTGTCCAAATTCAATGTTTGAAGAGTAGAAATGAAGTACACACCCTGAGGCATCATCTCATACCATCAAGATCACTTTTTGATGTCGTTAAGGCTATTTAATCAATAATAGTATTTTAAAACATCAAGTTTTCCCTGCATAGATTATGATCATTCATCTTGCAAAAGCCATGGAAAAGTGTCCAAATAGGAAGAGGGTTGCCAAGTGGACTCTTCCATAGGTAGCCCCTTCCATTTGATCAGGAATTCAATGAGAGTTTGGTTCCTAAGATCTTTTTCACCCTTCCTAATGATATTTTCAAGTTCATAGATAATCAGACCATCTTCATCAAGTGGTGGAAGCTCTTCAAGAACTTGTACATCCTGCCCAATATACTTTTTCAATTGTAATACATGAAAAACATCATGAATGCGAGTAGATGAAGGCAATTGGAGCTTATATGCAAGCTCTCCCATCTTTCCAAAACCAAATATGGGCCATAAAATCTGTGAGCGAACTTGTTATTTCCACCCTTAAGGGATGCATAATGAGTCTTGGGCACCTTCAAGAAGACCCAATCTCCAACATCAAACTCCATGTGCCTCTGTCTATCATCAGCATAGGACTTCATCACATCTTGTGTCTTTCGTATGTTTTCTTTACATTGCTTCATAAGCATATCCACTCTTTCTAACTCATCCTTTGCTTGTGGATTCACGTCTTCACGAAATATGGCTGAAGAAATTTGAACCTTGTATCCATAAAGTGCTTCAAATGGAACCATCCCAATGCTCATATAATATGTGTTATTATAGCAAAATTCAGCAAGATGCAACCAATCATCCCAAGATGATTGTGTGTCATGACAAAAATGCCTTAAGTACATTTCCACCCATCAATTAACCCTTTTGGTTTGACCATCAGTTTGAGGGTGGTAAGCCATACTAGGGGTAAGAGTAGTGCCCATGGAAGTAAACACATGTTAACCCCAAGTCAAGAAGACGCAAAAATGAATGAAAAAGTGAAAAAAGGATGGAAAAAGAGCAAAGACACACAGGTGGCCTCTAAAGCTAAGCTGGGGCCAAAAGTGTAATTTTAAATGAAAGACGCCTCAAAAAACTCCAAAAACTCATGTAAAAGAGCGCCAGGCTCCCTCCTATGCCAATTGTAAAATATAAGATGGGTGTAGACTAGAGGCATAAGGTTAGAAGAGGAAATGGAGAAAGGACCTTGCCACAACGGCCGGTCATGTAAAAAAGGGATGGGTGCCCATGGGATTTTAGGGCTTGTACATAAAGTTCGAAAAGTGAATGGAAGCTCATTCTTTGGTGTGTGGTTAACAAGAGTTCTTTTCTTCTTCTCTTCTCCTTGCTTGTGTGTGCTCTTGAGAGAGGGAGTGTGAGAGTGTGAAAGAGTGAGTATGTGGGAGTGACGGATCAAGAGGGTGAAGCTCTTCACCATCTCCTCATCTCTTCTTCCCTTCTCTTCTCTTCTCTTTTCTCCCACGCACGGCTATGGTGGATGGAGCTTGGAGATGGAGGAGGCTTGAGGATGCTTGAGCTAGCATCTAGGATCGTGGAGCTACCGGCGTGTGCGAGAGAGGAGGCAACTCATATCAGCATCAAGGTAAGCTCACTACACTCGTAGGATCGATGGCGCATTGGCTAGGTGAGAGATAGCCATTAGAGCTCACTTGAAATGCTTGAAACAATAAGCAGTTTGTGGGTCTTGGCAATTGAGCGTGAGCTCCCACATTTTGGTTCTGTTTCTGGGACCACGGATTCAAGCTTGAGCGCTTGCGTGCCTCATATCGAGCATCGAAGTAAGGGATTCATCCCCAAAACTAAGCTTGAGATAGGTAGGAAGTTTGGGTGTTTTGATCTTCGAAAAAAGTAAGTATTTTGGGTTAGTTTATTTGTTTGATGATTGGAAAACATGGAGAAATCACTTTAGTTTGTTGCTTTTGATTCTTGTTACATTTAGCATAGGATAGGATTACGAAATCGAATCAGGAAAGGGTAGGGTTTAGTGTTGCAAAACAGGGCAAAACATGGCATAAATCATGCAAAAAATGGCAAAAAGCTTGCTTGGGATGCTTAATGTCAACAAGTGAGTGATTGAGAGCATCAAAAACTTACCCGGGAAGGGGTTTAAGAGCCAAGAGGCCCCGGGAGAGCTCACTTGCAACCATTTCAGTGAGAGAGAGAGAGAGAGAGAGAGCCCCCACAAAGATTCGATTCAATCTCGTCATCGAAGAGCCTACCACTCACCTCAGATATACCAATCACTTCCCTTGGCACCCTAGTTAGGATCTGGAAGTTTGTGCTTGAAGTGATTGTCTAAATTGTGAGATTTGATCGAAATCGTCATCGCACTGCATTCATTGCACCGCGTTCGGCCCATTCGAGCGGCTATTTTTGGGCCGAGTCCCAAAATCGACCCTCGATCCTTGCCATTCGGTCGACTCGGCCCGGAAACCCTAATCAGCCCTCGGCCCAAATTCTACTCGGCCCATCTAAGTGACGGCACTCGGCCCAATTGACCAACTCGGCCCTTGGGCCAAGACCCGATTCGGCCCTCGGCCTGTTCGAGCGACCCCGTCCGAACGACACGACTCAGCCCTCGACCCATGTGCCTTGGCCCATCCGAATCACCCACTCAGCCCCCGCAATTCGGACCACTTGGGCCGAGTGTAAATTTGTCTCAAATTTTCAAAAATTGGACCTGACCCGGCTAGAGCTTAGCAGTGCAAACTGTCGCAAGTCCTCCTGACGCTCAGAACTTTATTCTGGTGCACGAAATAGACAAAATCGTAAGGCGCAACCACTTAGCAGCTTGAGTAGGCTATCGCGAGACCTAGAGACCTAGACGCAACCCACTAAGCCATAAAACCCTGATTGGACCAAAAAACGAGCAAGGCAACGTAACAGAAAAAACCCTAAACCCCGTCAAGACGGCCAGAGAATTGATCAACAAAGCCTATCAGGCCTAAAACGAAGCAAGTACGTAAGACGCTTAGAGATTATTTGCCACACTCACCTTGAATTTCCACACTTGAAGTATACATAAGGAAACATGAAAGCCTGATTGAGCACAAGTGCACTGGAAAGAACACACACACTTAGTGGAGATAAATTGAGGAGTGTATTTAGTAAGTCAAAGAACTCACTCAGATAAACCACTCAAGGAACCCACTAATAGGAGAGAACCCAAAGACGTAGACAAACCATCAGTATGCAGAGTAGGACCAAGCAAGCGGCGCCAACGAAGTGGATCTGACAAACCTACTCAACCTGATTGATAGTTTGGTGGAGCATAAGAACTTGACTATGGCAGAAGAAAGATCAGATCCCAGGTCTAACGAGGAACTCGACTTAGGCGTCTTCCCAGAGGCTATTTAGCAGATGGTCTGTAGCTACAATGTGCACGCCCAATATGAGCACTGCGGCAGGACAACAGATGCTATTATCACAGACTTAGAAGAAGAGAGAAAGCTAGCCCACAAGGCATTGCAAAGCATAGTCGAATACAATAGAGACCAGCAGGCTAGGAGCCAAAGGCAAAGCACGAAGTTGCATGAGGTGCAGCAGGTGCTGAACTTAGCTGGTAGAAACCAAACGGATCATGAAAGAGCCCTAGAAGGAGACTTAACATTGAGCGAGCTTCTCATGAAGCGACTGCTAGACAACACTGCAGCAAAGCAAAGTGCTGCAGCATTGGCAACATCACTGCTAGTAGAATTAGGAGCAACCCAAGGCTCTAAGAGCCAATCTAAAATCCCAATAGTCGCAAAGCAGCTCAACAAGTACCAACCCCATGATGATCCATACAACGTTGTAGAGCAATTCGAGCAAGTCTGCGAAGCCAACGGCCTCAGCGACCTGACTCAACGCTCTCAAGCATTCGGACTCTACTTAGGTGACAAGGGTAAGACTTGGTATACAAGCTTAGATGTTGCAAAGCAAGCCAACTTCAATGGCCTCAAGAATCTCTTTATCAAGAGATTTTCTGAGCCTAGATACTCCAACAATCTACTAGTACGACTAATGAATGTCAAGTAGAAAGAGAAGGATATTCGCGAGTACATAACCCACGTGAGGAGTCTCTTCAAGAGAATCCCTACGGGCGAACGACCGATTGAAAGAGTAGTTTCAATTGTATTCATCAGCGAAATTCAAAACAAGGAACTATATACAGCTTTGGCAAGCAACTCGAGCTTGTAGCAAGACGCACAAGCTAGGGTTTTTGAGAAAGCCATCAGAGTTGACGATCAGCTGAAAAAGCGGAGCTCCAAGAGCTCAAACTCAGAAGAAACCAACTCGCAAAGTTCAGAGAGAGCATCAGCCTCTAGTGAACGATCTGTCCCATCATCCCAAGATAAGGGGAAAGCCACCGAGACAAACCAAGACTTGGCTGATGTCAAGATGGAGATAGCCAAGTTGCAAGACATGTTGAGACGACCAACACGCCCACATGTCCAATGCGTATACTGTGGCGAAAACCACTTGCCAGCCAATTATCAAGACCCTAGGTCGAGACCTTGCGCTAACTACGGTAGGTTTGGTCACGACGTCGCGCATTGCAGATTGTCGAGAAGACTTCCATACTCGCAACCATACAACGAGCCTTACCTAGCAAAAAGGCCACAGCCACTCTTCGGAAGGGGAGTCCCATTGGCCCTTCCTGCGCCTAACGACATTAAGCCGGATGTTCCTAGGATGGACATAAACCCTACAGGCATACCTAGACCGCTTGGTCCCTACATGACCCATCCACCAAGTGATGCTCCAGTCCACTACATGGAAGAATCAAATGAGGAAGAGACTTACGTACACCCTTACATCTCTCACGATGACAAGGGAAACGCAGTCCTTATGGACTATCGACTAGTACCAGTCATGGCATTAGGGAGAGGACGAGGTAGAGGCCTAGGAGGGCAGACGCAGGATCCAATCATCTGTTGGGCTTGTGGTCACCCAGGTCATGTCTCATCACGTTGCCCTGAGAGGGAGTAGCAGAACAGAGACAAAGCTGACCTAAGATGCATTGAGTGCGGAATCACCCATCTCTTCGTCAATTGTCTAAAGTGAAAACCTTCTTCAAGTTCAACCAACGTATCATTTGTTCCATTGGGGCTGTTTGGTGTCAAGAACCTCGATGGGGAGACCACACCTATCCCATTGTGGGTCATGACCCATGCCTAGATGAAGTAGTCCAGTATATCATTGCCAGGACCTAGCAACCTTGATGCAGCCTCGATAGGGAAGAAGAGCCACAGGCGGAGAAAGAAGAGGTCGAAAGCTAAGATTGCACTGAAAACTGAGAGTGCTATAACTCTACCTATTGGAAAGAAGGTCATGACATAGAGGCAAAAAGTTTAGCCCCTAAGATGACCGAAAAGGGAAGTGCCAAGGTAGGGGAATACCCACATCCAAAGCACCAACTAGAGGCCATAGAGAAAGTGAAGGACTAGGTGAAGGAGGCCCAAGAGCACTTAAGGGATGCTGAGCCCATCCTAGAGGACAAGATTGATGATCTCCCCAGCATAAGCATGCCAGTCTTTCCCCCTCGACCAAAGTCAGGAGATGCGACCGCACCACAAGCAGCACCGCTTAGGCCAAGCCTTGATGTTGCAGGCTCACAAATCAGTCACGGCCATTGGCCAGGACAATCTAGTTTAGGAGAGAGACGAGCAACCAACGACCTCCTTACCATGCTAGTGACCACCACTATGACATTAAGCCTGGGAGATTTGCTTAATCAGCATCCCATCCTATGGCAAGACCTGAAGCAGTGGATTGAGGGGTCACGAGAACAAGCTGTTGATCTGCACAAAATCACCATCTGAACTACGACCCCCAAGGGAGACCACCTCTTCTAGCGAAGACAGGGATTTCGACTCTAAGTTGAAGGTAAGTTCGGATAGCGAACCAGAAATACCTAGGCCACCCAAGACCCGCCGCACCAAGAGGGTCCGACCCATCCACCTGAGGCGCAGACAATTGAAGCAGGAAAGGGTGAAACAATCCAGGGACACACGAATAGATGAATAGCGAAAACCACGGGACCTCCCTAAAAGATTTATGAAATTCAAGAAAGGAGATAGGGTAGTGATCCTGTTGGGTACCAAACGACAAGGGCAAACGAGCAAACCAATCGAGGGACCAGCCAAGGTCAAGGAGGTGAACCTAGCCCAGGAAGGGGAGACACCCCGACCAGCCTTCATTGCCGATGACTTGACTGAGGAAGAAGAAATGAGTCTCTTTGCTCTCTTGCGAGAGTACGTAGATGTATTTATTTGGTCCTTGGAAGAGATCAAAGGGGTAGATCTGAGTGTAGTGACTCATAATATACACATGACACCAGACGCAACGTCGGTGAAGTAGCAACCATACTTGTGGGATCTTTCACTCAACCACCAAGACCCATGGACCGCTTATTGTTTCAAGCGTTCCAAGCCGAGCACTTATGGCTACCTCTCACATAGCCAACGTGCCATCCATATCTACAGGTGTAGTGAACTTACCTCCATGTGATCGAGTTACCTCCTCTCCCACACACTCCGATAGCTCCACGATCCAAGTGCAAGCTTCAAGCAAGCTCCATCCTCAAGCTCCACGCTCCAAGCTCCATCACCGCGAGCAAGGGAAGAGAAGAGAAGAGAAGAGGAGAAGATGGAGAGCTTCTTCACCCCACGGTCCCTCACCCTCACACACTCACTCCCTCACACTCTCACACTCCCTCTCTCAAGCACAAGCTCAAGCAAGCAAGAACAAGAAGAAGAAGACGAGAGCTACTTTTGGCCACATACAAGAATGAGCTTCTCATTCACTTTTCAACTTTATATACAAAACCCTAAATCCCTTTTTGGGCGGTCATCCCCTTTTCCCTTTTTTACATGGCCAGCCGTAGCTTAGGCCCTTTTTCCCATTGTCCTTCTATCTTCCTAGCTTTCTTTTCACCGCCCATCTACATTTACAATTTGCACGGGTGAGAGCCCGGTGCTCCTTGAATTAAACAGCGGTGTACTTGTGCTCTTTTACACAAGTTTTGTCTTGCGCTTTTCGTGGTGCGCCTTTGCCTTCCATTTCTCTCGCCTTGGCCTTTGTCTTTGTCTTTGTCTTTTATTTTGGCTTTTCGGCTTTTCCACTGCCTGGCACTCTTTTACAAGATTTCAGGGTGCACCTTTGTATTTTAAAATACACCTTTCCCCTTTTATAGCTGCCTTGGACTTTTAAGGTTGCCCTTGCGCTTTTGGCCTTTTCTCCTCTTCTTTCTTCAGTCAAACTACCTCTTTTCTGCCTTTGCCCTGCATCTTTTTTATTTCTTTTTCTTTCTTCGTGTTGAGGTTAACATTACCCCCTCCTAGACAAATGCCAGTCCCATGGCACGCACCGTCAGAGGTAGCAGGCGATAGGATGCACCGAAGACGTGGGTGGCAAGGATGGTTGTGATCTGCTTTGGGGGAGTTCTGAGGTTGGTGCGGATGAAGGTCGTTGGGACACTGGCTGTTCCGAGTGGCTTGGTGATATGATTGTTATAGGGGGCGATAGGGTGACTCTTTGTTGGGAATGGCCACTCATAGCTGGCACGGGGGTTGGTGTGCATGGGATGCTCCTGGGGGAGTTTGCGCATGATGATTCTCAAGTGATTGGCATAATGGAGTGAAGGACAAGAGTTTAGAGTTGAGCGTTGATGTCGAGATGATGGCACTTCCGTTGGAGTCTTTAATACCTGCAATTGGAAAACCTTTTAGGTGGTCTCTCCCTAAGGGGTAGTTCTAGTTGTCTTAGCGTGCACAATACATATTTGGATGAGTTTGGGAGACAGGTCGAACTCTAAGCAAGCTTGAAGTATTGTCCTGCACTTGAGGACCCAAACTGTGTATAGACTTTCATGCAGATATTATGTAAGTGCCCGTGCATACTTAGATATTATGTAGGTAGAAGACTGCGGCCTAGTGGCTCATAACGTCGTGTGGATGAAGCAGAGTGGTCCATGGTGGAAAGAAGTACATGTGAAGGTGGGTGCGACATCCTGTGCATTGTGATTGTAGACGTAGCAGGATAGGGCACGGGGATAGTGTACAATTCGTAGGTGGGCGACATTGGACCTGTGGATGAGAATGGTGTACTATTCATGGCCATTCGTGCGATGCGTGCCCCAATTGGTTGCCATGGTTTTAAGGCAGAGTGTGAGAGGGAATTGTGGGAATGGTTCAGGGTGACAGGTTTAACCATAGGCGAGACAAGCTTCCTGGGGTTGTCCTGCTCTTGATGTGCCCTGAACTATTGTGGGTGATGCTAGGGGGCTAGGGGACTACAACCGACCAAGGTCACTGGACGCACCTAATTTGAGGACCCCTAGGTGCGGTGATGTGCTCGTGGGTGCTTTTTTATTTTTTCTTCTCTTTTTTTTTCCCCAGTACAACCATTGCAATATGCGGGGACTATGAGCCTTTCAATGGGTTAGGACATGTCAAGCCTCGGAGGCTCGAAAAATGGATATGACCGTGATGAATTTTCCCTAGCCTCGTTGTTAGGGGAGCCATTGTTGTGATATCGGTACGATTGCAGCGCCCCCCGTCGTGAGTGTAGAGCGTGACCCAAGAAGAGAGTGTAGCCCATGACTACGCGTGGGTTCGTGTGATGTGGGCACTCGCGAGGGTGATTGTTCACGTTCAACAGCGTGACTTTGTTGCGATTAGTGCACGGTCGTGGTTTTGAGGTGACCCAGGCATTGAATATGTTTGCACGAAGACCTGTGTTATCTTGCATCCACTTGTCACGTCGTGAGAGCACATGCTTGATTTCATTAAGTAATTCAACAGATGTAGTTATGTTAAAACATGACTTTTCGAAATGCTATGATGTTAATTGTACTGCCCATGTGATCGCTTGTCAAAGATGTGGCATACATTAGCAACAGGCAGAAGAAGTTGTACAAGTGGGGAGTTTCCCTTTCACCCATCAAAAGACAAAAAGTTAGGTCCTGATAACTTGTCAAGCTGCTTGTACATCCTAGGGCTTAGTCAATTTCTACTAGGCGGGGCGAGTTCGATTGGTTGGGCAACTGGGCTGGTGCTAGTGCCGGATTGTCGTGAGGTCGGGCAGGGCACATGTCGACCGAGACCTGAATGGTATAGTCCCGGGCCGCCACCATTTCCAAAATGCCTTTAAATAATTCGTTGAACCCTTCCCTGTCCCTGGCCGCCTTTCCTGCCCTTGGGCATCTGGTGCTTGAGCGCTCGTGGGGAAATTGTGCAACTGGTGTTGCCACGGCTTGCATGCTTCGCTGAGCTTTGACTTTCCTAGTCCGAGGATTTTTAGGCCTTCGTCCGGGATGGTGCCTTTTAGGTCCACGTTTCCTGGCATATCTCTTGAGAGTGGGCACATAGCGCACCGGCGGAGGGGCGCGGGCCACATGCTCCCGTCGTTTGCGAAGAGTGTCTCTGCACGCCAGCTAGTTGTTCTCCATGTTTTCCTCCTGGGGCCTGCAAGATGCAATCCAAGGGTTAGGCCTTGATATGGAATAAGATTGTTTGCATAGGAGGGATTTCAGTGTGGGTTGTCAAACTCATATGGCTAGAAAAGCAAGTGTGGAATATGTTGTGCTCGTTGTAGAGGGATGGCCCCCGTAATGGTGTCCCTTTAGCCTCTAGCTACTATCCAATCTTGGCTCACGCCGAGTTACATCGGTTGGTGGTCCTGCGTTTGGAGGGCTCATTGTCAGAAGGGTAGGCCGAGAAGGGAAAAGTGTATAGAGAGGGACTGCGCCCTATTTACATCATCAAAGATGTTGGTCAGGGATTTCCATGGCAGCAATGCGGGGTGCATGCCCCTTTCCTAGAGGCAGACATGATCATGTGAAAGGGGGACTGGACTAGCCTAGCTTGTTGGCCCCAATTCTTCTGTCTGCCCTTGACCTTTTATTGCTTGTGTGTGTTGATAGTGTCTATACAGGGTGACACAAAAATCATTGTCTATATATACATTTTTATGAATCCCTGTTACTTCACGAGGATAGAAACCAATTGTAGAACTTGGGAATGTACTGAAGCGTGGCACATGCATCTAACACACATGGCAGCTTACTCAATACTGATAGATATTTTGCCACATCGAGTAGCATGGAACCTTGTTCGAGTCTACTAGTGACATGTAACTCCTCCTCAATGAGAACCTTATCAAGCAGAGGGTTTTCTTGGCTTGGTTCAGCCAAGTCCGTACCATGAATGGCAGTCAGCACTCGAAGGGAAGTTGGTGCCACATAGGTTGGGTCTCTTTGGGATCGCCATTTGGCCAGTTGCTCCTCAGAGACTGTCATGATTTGAGCTCCTAGTTAAGCCATTGCAACACGGTTTTCACACCAACGCTGTTCAAATCGACTTGGGCCTTCTGACAGTCACTTTAGTTGCTCTATCTCTAAGAGATTTGGTTGGCAAAGTGCCTCATTGAATGTGATAGTTAAGCGGATTTCGTCGGCTTCCTCGCCCGAAATGAGTGGCATGCGCTCATGCAGGAGCCTGCTATAGTGCTCGTCGAGATGTTCTTGCCCTTCCCAAGATAAGGAAAATGGCAAGCATTCTCCGAGCTGATCTTTAGGGAATGCGCGCATGTCTGCCAGGACATAGACGTATGCGAACACCTTGAGCTTGGCATCCAACTCAGTTAAGCATTCTGCGACACTTCTATGTTCAACGAGGGCTTGCTCGGTTGCCATCTTAGGCAAGGTTCTAGGAGTTTTCCTGGGCTTTAGCGTAGCTGGGGGCTCAGGCCTAGATGAGCAAGATTGGTCAATGCTAGGAGTGCTCACATGCTTGGGGTTTCCATGTTTCTCTTGAGGCTTCGTCATTGCATCATGGTTCTCCTTGGACGTGACTGGTATGAATTTGTTGCCATGTTGTGATAGCGTTATCTCCACTCTTGATTGGTCGATGGGAGTTCTATTGTCGGTGGATTGAGTGTTGAAAGCAACTGTTGATGGCAACGGCTGCTTTAACTTTTCAGAGCACACAGATGTGTCTGAGGTTTCACCGCTATTAGGAGAGACATCAATGGGTTCATTGGTGGATGGACTTGATGCTTTATTCCGCAGCTCTCCACCGCTCTTGGTCTCAATGCTCTTGGGGTCCACGACTACCTGTAGCTACTATTGTTTGTGTTGTTTTCTCCTCTTTCTCTTGGTCAGTGAAGACATATCTCTCAATGGTTCAGGACCTTGGACTAGGTCAACTGTAGTTGTGCCTGGTTGGGCCTTAGCATTTCCTTTCTCTAGTGTGTCCTCATGGAACATAGTCGCGGCCAGTTGAATAGCCTTGCTAGGTTGAGTGGTTTGGTGCATCATCTCCTTGGCCACATCTTTGAGGGGTTTCTCCTCGAGCCTAGACTTTAAGTACTTGGGACGGATTGGAGTTGTCAAGGATACTAGTTGTGGCACCTCCTCCTCAGATGAATTGTTAGGGACACGTTCTGCAAGGGGTGTGGTTGCGGCCGAGGGCTGTGACTGCTGCGATCCCTGGTTGGGGGCACTGGTGTTTAGTTCAATGGGCTGGTTACTCTTGGTGGATCGTTGTGTGGAGTCTCTAGGGCAATCGGATGTGGTCATGTCCTTTGTTGTCCTCTGAGCACTCACCTGTGTAGATCGGATCCTGAGTTGATCCAGTCACATTGGGTCGCACGAGCATATCCGTGGGCTGAGAGCTACGGCTAGTGTTATGTTTCCCCCTTTGGGTGTTTGGAAGCCCTGATGGAGACAGAGATTGGGAGTGGGCCCCTGCCATTGACGACTGTCGTTGGGCTTCCTGGGTCCATTTGGGAAGAGAGGACGTAGGAGACCTAGGACTCTTAGGCGAACCTAGCACCCGCTGAATGATCTGCTCGTGATTGTTGGAGGATTCCGTCATTAGCTTTGCTAGGCAATCAGCCTCATCATGAGTGACATTGTGCCTGTGGCGCCCATTATCCTCTTGGAAAGTCAAAGGCTCCCTGGGCACTATTGGACCTTGTGCACACTTGACGGACCTCTCTGATATCTTCTTGCTAGGCATGCTAGGCTGAGGATCTAGTATTTGATGGGTCTTGTTCGGTTTCTTGACTTCAATCGTGAGGGACGCAATCACTCCAATATTTTTGGTCCGAGACTCAGATTTTCGTTTAGGGATCCTCCCATGCCTCGTTTCTTTTGACCTAATTTGGGCTCCTGACCGAGGTGGTTTAGCAGGGGGTTTCAGTATCCAAATCCATCGATTGCCTACATAATACCTTTGAGCACGAAGCAATGCCTTGGATATCCATCATGGCATCGTGCTAGCTCTCCATGGATGCCTTCGTCTATAAGGCTTGGGCTTCTTTCGTGATCTTCTACGATATTTGTAAGTCCAAGCCCTATCCTTGGGCTTGTCTCCTAACCTCTTTGTTTCAAGTATGGCCTCACTCACTGGTTCTCTCCGTTCAACCTGCGCTTGTATCAACCCTTTCAACAACTCCCTGCTCTCATTACTAGGCTTGCTTGATATGTCAAAATGCTCCTTGCCCTTCCTTCGAGGTTTGATGAGGTCACCCTTGCTCAATGTCGTGATTATCCTCACACTTGGTAGTGCTAGGTGTATCCTCTGTCCTATATAGTCGGCTTCACACTTCGTTGCCTTTTTGAAGGGCCTTCCTAGGAAGATTTCATTTCCACAATTCTCGCTATTTGGAGGAACATAGAACAGGACTGGCAAGCTTTCTGTTTCAATAGTTACAAGGATTCTACACTTCCCTAGAAGTGCTTGTGGGTGTTCCTCATATGGATTAAGAGTTGCATTAGTCGGTTTGAGCTCTGGTTGACCTAGTAGAGTCCATGCTTTGTAAGTCAAGATATTGAAATATGCTCCTTCATCAATGAGAGCATCAATACTATGCTCTCTTTTTGCGGTGAGTTTGACCCTAAGATAAGCAAGTGGCACTATGTCTTCATCGTCCGGGTCTTGGTTTACAGCTTCAAGCCTTCTGATACATGCCCTTGAGTCCTTAGCTGCACAGTCAGACGTGGATTCTCCACAAAGATCTTGGGTTGTTTTTGCAGCACTGCTCAAGGTACATCTATCATCACGACTATCATGTCAAGTCATCCCCACATTGGTAGCTTGAGCGTGTTTTCTCTCCAACTTACTTAGGGAAGATGCAGAGGAGGCAAAGCCCCCTTTGCGGGGGTCCGGGAGGCGGTCCCCTCCCCGACCCACAGGGCCATTATGGTAGACACCATGCGCGGTTTGGAGGACCGTTCAGCCAAATCTTGAATCACTTGCTCGAAGTTTCGACCCAATGGTGGATCTATGATGCGCCTCTCGCTCTATGTAGCCTGTGGGGTCAATTTTATGTTGAGAAATCAAATGATGTATGCCTAGAAGAGGCTTTGTATAAGAGAGATGACAAAAGTTTCCAGAAGAGATGTCCAAAATCCCATAAGCATAGAGAGGAAGAGTGGTACTATCCCAAAAGGCTATATAAGCATGTACTTGACAATCATTTCAGGGTAATGGCATTATCAATTTGATTCACTCAAGATTGTGTTTATGAGTCCAAGCTAATCTATCTTGGAACCTAATTCACTTGAGTTACAAATCTCTCATTCTTGATAATGTATCGTGTGTTCGATTTACACCCACCATAGTTAACTAGCTCTAGATCCGTGTTTCTCAACATGGTATCAGAGCCATGGCTGAGCTAGATAGCTAGTGGGTATAACTTCTTAACATTTTCTTCTTACTTGAATATTCTAAATCAGCTCATTCTTCTCCTTGTACAAGCCTACTTCCCATCTCAAATACCTCAAGTTTCAAAAATTCTTAGAGGCCTTCCCTTTAGCACTCTTCTTTGTCTCATTAGCGTGTGCCCCTACCTCAAGAAGAAGATTGTCTGCTACTGTTTTTTTTAAAACGTTGACCTTGTTATGAGGCGGAACTAGAAGCTGTAACAGGAAGAGATAGAGAAGAAGTGATAGAGCTTTAAGCTCTAAAGCTTGGCAATGATTTGAGCCTTGCTTCTCTGAAATTACAAGTAATTGAAGAAGCGCGTGAACGTGGTCAGAGGGAGATCAATGAGGCAAGAGGATGAAGTGTGGCTGGATTAGTGGAAACACGTGAGCTCGTTGGACAGAGGGGCGGCAGCCGCCAGGGGAGCAGGCCAGAGGAGGACGAAGACTGGCTGGAGGATGCGTCTGTTGCGCAGAAGGCACGCACGGGCTGGACAACAGGCACAAGTGCCAGGCGGACTCCTGTGTTGAATGGGAGGAGGGACACGATTCTGAGCAAGGCCGCTATTGTGGGAGAGGCTCTGTGGAGCAGGGCTCTGCTGAGCCTGATACTCCTCCTGTGTGCGAAGCAAGCGCACGAAATTTGAGAGGTAGCCATGCTGGGTGGACTTCCAGCAACTCACGATTAAATCCTTAAAGGCTTCAAAGAGCCTTATCTCTAAGGCCTCAATAAGTTGTTTTAAAATACCCTTGTTCACACTCTCACACTCTAAGCTATTCACGGTGATCATATCAATTTTCTACTCCATCAAGTTTTTTTTTAACGCTAGAATTTGGTGCCATTTCTTCAAAATCCGAAGCACTTGTACGGGATTAGACACTGCCATTGAGCAAGATTGCCAATTGGTAAGACCTTCCCGCATAAAATTATTTGCTTGCACAATTATCGAATCCCTTATCTTCTTGTAAAAAGGATAGACACTGTCCGAGAGTTCTCGTGGTAAGACCTCCTACTAAAAATGACTGAAGTGGAACATATAGCAAAATTTAATGGTGAAGGCTTCCATGCCTGGAAGGAGAAGACCATGTACCATCTTATGCGGAAAGACTTATGGGACTTATTTGAAGATGATGCAGATAACAAGAAGGAAGATGATGAAGACGGGTTCGTTGAAGAAGACCAGTTCAAATCCAAAGAATGGAAGAAGATGAATAATAAGGCACTAGGCATCATTGCTTGGGGATTAAGTGATGATGTGCTACATCATATATCTGGCATTAGAAATGCTAAAACCGCCTGGGAGGAACTTGATAAAATGTTTGGTACTCAAGCAAAAAATTCAAAGGTAAAACTTCTCATGCAGTTTTATAAACTGGATATCAAAGACAGTGCTTCTATGACCATACACATTAATAAGTTTAAGAGTTTAAAAACTCAACTTGCATCTCTTAAAAAGAATATTGAGGAAGATGAAGCAATAGCCGTACTGCTTGCAAGTGTAAACAAGGATCCATATGAAAATCTTGTGTCCACTTTGAGTAATGTTCCAAGCCTCACACTTAAAGATATTGAGCACTCACTACTTGACGAAGAAGGCAAAGTAAAAACCAAGAATGCAAAAGACAATGTCTCATCATCTAGGGAAAATCTTTTGTACACCAAAGGAGCTGCTGGACCTAAAGGAAGAGGTCGAGGATTCATCAACAACAATAACAAGGATCGGATTACATGTCACTATTGTGGTAAGACTGGCCATGTAGCCAGTGAATGTTTCCACAAGAAGAGAGCCCAACAATTGCAAAGTGATCATCACCAGAACCAATACATGGAGGAAAAAGAAGAAGAAGAATATGCTTCCACTACCATCAACAACTCTGATAGATTGTTTTGAAGAACTTTCATTGTATCTCTCATATGTTAGTGAATTTGATTTATATAACCCTTGCCAAGATGTAAAGTCTCAAGCTTTAACTTGACTAGGCTGCCTATGAGCTAGTCTTCCGGGCCATGTCATCATGAAGGGGGGGCAAAAGCCAGCAAGTGTAGGGACTCATCATTTGAGGGGGGGTGTTGAGAAATCAAATGATGTATGCCTAGAAGAGGCTTTGTATAAGAGAGATGACAAAAGTTTCCAGAAGAGATGTCCAAAATCCCATAAGCATAGAGAGGAAGAGTGGTACTATCCCAAAAGGCTATATAAGCATGTACTTGACAATCATTTCAGGGTAATGGCATTATCAATTTGATTCACTCAAGATTGTGTTTACGAGTCCAAGCTAATCTATCTTGGAACCTAATTCACTTGAGTTACAAATCTCTCATTCTTGATAATGTATCGTGTGTTCGATTTACACCCACCATAGTTAACTAGCTCTAGATCCGTGTTTCTCAACATTTTAGGGTTCAGAGATTTTCTACTTCGTGCCTCGTTCCTTTTTGGGTCCAATCCGGCTTTTCCACTCAGCGGTTTGCATCTACGTCCCTGGTCTTGCAACAGCTTACTTCTAGCTGCTAAGCGGCTGCGCCCTATGATTTTGCCTATTCCGCGTGCCAGAATCAAGTTCTGAGCGTCCTAAGGGCTTTCGACAGTTCACGCTGCTGAGTTTTAGCCGGGTCAGGTCAAGTTTTTTGAGAATTTAGTGAAACTGTACACTCGGCTCAACTGGTCCGAATTGTAGGGTCCGAGTGCCCAATTCGGCACGTCCGAGGGCCGAGTGGGAAGGGTCATGCATATCTATCTGAATGCACAGTTCGGTCGGCGGTCCGAACCCGAGTGTCCGAGGGCCGACTAGGCCAAGGCTGGGTCAGGTGGCCGAGTGGGCCGAGGATGAACTCTAAGGTAGTCTAAGTGCTCGATTCGGACGGCTCGAGTGTGGCATCTGAGTGATAGTGGCCGAGTGGGCCGAGTCAAGTAGTCCGAGGGCTGATTCTGGGCCTCAGACCAGAGTCGTCGTTACTCGGATGCACCGGGCACCGCGCGTCTTTTCGTCGAATCTAACGAAATTCACCGTGCCGGGTACTGGAGGCCTTCCCCCTTGTCGAGCAGCTCCAGATCCATCGTACTAATGGAGGGGAAGGTGTAGACTTACCTGGGCTGGCCAAATATCCCTCTAATGCCAAGATTGAAGCGGATGTCCTCACCAAGCTTTTCTCTTTTATCCTGCTCTCTTGAAACCCTACAGTGCACAATGTGGCCTTTCTTGCCACTTTTGGCCCTTATACCCCTCCCCGGGTATGGTATTGATGCCCCCAATGGCTCACTTGCCAATCTTAAGCATCACCAGCGAGTTTTTTTACCACTTGCCCTGTTTTGCAACAGTAAACCCTTGTGCTTATTTTCTTTGTTTTTCTTTGTTTTCTCCTACTCTAATGCATCCAAATCACAAAGTAAATACCTACACTACTCTATCTCACAACATAAATCTCAAAAAGCAAAAAACCTACCTCCCAAGGAGATCGAATACCATCTTTTACCCCCTCACTTCCTACCTATCTCAAGCACCGGTTCGAGGGAAAACCCTTACTTTGATGCTCAATTCGAAGCACGCAAGAGCTCAAGGCTTGAATCCGTATGTCCCGGTAACAAAATCAAAATGTGGGATCTTTCACTCAACCGCCAAGACCCACGGACCGCTTATTGTTTCAAGCGTTCCAAGCCGAGCACTAATGGCTACCTCTCACATAGCCAACGCACCGCGCCATCCATATCTACAGGTGTAGTGAGCTTACCTCCGTGCCGATCGAGTTACCTCCTCTCCCACGCACTCTGGTAGCTCCACAATCCAAGTGCAAGCTTCAAGCAAGCTCAATCCTCAAGCTCCACGCTCCAAGCTCCATCACCGCGAGCAAGGGAAGAGAAGAGAAGAGAAGAGAAGAAGAGAGGAGAAGATGGAGAGCTTCTCCACCCCACGGTCCCTCACCCTCATACACTCACTCCCTCACACTCTCACACTCCCTCTCTCAAGCACAACCTCAAGCAAGCAAGAACAAGAAGAAAAAGAAGAAGAGGAGAGCTACTTTTGGCCACACACAAGAATGAGCTTCTCATTCACTTTTCAACTTTATATACAAAACCCTAAATCCCTTTTTGGGCGGTCATCCCCTTTTCCCTTTTTTACATGGCCGGCCGTAGCCTAGGCCATTTTTCCCATTATCCTTCTATCTTCCTAGCTTTCTTTCCACCGCCCATCTACATTTACAATTTGCAGGGTGAGAGCCCGTGCACCCGACGCTCCTTGAATTAAACCGCGGTGCGCTTGCGCTCTTTTATACAAGTTTTGTCTTGCGCTTTTCCTGGTGCGCCTTTGCCTTCCATTTCTCTTGCCTTGGCCTTTGTCTTTGTCTTTGTCTTTTATTTTGGCTTTCCGGCTTTTCCACTGCCTGGCACTCTTTTACAAGATTTCAAGGGACGCCTTTGTATTTTAAAATGCACATTTTCCCTTTTACAGCTGCCTTGGACTTTTAAGGTTGTCCTTGCGCTTTTGGCCTTTTCTCCTCTTCTTTTTTCAATCGAGCTACCTCTTTTCCGCCTTTGCCCTGCATCTTTTTTATTTTCTTTTGCTTTCTTCATGTTGGGGTTAACAGTACCCTATGAATCCAAGATATGCTCATGCTGTCAAAGAAGAAATTGATAAGGTGATGAGAGCGGGATTCATTTACGAAATTGAGCATACGGACTGGGTATCACCCATTGTCATCGTGATGAAGAAAAATGGAAAAATCAGAGTGTGAGTCAATTACACGAAGATGAAGGCTGCTACTGACAATTACCCATTGCCATACACCGAGCACATGCTTGAAAGAGTGGTGGGAAAGGAGGCCTACAATTTTCTAGATGGCTTCTCAAGATACAATCAGGTGCAAGTGCATCCTGCCGACAGGCATAAGACTACCTTCGCCACTGAGAGTGGGGCGTTTTTGCTTACATAGTCATGCCTTTCGGGTTGACTAATGCCCCTGCCACTTTCCAATGCCTCATGTGCACCATATTTAAAGACATACTTCGCAAAGAGTTGGAAGTCTTTGTCGATGACCTCTGCATTCACTCGACTTAGATGGAACACTTAGACAAACTCCAAGCAGTCTTTGAGCGGTGTCGCCTATATCGTCTCTCCTTGAACCCCTTAAAATGTCAGTTTTGGGTGAAGCATGGATGCATCCTAGGCCACGTGATGTCGAAGAATGGCATTGCCACTGACTTCTCGAAAGTCAGGGTTATTGTTGACCTTCCACCCCCAATCAACTATAAGGGAGTCCAATGCTTCTTAGGCCATACGGGGTACTATCGGCGATTTGTGCTGAATTACATGTTGATGGCCAAACCTTTATACAAGCTGCTAATTATCTTTGAATGGACTGAAGCATGCCAACGAGCATATGAAGAGTTAAAGAAAGTTCTAACCACATCACCAATTCTATGAGCCCCAGATTGGACCATTATCTTCCATGTGCTCCCCAGGCGTGGGCCCTTTTGGATGCGCGGAGTATGTAAAGGGCAAGATGCCCTTTTTTGGTATCCTAGCCTGTGATTGGCTCGTGTTGCACACACTGGGCGTCCAGGGCCTAGTGCGTAACGGGCCTTAGAAATGAAGTTGGGACGACGAATCTTGATTGCCACTTTGGTTGTGGCTAATAATAGATCTAATAAAAGTTTTTTTGAGTTTTGAAAAATTTAGATCTAAGCTTTTTAACACTTTATAAGTTTGGGTGTATTATACTTGTGTCATGTAGAATAGGTAATATGTTTAATAGATATTTTAATTATAATATAATATAGAATAGATGTAGAAGTATAAAGTATAGATAGTGTAGATAGGTAGATGTTTCAATTATAATATAGATATAGATAGTACAGAAGTATAGATTTTGATCTTGGATGTTGGCTAACTGTAGCAAAGGGATGAATGGGACTTTATCATTGCCAAACGACCAGTTCATGAATCTGCGTTGAAGAGCTGCTCGTCAACATTTTGGAATTCCTGGAGGCCGATGCAGCCACTGCCTCACTAAATCTGCTTCCGTATGGAGCACCTCAGGTCCACAGGTGGGGTCTGACGCCAATGGCGGACAGAGCAGGGGGCCGCTGCTGGGGCGGGCTGCATCTACTCATTGACCCAGCATTGCTATAGTTGAGGATGCTAGATTCATTGCTGTTCTTGAAGTTGCATGTTGCTGAAGCGCCAGAAATCACAGCTATTGCAGTAGCAAATGAAGCCTCTTGCAATGTAGAAACCTTCTTTTTTTTCGAAGTCTACATGCTTTCTTGCAGCGGGTTGCAGACAGTGAGATCAATCACCCTGCCCGGTCTGTCATGGGGCATGGCTGCAGAACTCCCTCAAAAATAGCAACCAAGCGGGGACCTTCAGCTGAGCCCTTGTAGTGGCGTCAGACGCAAGTATGGAAGTAGAAACAAGACATATGCCATGTCGTCTTCTCCAAGAACTGCCCGATTGGTTCCCGATCTTCACAAATGGACTGCAACAATCTTAGCGTATTGCAAGTGTGGCCATAATGAAAAAGCCATTGCACTGTATTACAAGCTCTGCGAAAGAGCAATCCAGCCAGACGGACATGCCTTTGTTGCTGCCCTCAAAGCCTGTGGTGGTGCAGAAGCACACGTGCATGGCAGGGTGGTCCACGGCCACATTGTTAGAACTACTTCTGAGGGCAGCATATTTGTTGGGAATGCTCTTGTTGACATGTATATCAAATGTGGATACTTGGAGGATGCTTGCACTATATTCAACAAAATGCTGATGCGAGATGTGGTCACATGGAACACCATGATAGCTGGGTGCTGCCAGCTTGCATCCCTTGAGATGGGTCTTCAATTGTGGCAGAGTATGCAGCACCATGGCATTGAGCCTGACATGGTCACTTATACTTGCATCCTAAAAGCATGCTTTAGTGCAGTGGTCATAGAACAGGGTATGATGCTCCATAATCATATCTTTGAATGCTCTTTGGAGCCGGACCTGTTTATTGGCAGCTCCTTGATTGCTATGTATGCCAAATCTGCACGTTTGTTAGATGCTAGGAGGGTCTTTGACCGGTTGACAAAGCATAGCCATGTTGTATGGAACACGATAATCTCAGGATATGTTAAGAATGGAGATAGCTGGGAGGCCCTGCATCTTTTTGAGCAAATGCAACATCAGAGAGTGGAACCACGTCAAACTACTTTTGTGTGCACTGTGAAAGCATGCTCTGTGGTAGCATCATTACACCTTGGTAAGCTAATTCATTCCTACATAATTGAGCATTGTTTTGACATCAATGTGTTCATTAATGGCAGTCTAATTGATATGTATACTCAACTTGGGAGCTTTGATGAAGCTTGTAACATATTTAGAATGTCCAAAAAGAAGGATATTGTTATGTGGAATGCTTTGATTAATGGTTTCATTCAAAATGGAAATAACTTAGAAGCTCTCTCACATTTCAGGAGGATGAAACAATGGAGCAGTCAGGTGAGCTGTGTAACATTGGTGTGTGTTTTGAGAGCTTGTTCTAGCTTAAGAGACATAGATGAGGGTAGAATAGTTCATGCCCACATGATTGAGAGTGGGTATGAGTCAGATATATATGCTATCAATGCTCTGATTGATATGTATATAAAATGTCACCACTTTGTTGAAGCACAGAGGCTGTTTGATAGAATGCAAATGAGGGATATTGTAACATGGAACACTCTCATTGCAGGATATGTCCAGAATTGCTTATCTAAAGTGCTATGGCTTTTCAAATGTTTGCAACAGGAAGGAGTAAAGCCTGATCAGGTTACCTATGCCTGTGTTCTTAAAGCATGTTCCATAGTAGGGGCCCTGCATGAAGGCAAGCTTGTCCACTACAGCATTATTGAAAATTGCTCTGTGTTGGATGTGTTAGTTGAAAATGCACTTATTTTCCTGTATAGCAAGTGGGGCAGTTTAGATGATGCACATTATTTGTTTAACCATATGACTAAGAGAGATGTGATAACATGGGGTTCAATGTGTACAGGTTTAATTGAAAATGGGCGGCCTGAAGAAGCTTTGTCGTTGTTTCAGAAAATGATGCATGAAGGTATTAATCTTAATCAAGGGGCTTTTGTATCCCTTCTAAAGGCTTGTGCTAGTACATCAGCCCTTGATAATGGTAAGCTTAGTCATGCCTATGCTATAGATGCTGGTTTTGAATCAGATGTATCTTTAGGCAATACTCTTGTAGACATGTATGTCAACTGTGGGTGTGTTGAAGATGCATGTACAGTGTTTCAAAAGTTACCACTACGGGACTTCACATCATGGACTGCAATGATTGCTGGGTTTGGCCATCATAACAAATATGATATGGCCTTACATTTCTTTGAAGTCATGCAACTGGAAGACTTGCAGCCAAATGATGTGACCTTTATCTGTCTTCTCACCATATGCAGTCATCTCGGGTTTGTGGAAGAAGGTTGTCGTCTTGTCCGCCTGATTATGGAACATCACGCAGCTGTTTTGTCAGTTGATCATTACAACTGTTTGGTTGACTTACTTGGAAGAGCTAAACAATTGGACAGAGCCAGAGATTTACTAGTTAGTATGCCTTATCATCCAACAGCCATTGGTTGGTCCTCTTTGTTAACCCACTGTGGAACACATGGTAACTTGGGGCTAGGGAAATATTGTTTTGACACATTACTAGACTTGGATCAGTGTAATGCTTCTGCCTATGTCCTAATGGCAGGGATCTATATGGATGCAGGAATGCAGGATGATGCTAACAAGATAATGGAGATGAAAAAAGGTGAGGAAGCTTGGAAGGAGCCAGGAAAAGCATTGATCGAGATTGGCATAAATATACATAGTTTTGTAGTGGGTGATAATAGCCATTTGTATAATGATGAAATAGTTGCAAGATTGAGGAGCTTACGTGTGGAAATGAGCGAGGAAGGAGTCTTTCCTTATTACAGACATCATCTAATAGACAATTGATAGAGGAAAATGATAGAGACAATTTTTTCCAATTGTGGATTTGAGCATCCTAGATGTGTTGTCCAATATAAGAAGACCTTGGTTTCTGATTTATTGGCAAGCAAGCAACTTTATTCGATTTGTTTAACTTTTCTTGATTATTTTAAAATGTTGCATAGATGTTAATATTCTCTCATGTCAGAATTTCAAGCTGATTCTAAATCTCTGTGGTTTGGGCGAGATGCATTGGAAAGGTGGAGCCACTGCAGACCTCTAAATACAGGGACTGCCAAAGTGATACACTTTCATATGAAAGTAAAATGGATGTTACTTTGGGAGAAAAGACAGGAGATGTCTGCTGCATGTTTAACTATTGGCAGGAGTTACCTCGTGGAATCTAGAGTATTTGCATTGGCAAGGGTTTGCTCAACTCTGGGCTTGTGACGTACAGTTGGAGAGACCCTAGTCTGATCAAGATGATAAGATTGGGAAGACACAGTGTAAACCTTGAATTCTGTGATACTGAGTAAACCTACATGAGCAACAGGAGTTTATTAGATACTGGAATGTGTGTTGACAGTGGCCATCTTTCTCTTGAGACGGTTCAGCAGAAGCAAAAATTCAGAGATGTTGCAAGTATTCTCCAAATCAGGAAGCAAAATTTACAGCATTAACCATCAAAAACCTTGTGAAGATTTTGAGATGGCCTAGTTACATATTTCAACGCCTGTAGCTGATGTGGGATTCCTAGGTATTTTCTAGCTGCTCTAAAAGATTCTGTAAAACGGTGTAGATTGCCAGGCATGAAAGGGTATGCTGTACAAGACGGGAACAGCTAGTCATGGGTGATAATTCTGATTGTATTAGCTTCCTCTGCAACTCTTGCTAGAAAAGCTACTAGGTCAACGTAGACTAGAGGGTCCTTGGAGATGATCTAGGCTACGGTAGCAAATTGGGCATTCATTTTGTGTGAACTATGCCATGATGACCAAGATATTGGAGGATCATGAGCCTATCACTATTCAAGAGGCTCTTGCATAGGTTAGCCGGCATTATGTGATGTAGAAGTTGGTTTTGTGTCTCTCAAGGTGGAAGTTTTTGTTGGGGATAAAGGTACATGTGTCTAACTGATTGTGTATTTATTACATTGATAGTACTTGTATCCCTGTACATTGCAAGTGGTGGGTGCCCATCACTATCATTTGATTCTTAATTCTTTCAGAGACATTTGAATAAGGGAAGACCGGTCACACATTGTGACTATTGGAGTTTCCACGTACGGTGTCTCTTTCTCTTGCTCTCTTGCCTCATCTTCCATAGCTTTTACTTTGCTTGTGTGCTTTCACTTGGGCTGTACCTTATGAGGAAATATGCATCGCATTCAATGCCCATCAACTTCCTAATGAAGGTAAAACACTCTGTTGAGAGACTTTTAGTGAGCAGATATGTAGGATTTTGGTTAGTTGTGTCGAGATTCAAGCTCAGTATCTACAACGTATTAGTTGTACGGTCATAGCTAGCTGTCACCGTCTTGTGTGTTGTAATAGTGATTCAGTCAGACTTAACTCAGGTTAGAGGTGTTTGGTTAGTTAGTGACCTATTTTCATACATTGCATATATGATTTAGACTTAGTATCTTTTGTGTGTTACACAATGAATGAATAATGAAAGAAGAGAGAGTATACTGCTCTCTTTTCATGGCTCCTATTTTAGTTTGTCTCTTCTTCTCTTTGAACATGGAATCAGAGCTCAGCTTTGCGAGAGTTAGAGTTGTGGAGCTAGACTTGACCTTCAGTCTGTGAGAAACCTTGCAACAACCCTTTTTTTGCAAAAGCCATATCTTGATGTAGAAATGGATTTTGGAGAAATGGCTTGCAATTTCTAACTATTTTAACGTGGTTTACAACTTTGTAGAAGAAAGTTCTTCCAAATTTTGAACGGATTTTGAGATATTCGACATAGACTTGTGCAGATTGGTTGTTTACTGTAGTGGATAGCACTCATGTCCGGATGATGCTTGGTTGTTTTGGGATACCATTTGTGTAACGAGTGTGGGATACATAAGAACTAGGGGTTAGACACCCAGTCACCCTGATCGGGGAATATAAGGTGTAAGAGTTCTAGTTTAGGGCAACTAGTTATTATCAAGAACACACTCTTCACTTTCATCTTCAGCTTTCATGACTTCCTTATCCCTTCCTTTTTTTTGTATTTCTCACTCCTCTTTTAGTCTTTTTTTCTCTTCCCCTCTTTTTCTCTCTTTAGCTTATTTTCTTTTTCTTTGAGTTTCATTCATTAGAAGTGGTATCAGAGTATCAAGCTTTGGTCATTTTCTTCTTTCCTCTTTCTCCATCTAGTCCCTTTTCAAATCCCAAATCCTAGTTACTCAGGTTATAGGTACAAATACAGCATGAAGGACCATAGTTAGTCTCAGCTTCTTGGGGCAAGTAGGAGCTATGGCTAGAGACTCATACATATCTGAAGGTAAAAAGGCTAACTAGCAAGTCGTTATTTCTTTTTATGCAAATTTTAGAGGTTCCAGGGTAAGTTGGAGATTCAGGAGTTGAGAGGAGAGTTAAATCATAGTTACTCTTTGTTCTAGGTTTCTCTCTCTTTCCCAACAAGCTTTTTCCTCAGGCTCCCATGGTGGATTGCTCCTAAATCTCTTCCTTTTGTTGTAACCAATCTTCAGCTCCAATCTTCAGTTGCTCCACAACCTTCCTGGGGTGATTCCCCATCTGCCAAGTACCCTTGTGCCCAGTTTCCAAGCCATGTGGAAAGCAGGCAGTAGGTTGCAAAATGCGGCGCATTTTGCATTGAGTTGTCTGCTGCCTCCTCAATCTCTATTCTTCCCTTGCTGGTCTTAGTGCAACGAATCCTTGGGGCAGCATGTAATACTTTCCTTCCCAATTAACTTGACCTCCTCCTGTCCCCTCTTGTTGGCTATCTTCTCGGTGAAGCACCCTACTATACACTGCTTGGGGATAGCCATTAAAGCTCAGCCCAAGCTCTTAATTCAACCCACAACCTCTGGAAGCTCAACCCTCAGGAGATCCTTTAGCTCCTTTTGTCCCTTATACTCGGATTGAAGACATGGAGCTCAACATGTATGGAATTATTGTGGGTAGCCATTACATCATTGAAGATTAAGCTTGGTACAAGCTCGGGAGCCCATCACCAGTGGAAGCATGCGAATACTTGAAGGCTTCATCCATTGGAGTGCTTCGACCAATTAGGCTTGCTTGATGGAGAAATTGGCATCATGGTGGATCATGCTTTAACTATCTTCCCCAAACATTGAAGAGATATGTCAATTTGGTCTTAATATATCATCATAATCCACTTGTTGAGCTTAATTCCTTTTGTTGGAGAGATTAGGGTTGTATATGCTTCACTAGCTCAATCCATTATTGTATGCATGTGCCACTGAAATTAATACCTTGTTTGCCTTCTAATGCATCATGACTAATCCTAAATCAATTGCATTTGCTGACATTAACTTCTTCTTGATCCTGTGTGCTTTAGATTAATCCCAAGTGTGTAATAAACCTTTGTAAATGGGTAAGTAGTAGCCAATGAGTCATTGGACTGCCAAGGTAATTCCTATCCAAGATTTTGTTCAAATCCTTGCATCTCATAAAACAACCCAATGTTTCCTTTCCAATTCATCTCATATTGATTGCTTAATAAAAATATGTGCAATTTATACTCTTGCTGAGGAAAAATATGAATGCTAGGCGAGGTGGTAAGCCAAAAGAGAGGTGACCATCCCTTATCACTTAAGACCCTAAAGGGGTGCACAACTTGGCATGGGGAGAACTTTATCCACCTCCTGGCGGTGATCCAAAGCTTGATACTTGCATGTAAATGTAGGTACTCTTCTATGGTCACCACCACTTTCTATGAAATAATCCCCTTTGGACACTCTTTCAGTGCTTATGGTACCCATGTATGACACTTGCTATGTATAACACTTGAGGTGTATGTAGTCAAAAGTGATGTATGGCATTAAGCTACACTTATGTAGTGATGATAGAGCATATGGACATGTAAATGTGCTTGGGATTGTGATCAGTATGCTTAGAATGCTATTTATGTTGTTGCTTAGGTCTCTTAGTCTATGAGCTATTCATACAATACATTTTCATCAAGGGATAGACAGTGTTTTTAGTCACAGTCAATAAAGACAGTCATAAATATTTAATTACAGAAAATTCTGTATTACACTTGGGAGTGCAAGCTATAGCTCACCTTGAAGAGAGCTTCGTCCCCTCTAGTTTGAATATAAAATCTCCCTAATTAGAGCTATTGCTTGAAAGTTATGGCCATTTTTGTGCACTAAGGTCACTGTGGACACGATATAGATTACTTTACGACAGACACAAATCCAATTGCAAAAAATTGTGATAATTTTCTATCGCAAAGTTTAATAGCTCATCTCGAAGAGGGCTTCCTCTCCTTCAATTTGAATAAAAAAATCTCACTAATCGAAGTTTCCCACAAAAAGTTACACCCCATTTAATGATAGTGGGTCTTGTGGACTAGATCTAGATGACTAGCCATAAAAGCAAAAGTAAGGCCTATGAAGAACTTCAGAGGAGATTAGTGTTGAGATATCGAGCTCCACTCGTGATATGCCAGGGTGACCGTTGTGCATTTATGTCACCGACTTGTCAGTTGCAGATGCGGTTGGTACACCGCCCATGAATAATAGCTAGATGACAGCTATCATTATCTACTCTAGTTCGTGGCTCAGTTAGTATGCCACCTTAGCTAGTTGAGTTTGGTTTGAGACCCATATATAGGGTTCTTCTATTTCTTTGTATTAGAGTTCTTTTTGGCTTACACAACTAAGAAGAGGAAAACTGTTTTCAGCCTCCATCCTTGTGTATTCCCCCATTGTGCAAGCAAGAAAGCTACAAGTGAGACTCATTCATTCTCTTCCACAATCTTGACATGGTATCAGAGCCTTGTTCGTGGTAAGGAGCTCAAGAAAGCAAGCCAAGCTCGCGGTGTTCTGGTAAGAGGAGCAGTGTTGCTTTCATTTTCTGTTTTGGGAGCAGATCTCTGCAGGTAGTACAGCCGAAAATTGCAAGAGTGCATTGTCTCAGATTGAGACGCCCTTCGCGGTGAAGCAAGTGGGCAGAATATGCTGCGGGAGAGGGCTTTAGCGCCTTGGCGACCCTGTTTTTTTGATTTGAGGCCATTTCGGGGCTTGTTTTGGAGGCGAAAGTTTTTTGCACGCACTTATGAAAAAGCCCTGTTTTATGCTGTGCGACCACTGTTCTACAGGTCGGTGAAAAATTACCACAGAAATTGCATCGTATGCTTGTGTGCAGAGACATTGGGAGTTACAGAATCATCCTTGGTTTTTGTTTATGCAAAATCGTCACTACGAAGTGACTGTGTGGTCAAATACCACTTTCGCCAGTTTTGTAGATTTGCCCTTGTGAGGGTGAAGCTGATTTTTTTGCAGTGACAGAATTTTTTGCAGTATTCTGTAATGGCGTTTGATTCTCTTTCATAGATTGTCACTGAAAAGCTTGACAAGAACAACTTCCAGGCATGGAAGTTTAGAATGACGAATTTCCTTATGGGAAAAGGATATTGGGAATTTGTTGCAGGAAATGAAGAAGAACCAATTCTTCCTGATGTTCCTAATCAACAGCAAATGCAGGCATTCAAAGTATGGCATGAGAGAGCCATGAAAGTTATGTACTGGCTGTCTATCAGTATTTCAGACTCTATGATTGTGCATATTCAGGATGCAAGTACGCCAAAGGAGGCATGGGATACTTTGTAAAAAATGTATAGCACAAATACGCAAGCTAGAAAAATGCAGCTTAAGCAAGAGTTGCACAATGTGCAAAGAGAAAGTATGAGCATCAATGACTACCACATGAAGGTGAAGAAGATTGTAGATGCACTTGCTTTCATTGGGTCGCCAGTGGAAGATGATTTAGTTTCTGTGACCTTGAATGGTCTAGGAAAGGATTATGCACAGTTTCGGACATCCATTTCAGTTCATGAAAGATTTCCTGATTTTGAGGAGTTGATTGCTCTTCTAATTTCTGAGGAGCAGAGAAATGGTGGTGCATCTTCTTCAGGAGGAACTTCGAAAGAAGCTGTCTTCTACTCAAATGCTGGAAGAGGTAGAGGCAGAGGTAGAGGATGCCGATTTGGAGGCCGTGGTAGAAATCAGAATATGCAGCAAACTCAAGAAAACCAATCCTATGGAGGAGGACGTGGTAACTCTAGAGGCAGGGAGAGCCAAAGAGGTTGTGGTGGATGGCAAAGAGGTCAAAATGCAAACAGTAATGTTGAATGCTACTACTGTGGTAAAATGGGTCATATGGCTAAAGACTGCTATAAAAAGCAGAATGACATTATGAATGGAAAACTGCAACAAGGAAATTATGCATCTTTTAGTAGACAGGGTGATGACATAAATGAACATTTGTTTATGGTGCAACACATGAACAATTCTGTGACAAGTGTAGAAGAAAGCAACGAAGTGTGATATGTTGACTCAGGTGCATCAAACCACATGACAGGTCATGCAGAATGGATGTAGGATGCAAGGAAAATGGAAAAACCAGGATTTGTGGAGACTGGTGATGATACTGCACATCCTATTGTGTAGATTGGAAAAATTCATTTGTCTATGCAGGATGGGAAAAAGAAATACATGTCAGATGTATTTCACGTCCCGAATATCACCAAGAATCTGATTTCTGTTGGTCAAATGGTTGAGCAGGGCTTGCAGGTCAGATTTAATCCTCATGGATGCTTTGTCGAGGATATGAAAAATAAAGGTCGCTTGATAGCAAAAGGAAAGAAGAAGGGCAGAATGTTTACGTTGGATGCAGACATGCCTGAATTGAGTGCAGCAATGTTTGCACATGGGACCGGTGTAGTTGCAGATATTGATATCTGGCATAAACGCATTGGTCATGTTAATGTACAGCGACTTAAATCAATGCAGGCTCAAAATATTGTTGCAGGATTGCCCAAATTCAAGGTTGCAGAAATGCATAAGGTATGTGAAGCCTGTCAGTTTGGAAAATAGGCAAGAAAACCATTTCCTAGACATGTTCAAGAGAGTAAGAAGCCATTAGAATTAATCCACTCTGATGTGTGGACTACTAAAGTTGCATCTCTTGGAGGCTGTCATTATTTTGTCACTTTTATTGATGACTATAGCAAAAAAGTTTGGGTGTATTTTATGAAAAAGAAAAGTGAAGTTTTTGGGTATTTCAAAACTCTTAAAGCTATGGTTGAAAAAGAAATAGACCTACAAATAAAATGCCTAAGGTCAGATGGAGGGGGAGAGTACATCTCAAATGAGTTTGCAAGGTTCCTACAGGAGCATGGCATAAAGCAGCAATATTCATGCAGTCATACCCCACAACAAAATGGAGTTGCAGAAAGGAAAAACAGGCATATTGGAGAGGTATCTCGTGCCATGCCCAACGAAAAAGACTTTCCAGATTTTTACTGGGCTGAAGCAGTTGGTACGACAGTCTATATAATGAACAGGACTCCCACTGCAACAATACATGGGATGACTCCAGAGGAGAGGTATACTGGTAGGAAACCAGATATTTCTCATTTAAAATTTTTTTGTTGCATTGCCTATGTACATGTGCCAGATGAGTTGAGATCCAAGTTGGATCCAAAAGCTGAGAAGTGCATCTTTATTGGTTACTCTCTGCAGCAAAAAGGGTATAGATGCTATAACCCTTCTACTCGTAAGTTTACAGTGAGCAGAGATGTTTTTGATGAGATGAGTAGCTGGTATAAACCAGTAAATGTGATTGATGATGTGGATGCACAAAATGGTAATGCTATACAGAATTCACAGCAGTAGTCACAAAATATTAGTGGACCTGGAGCGTCCTCTAGCAGTGGTTCACATTCTTCGCCATGGACATGCAGATTGCGATCAGGAGAATCTTCTCAAAGCAATGCAGATAATGGTATGCAGGTATCACGAAAAGGAAAAGAAAAGGTTGATCAGCCCATGTTTGATGTGAATGCAGGTCACTCTTATGTGGATTGTGAATCCAGTGGCTCAGAACAGAGCATTGATGATGAGTTGGGTATTCCCTCTATTGTTACACCTGGAGTAAGGAAGACCAGGGATATTTTGAGAGCACCTGGGAGTGAACCTACTTTGCGCAGGTCTACCAGAGTTAGGTATCCTGTGGATAGGCTGAAATATGATGGATTTACAGCCATTCACTATGCATATATGGTCAAAGTGATACAGGAACTAGAACCCACTTCTTTTGAGCAAGCCATGGGAAAAGAAAAATCGGAGAAAGCCATGGATGAAGAAATGGATGCCTTAGAAGCAAATGCTACATGGAAATTGGTACCTTTGCCTAAAGGTAAGAATGCAATTGGTTGCAAGTGGGTTTATAAGGTGAAGTACAATGCAGATGGTTCTGTGAACAGATACAAGGCAAGATTAGTAGTCAAGGGGTATGCACAAACATATGGCATTGACTATGAAGAAACATTCAGTCCGGTTGCAAGGATGGTAACCGTAAGAGCAGTCATTGCTATGGCTGCATCAAAGGGATGGTCTTTACATCAGATGGATGTAAAGAATGCCTTTTTGCATGGTGATTTGCAAGAAGAGGTCTATATGGAGCAGCCACCAGGTTATGTGCATGTTGTTCATCCTGAGTTTGTTTGCAGGTTGAAGAAAGCTTTGTATGGCTTGAAGCAAGCACCTAGAGCATGGTTTGACAAGATAGGACAGTATCTTGTCACTATTGGCTTTCAGATTTCCAAGGCAGATTTCTTACTTTATGTGAGAAAAACAGAGAAATGTATTATGCTACTTGTCATTTATGTTGATGATTTGATTATGACAGGTAATAGTGATGAAGATATCCTTTATGTGAAAATGCTATTGAAGCAGAAGTTTGAGATGAAGGATTTGGGAGAGCTGCGTTATTTCTTGGGCATTGAGGTGATTAGATCACCAAGTGGGATACAGCTCTTGCAGAGGCAGTATGGATTGGACATGTTGTCCAAATATGGGATGACAGGCTGTAAGCCTGTTTCAGTTCCTTTGGAGCAGAATGTGAAGCTGAGCGCAGATGCAGGTGAGCTTTTGGAAGACCCTACTATGTACAGACGCATAGTAGGAAGCTTGATTTATATGACTATTACCAGGCCAGATTTGAGCTATGCTGTTGGATTGGTAAGTCAGTTTATACAGGCTCCAAGGAAACCACATTTGGATGCGGCTAGACGCATACTCAGGTATGTGAAGTCCAGATTGCAGTATGGACTATTTTATGAGACTGGGTTTCAGATATAGTTGCATGGATACACTGATGCTGATTGGGCTGGTAGCATTTCTGATAGATATTCTACCAGTGGATATGTGTTCTCTTTTGGGAGTGCTGCAGTCACTTGGAGCAGCAAGAAACAGCCTACAGTTGCCTTGTCAAGCACAGAGGCTGAGTACAGGGGTGCAGTAATGGTTGCATGTGAGGTAGCTTGGTTGCATAAGCTACTTTATGATATGCATCAGCCTACAGATGGGCCAATTGTCATTTATTGTGACAACATGAGTAGTATACACTTGGCAAATAACCCAGTCTATCATGCTAGAACAAAGCACATTGAGGTGCATTATCACTATGTGCGGGAGAGGGTTTTTACTAGGTCTTATTGATCTAGTTTATGTCAGCACAGAGGATCAAGTAGCTGATATATTTACGAAGGCATTGGGCGCAGAGAAGCTGCGCAAGTTCAGAGACCTGCTTGGTGTGCAGGAATTGGGATTGAGCTCGAGGGGGAGTGTTGAGATATTGAGCTCCACTCATGATATGCCAGGGTGACCGTTGTGCATTTATGTCACCGACTTGTCAGTTGCAGATGCGGTTGGTACACCGCCCATGAATAATAGCTAGATGATAGCTATCCTTATCTACTCTAGTTCGTGGCTCAGTTAGTATGCCACCTTAGTTAGTTGAGTTTCGTTTGAGACCCATATATAGGGTTCTTCTATTTCTTTGTATTAGAGTTCTTTTTGGCTTACACAACTAAGAAGAGGAAAACTGTTTTCAGCCTCCATCCTTCCTTCTCTCCCACAATCTTGATAATTAGAGACTCTCGAACCTCCATGAATAATTAACCTAGCTCAGCACAAGATTACCATGGTGATATGCATGAGAAAGTGTCTGATATAGATCCCTACAACTTGCTCAACCACACTTTATGTCACAATAAGCTTTATCACATAGAGAGGTATAATGGGATGGTCACCAACCACTGCCAAATGATATCCAAATTTGATGAAGTAATTGAGCAAATGGCCCTCTCGAACTCCAGGACTCAACAAATCCTAGGGCAGCTCACCACTCGTTGCTCAGCTAGCTATAACTTCACCTCAAGAGAAGGCAAATGAATCCAAGCGCGAGTCTTGATGCCCCCCACCACTGGAGCCATTGCATGGTCCACATGGCATTCTTGGCTCCAAGGGTATTCCCCCTTCTACCTATGAAGTTGGTGAACCCTCTTATGCTCATGGCGAGCTTCTGTTGAGCTCTCCCGTCAACCATGTAGCCAACCCTCTAGTGAGGTCCTCTCCCACCATTGGTAGAAGCTACCCCACTTTTCCTCGGAGCCCCAATGGAACTTATATGAATTAACCCCATCATGGACAATATGGTATTAATGGCCAAACTAGCAATCATGGGTAGTATGGTAGAATGGGATAAATGCACAACATGGCATGTATGGGTAGCAAGGTGTATGGCCATCATGATATGTATGGATAACAAGGATTTCATGGGTAGCAAGGCCCTCATGATCTCCATGATAAGATACTACTCATCAAGTACAATGGCCAATTTCCCTTACCATCAGACTTAGAGGAATGGATATCCAAGTTAGAGTCCTACTTCAATATTTATCCCCGCACGGATGATCAGAAAATTATCTTTTCTTCTCTTCACTTGGAAGGATTTGCCCACACATGGTGGCGCTATATCAATCGAGAGAATCTTTAGTTCATTGATTGGGAAGACTGTAAAATGCATATGGTTCAAGTATTTATATCCCTTGTGAAAAAAGAGCAATTGACAAGACAATGATACACTCTTGACCAACGTAATCTCATTGTACAAGACTATATAAATCAGTTTATGAACTTGACCATATATGTGGAGAGCATTAGTAATAATGTCGAACTGCATGAGTACACCTATGGGTTGGAACCGCGCCTATTGGCGAATGTCATAGCTCAAAAGTCTACCGCACTATTTGATGCAATTGAATTGGCTCAAAGAGATGCAAGGAAGTATCGTAAGAATGAGAGTTTTCGGCAAGGTTATGGATAGTCCCATACCCCTTCGAGATTAGCTCCATATGGGGGTTGTTTTAGAGGCAATTCCATGCCTAATAGCAATCCCAAAATGTAGCCTCTTTGTATGAGGCAATTCTAGGCTTAAGACATGTAGGCAGATTGAATCCCATATGCACAGAGAGGGAAACTGCTACGTCATTGTTAGTCTCATATGCAAGATTGTGTTTATGAGTCCAAGCTTCCATCTTGGAACCTAATTCACTTGAGTAACAGGTCAAATCTTTGTCTATGTCATCATGAGCTTAATCTCCATCTTCGATCCACCATAGCCATTGCCATGCTCTAGATCCTGCATTTTTTGATATGGTATCAGAGCTCAACTGAGCATGGCACTGTCTCTCCAGTCTCTTTTCACCTCTGATCATCTCTGCCCAACTCACATCTAGCTCAGGACTTCATTTTCAACTTCATCTTTATCTTGACCTTGAGTCTGCCATAGCCAAACAACACATACCTCTGTTGGAGCTTCTTGATCTCCTCATCTAGGCCATAACTCTTGAAGCTTTCTTCTAGGAATATCTTTCCCTGGTCAAGCCGCTCCTCCTTGGCCCATCACAGCTCGACATTACTCATTGTAGAGCCCGACATTGCATGAATTCTAGCTCGTAGTTCTGTTTTGTGTGGCCTGCAGTTTGTACATCCCAGCTCCTTGGGCACAACACGATCTGATCCGTGACCATAGGGCTTTGGAAGCCCATGAGACAAGCTTCATTCCCATATAAAAAGTTTTAAAAATGATTAAATATCCAGCTCACACAGAACAAAAAACTAGGGCTACCCAGAAACCCTAACTGCAAACTCCATACTCAAGCTTTACTTTTCTTCATTTTCTCATTCTTCTTGGTACATTGAAGTTAGTGCCACTTTGATTTGAAGATTCCAACAAGGATTACTCATCAAGGAGGGAAATTTGTGAAGACTTTGGAAGATTTGGAGACGATATCAACACCAAGTTCTTCATTGCTACAGTCTCAAGCTCATTTTTCACTATATTCTCTTAGCTCAATCTTTGCCACTCAAAGATCTGCTACAACACTCAAGCCTTTAACCATTCAGATTTGAAGGTTTAGCGAGCTCAACTTCAAGATAAGATTTGGATTTGGAAGGATAGAAGCACTCAAGTTCAACAAGAGTACAAGTAACAATCATCATAGTATCTCTTGATACTACATACAAAGTGTGCCTTCACACTACTGTCTTGTGTCCTTTGACACACTCAAGATCAACTCATTGTTGCTGGTTACTCTTAGCCTTTTTAAGCTGATCCTCACTAATGAGAGTACCAAACATGAAGAATTCTAAATGGATATCTTATTCGAAGAGTAACATTACTCTTGTTGTTTTGCTGATTTCAAGCACATAGAAGATGTGCTTGTCTTACTTGCAGGGAATGATGGAGTTGTGAGCATTCAAGTGTTATCACTATTTGAAGAAATGCCTTCTACCTTGAAGAAAGTACAAGAGTTTGAAGTCATTTCCATTGCCTCGAAGATGATACCTTTGTTTGAGGGGGACATGGACATGAAGACTAATGCAACTAATGCAAGCAACGTCAATAAAGAAGAAGACCAAGAGAACCTAGAAGAAGAGGACCAAACGATCAAAGCGCGGTGGACATTGAATCTCCAAACAAAGTGACGAACAAGTACAAGATAAAAAAGAGAAAGCTAGACTACACCGACAAGAAGACCTATAATAAATTGAAGATCTATGCAAAAAGAAATGCTGAAAATTGCAAGAGTTTGCCAATCCTTGACCCAAATTTTACTAAACTTTTTTAGCCCTGTAATACCTAGCCCTAATGCTTCTGACATAAGCTTGCAAACTTCTCATGTAGCCTTGTACTACAGTCTCTGTATACTTTGTGAGGCCCTTGTTATAGCCTCTGGATGTCCATCATGTTTTTGGTATCCACACTTAGCCTATTCTGCGATAACCTTTGGTGTTTGGCCATGTTTTTGGTGTGCCCACACTTTGCAGGTGTTGCTTTCACTAAAGTCTCTACACACTTTGTACTTTCTGGTTGTGATTGAGGAGAGGTGTTGAGATACTTGCAATCACACCTACAATAGCCTCTTTGTATGAGGCAGTTTCGGGCTTAGGAGATGCAGACAAACTACATCTCATATGCACAGAGAGAAAAACTGCTACCTATCCAACAATTATAAAGCATTGTACTTGACTACCACTTTTTCATATATGATGAATGTAATATCATGATGATTTACCATTTCAGTTAGTGTCTTGGTCATTGTCATGTTAGGAGTCATGTTTGTCATGCCTTGTCATCTCCTGCATGTGAGCCTCAGTCTAAGTCAGACGAGGACATTAGGAGCTCTGACATGTCTGTCATGTGTTATGATGGGGGAGGCTAGTCACTCTTGACTGGCTGTCCTAGGATGTGTATTTCTTTTTGGCCTCTTTTAGTGGGCAGCCACTTGCTGCCCTCCACTTTTTTGGTCACTGATGTGGGGCGCCCATTTTAGGGTATTTTTAGGGTTTGTTCTTTTGCCTATTTATAGGCAGCCCCCCCCCACTTGATCACCTGTCTTCTTGCAGATTCTGACACTCCTCCCCCGTGGTGGTGCTGCCATCTTCATCAGCCTGATCTGGTGCCCTCACTGGCGCTGTGGGCTGTGTGCAGGGACTGATCAGTCTTCTTCCACCTTCCCGTTTGTATTCAACATTCATTTTAGTCAGTGCAGATTTCTCTTCCTTATTTTCTGCTTTCTCTCTCTCTCTCCCCCTCCGTGTTCGTATTCCTTCTTCCGCAGCGCACTCTCACATGGTATCAGAGCCGAAGGAGAGTACATGGAGCTGAGATTTACGCGAGAGAACACCCACAACCTTCCGTTTGCTGGTCAAGACGTCTCCAATAACTGAGGCGTCACCTTCTGCACCATGTTCTTGATCAAGGCGACCTGTTTTGGTGTCAAATATTTGTGTTTGCTGTTGGCGTCATCCCCAACAGCCAAGGCGGTCCTTCCAGGAGGTCCCAAATATTTGCGTTTGCTGCTGCCACCTTCTCCAGTGGCTATTACGTCATCAATAACCTCTTCCTGCTTGCGTTTTCAGCCAGGCGGCCTCCCCAACAGCTGGGCGACATCTTCCTTACTGGCGGCTGATCTTCAGCTGACAACTCCTTTGCAACCTGCGTTTTTGGTGTTTGGCCACTGCCACTTCGGAGTTTACTCCATCCGCAGCTGCGTTTTTCCCTTCTGGTGATAGGCGACCTCATTTACTGGTATTTGGTGGTCCGGTCGGTGTGGTTGGTGACCCTTATGGTGGTCATTATTCGGCAAAGTTGTGTAAGGCGGCCAGCTCAAGAGCTTTTGGTGTTTGTGTTTCGACACCGGCAACCTTCCCTTGTTGTCTTTTGGTGTTTGCAGATATCGAAGTTGTATTCTCATCAGTTTACGGGCTTTGATGACTCAGATGACGAGCTTTTGTCTCGGCACTCATCTGAACGGAGGTGTGATTTCTATCACGAGGACCGTCATCCAGAGTCTATTCCTCTTTTCCATCCCCCTTCTGTTCATGTATCTCGGCGAGCCCCTTCCAGTGGGCCAAAGATGCAGCCTTTGGTACCCCCTGTACAGGTGTTCGTACTTCCTCAACTGCCCAAAGAGGACCGGTTGGATGGCTCCAACTTTTCTCTCTGGTCCTGCAAGGTGGAGTGTATCTTGGACTCCTTCGATCTTTGGGAGCTTGTTTCTGTTCCTATTCCCCGGCCTAAGGTGGATCCTGCAGGTGGGACATCTATGGATCATGCAGCCTTATGGGATCGGCTCAATTCTAAAGCCAGATCTTTCCTCTTTCTGAGTTTGTAGGATTCTGTCCTTGTTCATGTTCACAGGTTGAAGACTGCAGCAGACATGTGGAGAAAGCTCACGTCTCTCTATCAACAGAAGATGTTTTCCCACCGGATATCTCTCGAAAAGGCAGATGCTCGCTATTGATGATAGTCCTTCCATGAAGGACCACATCAACAGATTACAGGATATGAGGGATGAGCTTGCATCCCTCGGTCGAACGATATCTTCTGAAGACATGGCTATGATTCTCTTGACTCAACTGGCATCACCTCGGTTTGATGTTTTCTACACCAGCCTTCTTACTTCGAGGACCCGTGCCCAGATTCTATGGGAGAAGCTATCCCCACTTGTCTTGGAGCATGGCGAGCGACTTAGAGAGGTTAGTGCTAGTGGATCCGACTCCACTAGAGCCTTTGTTGCTGTTGAGAATCAGCAATCACACTCAAACAGCCTCTTTGTATGGAGCTTCAGGGTCAAGGATATGCAGGCTAACTTATCCCATATGCACAATAGTGCCTACTGCAGTTTCCTACTTTCCTATAAAGCATTGTACTTGCTTCCTTTTCAAAATGCAATGATAGTACTCTTTTCTTTTCAGTGAAGTGTCAATGTCATTGTCCACATACACAAGATTGTGTTTATGAGTCCAAGTCTCAATTTTGGAACCTAATTCACTTGTGTAACAAACAGTGTCCTTGTCTTCTCCATCATGAGTCCACACTTCTCATTTCATCCTCCATAGCTTCCGATTTTGCCATGCTCTAGATCTCGCATTTTTCACATGGTATCAGAGCCCAGTTGGGCATGGCATTGCTTGTCTAGCCTCTCTTGATTCCTTTCAACCTCAGTCTAGCTCAATGTCAGCTCATGACTTCATCTCCCAACTCTACTCTCACTGAAGCTTCCATGGCAGCCATAGCCAGCAGCACCCTGTCAGATTGAGCTGCTTATATCTCACTCCACAGGTCAAATCTCTTGGAGCTTCCTTCTGGAAAAGTATTCCCCAACTCACAAAGCTTCCCTGTATCACATCAATCCAGGACATTGGACCATCTGAAGCTCAGCATTGTGAAAATCCTCAATCTCTGCTCTGTGTCTGCCATAGCCAGACAGGACCTACCTTACTTGGAGCTTCCATAACTCTTCAACCAGGCCATTTCAGCCCACGATTTCTTCTAGGGAGTTGTTCCTCTGCTCAAGGCGCTTCATCCTGGCACAACAAACAACCACATTGGCAAGCTACAGCTCTGGCATTGCACAAATTCGACGTCGCTGCCCCAGAATGCGCCGATTCTGTTCGCGCCCCCTGCGTGCTGCATACTGTTCACGATTTTGACGATTATGATAGGGCTTTTGTAGCCCATGAAATCAGCTTCCTAGGCATATAAAAATTTTTGAAAATGATCCACTGTAGCTCCTGCAATCAGCAAAAAACCAGGCCCCTGTCTCAGAAACCCTAATTCCACCATAGCCAAAGCTTCAAAATCTTGACATTTTTCACTGTTTCTCTCACTGAAGTTATCAACAGTGATTTTAATCACTGAGCAATACTCTCTGAAGTTCATTAAAGTACTGTCACTCAGATCTGAAGGCATCAGCATCAAATCAAGAAGGGGAAGATCACTTAGATGTTAAAAGAGTAAAAGACTTTTGCAGATCTGGTATTCATTGGCACTCAGTTAGTGCTTTTTAGCACTTGTGTCTCTCAATCAATTCTTCTGTTGCTCAAATCTAATAAGTCTGAAGTTGATTTGCTACTGTTCCCGTAAATCTAACATGGGCAAAGACTCTCCAAATGCTCGATTCAAAGGAGTCGGGTTCCACACTTGGCAAACCCGCATCAAGCTCATCCTGATGAAGAAGGGTCTCTGGGCCATCACAAATGGCAAAGAGAAGAAACCTCGGGACGCGGACCTTGCAACTACTTGGCAAAAGAATGATGACAGAGCCCAGGCCATTATCAAATTGGAGCTAGACGACAGTTATATCCATCATGTGGATAACTGTGAGACCTCACAGGATACATGGAAAAGACTTGACACCCTGTTCGGTGCACAATCTAAATCATCAAAGTATGGTCTCCTGATTGAGTTCTTCAGGCTTGAAATGAAGTCCAGCACATCACTTGCCACACATCTTAATTACATGGAAGGACTCCTAACCCAACTTGCAAGAATCAACATTAAAATGGATGAAGATGTTTGCATCGGTGTTCTACTTAAGAGCTTGCCTCCTGAATATAATAATGTATCAACAACTTTAATCAACATGCCAAATCCTGAACTTGTTGATATCCAGGCATCACTGTTAGAAGAAGAAAAGAATCTAAAAACTAAAGAAGAACCAAGTACCTCTAGAGATGAGCATGCATTATATGTTGGCAACAGGTACAAAGGCAAGAAGGATCAGCTCTTTTGTGACTTCTGCAAAAGGATCGGACACACCGAGAACTTCTGCCACGCAAGAAAGAGATCCCAAAAGGCCTATCTAGTCGCAGTCAAAGAAGAAGAAGAAAATGGAGCAAAGGAAGAAGAAGATGAAGATGAAGACCACCAGGATCGGAAGGACAAGACTCATCAGTCCTTGTACTCTCATAATTCTGATAGATTGTTTTAATAGCCTTGTATTCTCCTTGCCCTAATGCTTCCTACCATAAGCTTTGTAAACTCCTTATGTAACTTGGCATTACAGTCCCTGTACACTTTGTGAGGCCCCTGTTACAGCCTCTGGATGTCCACCATGTTTATGGTACCCACACTTAGCTTTTTCTGCGACAGCCTCTGGTGTTTTGCCATGTCTGTGGTATGCCCACACTTTGTAGGTGGTTCTCATTACAGCCTCTACACACTTTATGCCTTTTCTAGTTGTGATTGAGGAGGGGTGTTGAGAATCAGGAATCACACTCAAACAGCCTCTTTGTATGGAGTTTCAGGGTCAAGGATATGCAGGCTAACTTATCCCATATGCACAATAGTGCCTACTGCAGTTTCCTACTTTCCTATAAAGCATTGTACTTGCTTCCTTTTCAAAATGCAATGATAGTACTCTTTTCTTTTCAGTGAAGTGTCAATGTCATTGTCCACATACACAAGATTGTGTTTATGAGTCCAAGTCTCAATCTTGGAACCTAATTCACTTGTGTAACAAACAGTGTCCTTGTCTTCTCCATCATGAGTCCACACTTCTCATTTCATCCTCCATAGCTTCCGATTTTGCCATGCTCTAGATCCCGCATTTCTCACAGTTGCAGGTTCGAGAGGACAGAAGAAGAAGAAGAAGTCAAAGGCTAAGAAGAAGGACAGTTCTTCTAGCTCTGACTCAGATTCAGAGAGACCGAAGTGCCCACACTGTGGGAAAGGGACACATCCTAAGGAGAAATGCTGGAAGAAGTACCCTCACCTTCATCCGGGAGCGAAGAGTGGATCTACATCGGAGCCTTCTTCTACCTCTACACCAGTTGTTACCCATGAGTCAGTGTTCCTTCATATCCATGCTTTGGAGGAGGATCCTTCTTCCGTGGCTGCAGTGTCTTTTGCGCAGCCTTGGTTCATGGACAATGGTGCTTCGAGTCATATGACTCCCCGAGGTGATTTGTTACAGGATCTCCGTCCATCAGAGGGTTCAGTCACTCTTATTGACATTTTATCGGTGCCTATTAGCGGTATTGGCACATTGCCTTTGTTTACCGACTGACCTTCGAGCTCCTTTTCATAGGCCCTACATGTTTCGGATTTGGGCCTTCCCCTCCTCTCAGTTTATGGCCTTACGAGGCTTGGTACACAAGTGACCTTCACGGAGCATGCCGTTGTTATTGAGGATTCTTTTACAGGAGCTGTCTTATCTACAAGTTGGCAGGAGAGCGGGCTTTACAGGCTCCATTCCCCTTCTTTGATGCAGGGTCCTCCGAGGCAGTCTATTGCTACACTCGTTTCCGCTTGTGCACTTTCTATTCCACAGGTTCCTTCCCATCCCCCACCTTCTCCTCTGGTGGTTCCCTCGTATCCCCCAACCCTTTTAGCGGCGGGGGACGATCTCCGTGATGCGACTGTGGATTTCCTGGCCCCTAGTGTTTTAGAGGGGGATTCCCAGGATCATGAGGAGCTCCTTCAGCGGCAGTCTACATCGACGGACTTCATCGACATTGGCATTCCTCTTGCCACCCTAGGATCTATTTCTTTTTCGGCCTTCAGCCACATCTAATATCTGAGAGGGGGTGTTAGCAGTCATGTTTGTCATGCCTTGTCATCTCCTGCCTGTGAGCCTCAGTCTGAGTAAGACGAGGACATTAGGAGCTCTGACATGTCTGTCATGTGTTATGATGGGGGAGACTAGTCACTCTCGACTCACTGTCTTAGGATGTGTATTTCCTTTTGACCTCTTTTAATGGGCACCCACTTCCACTTGATCACCTGTTTTCTTGCATATTCCGACACTCCTCCCCCGTGGTGGTGCTACCATCTTCATCAGCATGATCTGGTGCCCTCACTGACGCTGTGGGCTACATGCAGGGACTGATCAGTCTCCTTCTGCCTTCCCGTTTGTATTCAGCATTCATTTCAGTCAGTGCAGATTTCTCTTCCTTATTTTCTACTTTCTCTCTCTCTCTCCCTCCGTATTCGTATTCCTTCTTCCACAGCACACTCTCACATATCAGTCTCATACTTAAGATTGTGTTTATGAGTCCAAGCTTCCATCTTGGAACCTAATTCACTTGCGTAATAGGTCAAGTCTTTATCTATGTTATCATGACCTTAATCTTCATCTTCGATTCACCATAGTCAGTACCATGCTCTAGATCCCGCATCTTTTGATATCTTCCATGTTGAAAGAAAACGTGGCACTTTTGGGACAACATTTGACTCTGATACTAAGAGTAAGTATGTTGAAAATAGACACTCCATTGCATCACCCTCCAATGGCTCTAGTGGCCAATGGTTCATTTCCTCGGATGTTGTGAAGGAACACAAGGAAAAATGCCTATGTTTTAAATGTGGGGATAAGTACATTGTCGACCATGCCTCTAAGTGCCCTTATAAAATAGCCAAGGTCAAGGTTCATAGCATGTATGTAATGGAAGATTGGCACAATGATGAGGATGACTTGTTGACAATGATGAGCATGTTGATGTGGATCACGAGCAGCTCTATGACCCAAAGGATGGGTTCCCCTTTGACCCAGGTGGTTGTCCATTTGATGCCCTCCTTTTGCTCAATCTCCTTGGATGCTTGGATGGGTTCTCGGAGCCCCAACACCCTGCACATTTAAGATAGTATTCATGGAAAGCATGTCTTTATCCTTATGGACAGTGTAGTACTCACAATTTTGTTAATAAATTAGCAATTGACCGGTTAAAATGCACCTTTATGAAATTACTTTACCCCTTGAAAGTTCAAGTAGCAAATGGAAAGAAAAAAATCAGTATACATGTATGTCCTGCGGTACCCCTATGCTTGGCTGAAAATTATGTGGCATTGGTTGACCTAATTGTCTTAGCTATAGGCCCAATCGATGTTATCTTGGGTTATGATTGACTAAAATAATTGGGAAAATTTGCTATAGGCTTCTCTCAGCTGTATATGGATTTTATGATGCATGGATAGCTCATTTACTTAGAGGGAATTTAAGATAATACTGATTTTCAGCTCATTACAACAAAGCAACTTAAATATGAGTTTAAGAAATGCTCACAGATCTTTATCTTGCACTTGAATAAGAAAAATTTAGATTATCCCTTCAAAGTATCTAAGAATTTAGCCTTGCAGGCCTTACTTGAGGAGCACAATAATTTATTTTAGATGTCTACAGCCCTTCCCCCTAAGAAGTAAGTGGACTACCCACTTGATTTAGAGCCCCATTCTAAGCCATTGAACAAGGCACCTTATAGACTCTCTAAGTGAACGTGAAGAGGTTGCAAAGCAAGTCAAGGAGTTTCTTGAGATGAGTTTCATTGAACTAAGTTTTTTCCTTATGCATTTTGTATCTTGTTAGTAAAAAAGAAAGATGGCTCTTTTTGCATGTGTATTAACTACAGAGACTTGAACAAAATCACAGTGAAGAACCGCTATCCCATCCCATGAATTGATGACTTGTTGGATGAGTTGAAAGGGGCATGCTTTTTCACTAAGATCGATCTGCTCTCGGGCTACCATTAGATCTGTATGAGGGAGAGTGATGAGATCAAAATGGCTCTCAAAACTGATTGTGAGCTTTATCATTTTCTAGTGATGCCTTTTGGGTTGACTAATGCCACTGTCACATTTCAGAGCCTCATGAATAAAATTCTTCACCCTTTCCTGTTCAAGTTTGTGCTCATTTTCTTTGATGACATTCTCATTTACAACAAGTCACAAGAGGAGCACTTAGCACATGTTAGAAGGATGTTTGATATATTGAGAGAGCACCGACTCTTTGCTAAGAAAAGTAAGTGTGTCTTCATGTCTATCTTCATGTAGACATCAGTGGAGTACTTGGGACACATTGTTAGAAAAAATGGCATACAGGCTGACCCCCAAAAGGTGTAGTGCATTAAGGGCTGGTCCACTCCATCCACCACTTCTTCATTACATGGTTTCCTTGGTTTCTCCTCATTTTGTAGATGCTTTTTAAGAATTATGCCACCATTGTAGCACCTTTGACTGATCGACTAAAAAATTTTCTTTCTTTTGGAATGTCACTTTTGATCATATCTTCAAACATTTGAAGAAAATGCTAACTTTAGCCCTCCGTAATTGTATACTCTGATTTCTCTAAGATGTTTACTAATCAATGTGATGTTAATGGCTGGGATATTGATGTGGTATTACTATAAGAAAATGTTGTGACTGATTTTAAGAGCCGCAAGCTTGATGACAAGGAGATGAAAATGAATGTATATGACCAAGAGAGGTTGGCCATCCTCCATGTTATTGAGAAATGGTACCACTATTTGTATGACAGCTTCAAGTAAAGAGTGACCATTTGAGTCCTCCAATACTTCTTGAATCAGTTTACTTTGACTCCTAAGCAAAGGATATGGACGGTGTCATTAAGAAACTATGATTTTAGCATTCAAGGGCAAAGATAATATTGTGGTTGATTACTCGGATGTGGGCATGTAGAGTATCCTCAATTTTAGAGCTACATAGTGATTGGATTGAGGATCTTCAAGAAGCTTATTTGTTGGATAACTTTAGCCACATTTTTCAGAAATTACAGCATGGGATAATGACTGAGAACTCCCAATATCAGCTCAAGCATGTCCTTATTTGGTCCCATGGTAAGATTTTCATCCCCCATACTTCTCCTTTCACATAGAAGATAATGGAAGAGATGCAATCTTATCCCATTATTGGTCACTTGGGTGTTTTTGATGCCAAGAGGCATATTACACGGTGGATTCCGTGCCACGTTGGATTCTGTAAACTTTTATTACTAGGGCTCATACACAAAGTGGATTCTTTGTGCGAGAAGTCGATAGGGATGCCTATCCTTTTCGGGCGTTTTGTTAATTTAGTGTGTACATGGGTGATTTCATAGCGGGTGATTCCGCAAAATGCATATTTAATTAATAAACGTTTATGAGTTTAGAGTATGCACTCATGATAAATTAAGGTTAGGATTGATTTCTAACCAATTTATTTATTTATGTAGCTGAAGACTGCTAGGTATTCACTTTTATCGGTTTAATTGTATTATTTTACTAACGATTGTGAATGCTTCAGTTGATGTGTAGAGATGGCAGCGGTGGTAGTGGAAAGCATTGGAGGATAGCGTGTATTCAAGTTATTGTTAAACCTTGAATGCTTTCCACTGCCACTGCTGCTATCTCTACACATCAACTGAAGCATTCACAATCGTTAGTAAAATAATACAATTAAACCGACAAAAGTGAATACCTAGCAGTCTTCAGCTATATAAATAAATCAATTGGTTAGAAATCAATTCTAACCTTAATTTATCACGAGTGCACACTCTAAACTCATAAACATTTATTAATTTAAATATGTATTTTATGGAATCACCCGCTATGAAATCACCCATGTACACACTAAATTAACAAAACGCCCGAAAAGGATAGGCATCCCCATCGACTTTTTGCACAAAGAATCCACTTTGTGTATGAGCGTCGGTAATCAAAGTTTACGGAATCCACTGTGTAATATGCCTCCTGGCATTATTACCCCGGGGTGGGATAGCAATTATCCTCAATTGCTATTAGCTCAATGTGGAGCTAACAGAGTGGAGAAAGCATTTAAGTCTCTAGCGTGCATCCATTGGGCCTATTCAACAGGATGGTTTTTAAACTTGACCAAATATCTAGAATATCTACGGTCAGTTCTAGTGGTCATAAAGTCAGTATTTATAATAGCTTCAGGCTCAAGGATTTTAGTCTCTTCATTTAACAAAGGTGGGTTTTCATAGGCACGGTGTACATGTAATTGGCCTCTAAAGGGTCGTAATAAACTAATATGAAAGGTGTTGTGGATTTTCCAATGTTGTGGTAGTTCCAATTTAAATGCATTGTCATTGATTTTGTGAATGATCTTGAATGGTCCATAGAATCTAGGTGCTAATTTCACAACTGGGTGTTTATCTACACTTTGTAATCTACATTTTTCTATTCGTAACTAAACATAGTCATTAACTTTAAAATTCATAGCCTGTCTTTTCTTATTTGCTTGTTTTGTATATGATTGCTGGGCTTTGGCAATCATATCTTTAACTTCATAAAAAATAGTAGCGTGCATGTTAACAATATCATCATCAGTTTGAATCTTATTTGATAAAGATGCAACAGGTATAGGCAATCTATAACCATAAATAACTTCAAATGGTTCTTTCTTTGTAGCTATGTATGGTGTATTGTTATATGCAAACTGAAGTAAATGTAGGTGTGTATCCCATGTATGTGGTTTTGAAATAGTGTTAGCACATAAAAGATTTAAGATAGTACTGTTAGTAGCTTCTGTTTGTCCATTTGTTTCAAGATGAAATGCAGATGAAAAATCAATCTTTGTTCCTAAGTTAGCAAACAAAGTAATCCAAAAATTATTACAGAATCTAGAATCACGGTGAGAAATAATAACTTTTGGTAAACCATGGTTAGTAAACACAGTTTTCAAAAATAATTGAGCTGCTTAAGATGCAGTTAAAATTTTCTTGCATGAAATGAAATATGCTTGTTTCCTAAACATGTCTACAATAGTCCAAATCATATCATGGTTAGCTTTACTGTTAGGTAAACCAGTAATAAAATCCATAGAAATCTGTTTCCATGGTCGTGATGGAATGTATAATAGCATTAGTAAACCATACTGTTTACCATGATGTCTCTTAACTCTTTGACAAACTAAACATTCAGAAACAAAGTTAGATACATCAGTGTCCATATGTGGCCAATAAAAATCTTCAGTCAATGTACACAAAGTAGATATAATATCTCTATGACCTTGATATGGAGGACAATGAATCTCATTCAAAACAATGGTTATATACTAAGAATTAAATCTATTTTGTGATTTTCAAGACGTGAAGGTGGTAGTCCAGGTGGTAAATCATCAGCAAAATAATCTTTAAATTGAGCAAGAAATTGTTTATGCCTAGGATGCATATGTTTTTCTTTAGCTTGAAGTTCATTCATCCAAATTAAATAAGATTTACTACTTTTACATAATGCACGTTTAGCTTGAGTATGAGTAAGCAGTGGAAAATTATTAGATGCATGCATACCATGTAATGTGATTTTTTTAATTTAAAAATGAATTTTAATTGAATGCGTGGAATAATCTATGTCAGGGTTATACTGATGACGCCAAGGCATACCTAGAATAATATCACTAGACTACAAATGTACAACTAGGAAATTTCTACATTCAGTATATTCACTAATTTTAATTTCTAAGTTATGCACCTCTTGTATTCCATTATATCTTGTGTCTAAGAATGCTGCTTTAATGCAGTAATGTGTAGAAACAGTTTGTAAATTCAATTATTTCACTAACTTTGTAGAAATAAAATCATGTGTCCTACCATCATCATGCAAAATAATCTTTTCTTTACCATGCACAAAACATTTCATTGTCAACAAAGAATGTGGAGTTGGCATACCTGGCAAAGTATCCGAAGTAGTACCAATGTCGTCATCATCTTCCGTAAAGTCAGGCATTTCCGCATGTTCTTCTTATTCCATTGCGCCAAGATAATTGATATGGACATGTGGCTTTTTGGTTTGGCAATTGGCTGCTAGATGTCCAGGTTGATGGCATTTGTAACAAACTATGGGTTTGGCTTTAGATACATTATTGATAATAACAGGAAGTCTAGGAATATTGGGATTTGGCTGTGAGGATGGCTTAGGGTTTTGATTGGTATTTGATGGCAAAGCAGGTGATTGTGTCCAAGACTTACGGAATGAAAATGGAAGAAAACGACTTTGATTGAATCTTCTAAAATTTGAATTGAATTTTTTGGAACCATAGTTACCATTAGTTTGAAATTGTTGTGGACGCTTGTCTCTTCCTCGAATCTTGTCTTCAGTGTCACGAGCCAAAGAAATTGCATCTTCAAGGGTTGTTTGCTTGAACATATTGACTTCAGCATAGTAATATCCAAGTAGACCAGACATAAACTTGCGTTTGTGAGTCGCTTCAGGTACATCTTCGAGCATCCGTAATTGCAGTAGGACATTCCAAAAACGTTCAGTGTATTGGGAAATAGGTTCACAATCTCTTTGCTGTAGAAGATCCCATTGCTTTATGGCTTTTTCATGGAATTGATAAGGAAATAAATTCTGCAAAAACTGCTTTTGGAAACTCTCCCAGGTAGTGGGATAATCAATGCTCTTGCAAACCATAGTCCACCATAGAGATGCTCGATCAACTAAATGGTTAGTGACACATGTAATTTTGTCTTTCTTAGCATATGTCTCTTCATGAAAGTAATCATCAAACTGATTGATAAATGCAAGTACAGTCTTTCCATCTCGAGATCCATTGAAAGTACAAAATTTAAAGTTTCTTTTACTTATCTTTGTTTCTTTGCGGATGGATTGGGCTTCAAGTGTCGCATCGATGGTACGTCGTATAAGATCCTCGGGTTGCGGTCCATCTTTGTCAGTGGTAGATCATTACAAATTGGCCAATTGAACTTGCAAAGCTTGTCAGGCTCTTCGTTCTTTATCAAGATGCATCATAATCAAATCCAATTTTTGTTCCATCATAGGTTCGGGAAGATCGCCTTCAGCCATTAAATTATCCATAATTTGTTCCGTCGTCCTGTAAAAATCCAAAAGACCTCACACTCTCGAAATCTGATTAGCGGGATGAGTGTAGCTCAAAGTTGGGTATATAAGGCTTATAGATTTTTGTTTGGCTTTTGAGCGCTCCACAAAGCATGTATTTTATGTATTAATCATCTTCAAGCTCAAATAATAGCCCAAATTATAAAATAGCATGCTTTTGGCTTTTGAGTTTGCTTTTGTGCCAAATAGAAATAAAGCTAATGGGCGAGCGCCCAAGAAGTTAGACATACCCAATACAATGTCCAAATACAAATATCTAAATCGTGCACCCATGTGCATACAAAAATAATAAATAAATATCAAACGTCTTGATAAATAAGCGCGGCAAAATATAGGCGCCATGCCTAAGATATGCGCCCATCAAAATATAGATGATAATTCGAATACATGCTATCCTCCAATGCATTCCATCGCCACTGCTGCTATCTCTACACATCAACTGAAGCATTCACATCGTTAGTAAAATAATACAATTAAACTGACAAAAGTGAATACCTAGCAGTCTTCAGCTACATAAATAAATCAATTGGTTAGAAATCAATCCTAAGCTTAATTTATCACGAGTGCGCACTCTAAACTCATAAACATTTATTAATTTAAATATATATTTTATGGAATCACCCGCTATGGAATCACCCATGTATACACTAAATTAACAAAACGCCCGAAAAGGATAAGCGTCCCCATCGACTTCTTACACAAAGAATCCACTTTGTGTATGAGCCTCGGTAATCAACGTTTACGGAATCCACCATAAAACCTCACGGAATCCACCAGGGCACGGAATCCACCGTGTAATATACCTCCTGGCATCAGTGCAAAAAGTAGAGTTCTTTTGTTCTTGGGGACCTTCTGACGCTCACTACGCGCGCTTTCGGCATCAGATCTGTGCACCAGTGGTATCAAAGGGAAGCTAAGATCGAGGGCTTCCAATCACTTACCATCTTGCGTGAAGGCAAAGCTCCTAGAACGATCGTGCTCTACAGTCAGTTTCATCGCGAACGGTCGATACCGGTGACTTCCTCGCGGTCAAGAACCCCTATTTGCATTCTCTGATCGTGAAGGACCGGCCTGAGGAGGCGGAGGACCACTTGTATATCTCATTATTCAAGTCGTTTTGAATAGACAAAGAGTAAGCTTTTCTTCCATATCTAAAAGTTCAAAAGCTTTAAAATAAAGCTTAGTAAGCTTAATAGTAAGCTTTACAAAGCTTACTTAAACGAATTCAACGAATTGGTACTGCGGCATGTCCTCGTCAGCAACGACGGTGAAAAAATGGCCCCCCCTCCTAAAATCAAATTTGTTGACAGTCAGATCTTTCGCAAGTCCTCAGAAGTCAACAAAGACTTATCTCAATTACTCCCATAAAGGCTGTTCACACGCAGAAGCACAGAAACCGTTTATTGCTCTCTGGAATACCTTGTTTCTATTTGCAGACTTGTTGAACCAGCTTCAGCAAATGCAAAATGTCATACGAAGATTATACGCAGTTTCTACGAAGATAACGAATACCGCAACTGCAAAAGACAAAGACCGTAAAAGCCAAACAAAATTTATAAGCCTTGTATACCCAACTCTGAGCTACGCTCATCCCGCTAATTAGATTTCGAGGATGTGAGGTCTTTTGGATTTTACAGGATGACGGAACAACATATGGACGATTTAATGGCTGAAGGCGATTTACCCCAACCAATGATGGAACAAAAGTTGGATTTGATTATGATGCAGCTTGATGAAGAACGAAGAGCCCGACAAGCTTTGCAAGTTCAATTGGCCAATTTGCAACGATCTATCACTGACAAAGATGGACCGCAACCCGAAGATCTTATACGACGTACCATCGATGCGACACTTGAAGCCCAATCCATCTGCAAAGAAACAAAGATGAGTAAAAGAAACTTCAAATTTCATACTTTCAATGGATCTCGAGATGGAAAGATTGTACTTGCATTTATCAATCAGTTTGATGATTACTTCCATGAAGAGACATATGCTGAGAAAGACAAAATTACAAGTGTCACTAACCATTTAGTCGATCGAGCATCTCTATGGTGGACTGTGGTTTGCAAGAGAATTGATTGTCCCACTACCTGGGAGAGTTTCCAAAAGAAGTTTTTGCAAAATTTACTTCCTTCTCAATTCCATGAAAAAGCCATAAAGCAATGGGATCTTCTACAACAAAGAGATCGTGAACCAATTTCCCAATACACTGAACGTTTTTGGAATGTCCTACATCAACTACGCATGCTCGAAGATGTACCTGAAGCGACTCACAAATGCAAGTTTATGTCTGGTCTACTTGGACATTACTATGCTGAAGTCAATATCTTCAAGCCAACAACCCTTAAAGATGCAATTTCTTTGGCTCATCACACTGAAGACAAGATTCAAGGAAGAAACAAGCGTCCACAACAATTTTAAACTAATGGTAACTATGGTTCCAAAAAATTCAATTCAAATTTTAGAAGATTCAATCAAAGTCGTTTTCTTCCATCTTCATTCCGTAAGTCTTGGACACAATCACCTGCTTTGCCATGAAATACCAATCAAAACCCTAAGCCATCCTCACAGCCAAATCCCAATATTCCTAGACTTCCTGTCATTACCAATAATGTATCTAAAGCCAAACCCATAGTTTGTTACAAATGCCATCAACCTGGACATCTAGCAGCCAATTGCCAAACCAAAAAGCCACTTGTCCATATCAATTATCTTGGCGCAATGGAAGAAGAAGAACATGAGAAAATGCCTGACTTTACGGAAGATGATGACGACATTGGTACTACTTCGGATACTTTGCCAGGTATGCCAACTCCACATTCTTTGTTGACAATGTAATATTTTGTGAATTGTAAAGAAAAGATTATTTTACATGATGATGATAGCACACATGATTTTATTTTTGCAAAGTTAGTGAAAGAATTGAATTTACAAACTGTTTCTACACATTATCGCATTAAAGCAATATTCATAGGCACAAGATATAATGGAACACAAGAAGTGCATAACTTAGAAATTAAAATTGGAGCATATACTGAACGAAGAAATTTCCTAGTTGTACCTTTACAGTCTAGTGACATTATCTTAGGTATGCCTTGGCGTCATGAGTATAATCCTGACATAAATTATTCCACGCATTCAATTAAAATTTATTTTGAAGGAAAACAAATCACATTGCATGGTATGCACTCATCTAATAATTTTTCACTGCTTACTCATACTCAAGATAAACGTGTATTACGTAAAAGTAGTAAATCTTATTTAATTTGGGTGAATAAACTTCAAGCTAAAGAAAAGCATATGCATCCTAGGCATACACAATTTCTTGCTCAATTTAAAGATTGTTTTGCTGATGATTTACCACCTGGACTACCACCTTCACGACCTGAAGATCACAAAATAGATTTAATTCCTGGTACACAATCACCATGTAAAGCACCATATAGGCATAACCAAATTGAACAAAAAGAAATTCAAAATCAAATAGAATAATTGCTTAATAGAGGATTAATTAGACCTAATAGTTTTCTATTTGACGCACCTGTATTATTAGTAAAGAAGAATAATAATACTTATTGCATGTGCATTAATTATCGTGCCCTAAATAAAATTACAGTTAAGAATAGATATCCAATTCCTAGGGTAGATGATCTTATGGATAAACTACAAGGTTCTGCCATATTCAGTAAGATAGATCTTAAATCTGGTTATCATCAAGTAAGGTTGGATAAATCTGATATATTCAAAACTACATTTAAAACACAATTTGGATACTATGAATTTTTAGTGATGCCTTTTGGTTTAACTAATGCACCTACTACATTTAGTCGCATGATGCATCGCATATTTCTGAAATATCAGCATTGTGTTATAGTATTCTTTGATGATATATTGGTGTTCACTAAAAATAAGAATGAGCATTATGAACATCTGTCTTTAAAAGATAATCAATTGTATGCTAATCCAGAAAAGAGTGAATTCTTTCAAACAGAAATTGAATATCTAGGTCATATTGTTTCATTAGAAGGTATTAAGGTTGACCCTAAAAAGATAGAAGCAATTTTAAATTGGCTCATATCCAAAACTGTGCATGAGTTACGTTTTTTTCTAGGTCTTGCTAGTTTTTAAAAAAAGTTTGTGCGAAAATTTTCATTACTTGCATTACATTTGACCAAACTTTTAAAGAAGGGTATTGTTTATAGCTGGACTGATAATCAACAAAAATCTTTTGATTGATTGAAACATGCATTAACCCATGCTCCTGTATTACAACTACCTGATTTCAATAGACCATTCTTTTTAGTAGTTACTGATGCTAGTGGATCTGGAATAGGAGCCGTCCTTATGCAAGATAATCATCCCATAGCCTACTCTAGCTGTAAACTAAAACCATCCGAACTTAAATACTCTACCTATGATAAAGAATTGCTAACTATAGTACAGGCCTTACGTCAATGGAAACATTACTTAATGGATTCTGAATTTATGATTAAAACTGACCAACAAAGCATTAGACATCTCGTTAGGCAACCCCAAATATCTGACCGACATATTAACTGGGCAGCTTTCATTCAAAGTTTCATCCCCTTATACAATATCAACCAAGAAAAAAGAATGTTGTAGCCGACACTTTAAGTAGAAGACCAACAATTCATAATATTTCTGTGATATCATTTGATTCCCTTATCTCCATGAAAGATACTTATCATCAGGATATTACTTTTCATGCTGATTGGAATAAATTAGTTGCAAATAATTGGATTCCTATTGATTCACTGTCTTACAATAATGGATTCATGTTTTATGAAAAGAGATTATGTGTGACACTTCCATTTAGATTATTTGTTTTGAAGGAGATTCATTATCCTCCATATCAAGGTCATAGAGGTAATATATCTACTTTGCGTACATTGACTGAAGATTTTTATTGGCCACATATGGACATTGATGTATCTAACTTTGTTTTTGAATGTTTAGTTTGTCAACGAGTTAAAAGACACCATGGTAAACAGTATGGTTTACTAATGCCATTATCTATTCCATCACGACCATGGGAACAGATTTCTATGGATTTTATTACTGGTTTACCTAATACTAAAGCTAACCATGATATGATTTGGACTGTGTAGACAGGTTTAGCAAACAAGCATATTTCATTCCATGCAAGAAAACTCTAACTGCATCTCAAGCAGCTCAATTGCTTTTTAAATCTGTGTTTACTAATTATGGTTTACCAAAAGTTATTATTTCTTATTGTGATTCTAAATTTTGTAATAATTTTTGGATTACTTTATTTGCTAACTTAGGAACAAAGATTGATTTTTCATTTGCATTTCATTCTGAAACTAATGATCAAACAAAAGCTACTAACATTACTATTTTAGATCTTTTACGTGCTTACACTATTTCAAAACCACACACATGGGATACATATCTACATTTACTTTAGTTTGCATATAATAATACACCACACATAGCTACAAAGAAAGCACAATTTGAAGTTATTTATGGATATAGATTTTCTACACCTGTTGCCTCATTATTAAACAAAATTCATACTGCTGATGATATTGCTAATATGCACGCTACTATCTTTGATGAAGTTAAAGATATGATTGCCAAAGCCCAGCAATCATATACAAAACAAGCAAATAAGAAAAGACAAGCTATGAATTTCAAAGTTGATGATTATGTTTGGTTACGTATAGAAAAACGTAGATTACAAAGTGTAGATAAACACCCAGTTGTGAAATTAGCACCTAGATTCTATGGACCATTCAAGATCATACACAAAATCAATGACAATGCATTTTAAATTGGAACTATCACAACATTGAAAAATCCACAACACCTTTCACATTAGTTTATTACGACCCTTTAGAGGCTAATTACCCGTGCACCCTGTCTATGAAAACCCACCTTTGCTGATGATGAGACTGAAATCCTTGAGCCTGAAGCTATTATAGATACTGACTTTATGACCACTAGAACTGGCCGTAGATATTCTAGATATTTGGTCAAGTTTAAAAACCATCCTGTTGAAGAGATCCAATGGATGCATGCTAGAGACTTAAATGCTTTCCCCACTATATTAGCTCCACATTGAGCTAATAGCAATTGAGGTCACCTCAATTGCTATCCCACCCCGGGGATATGATGCCACGAGGCATATTACACGGTGGATTTCATGAGGTATTACAGTGGATTCCGTAAACTTTTATTACCGGGGCTCATACACAAAGTGGATTCTTTGTGCGAGAAGTCGATCGGGATGCCTATCCTTTTCGAGCGTTTTGTTAATTTAGTGTGTACATGGGTGATTCCGCAAAATACATATTTAATTAATAAACGTTTACGAGTTTAGAGTGCGCACTCATGATAAATTAAGGTTAGGATTGATTTCTAACCAATTAATTTATTTATGTAGCTGAAGACTGCTAGGTATTCACTTTTGTCAGTTTAATTGTATTATTTTACTAACGATTGTGAATGCTTCAGTTGATGTGTAGAGATAGCAGCGGTAGTAGTGGAAAGCATTGGAGGATAGCGTGCATTAGAGTTATCGTCAATATTTTGATGGGCTCATACCTTGGGCATGGCGCATATATTTTGTTGCGCCTATTTATCAAGGCGTTTGATATTTATTTATTATTTTTGTATGCACATGGGCGCACGATTTAGATATTTGTATTTGGACATTGTATTTGGGTATGTCTGACTTCTTGGACGCCCATTAGCTTTATTTCTATTTTGCACAAAAGCAAACTCAAAAACTAAAGTGTGCTATTTTGTAATTTGGGCTATTATTTGAGCTTGAAGATGATTAATATATGAAATACATGCTTTGTAAAGCGCTCACATAAGGCATGAGGGGAGATTGCACCCAATTGGTCTCTTATTCATGTCGTACAAGCTTTCTACATTGATTTGTGTGCAAAAAGTAGAGTTCTTTTGTTCTTGGGGAGCTTTTGACGCTCACTACGCGCGCTTACGGCATCCGATCTGTGCACCAGTTTTCAAGACATATGATAGGATTACCAAGATTCTTAATTGAAAAGACTTATAGAGGGATGTCGGGGATTTTGTGGCCAAATGTATTCCATGCCAACAGAACAAGGATAGTACGCTTAGGCCTACTGGCCTCTTGCAGCCCACCCCTTCATATTCCTAAAGGGAAATGGATACATATCACCATGGACTTTATCATAGGCCTTCCCATTAACAAGAAGACTGGAAAAATATATACATGGCAATTGATTGTCTTAACAAAGCTGCCCACTTTATCCCTACTAATACACAATACAATGCCTCTCAGATAGCCACTCGGTTTATGAAATTTGTCTTCACAGATGGCTAGATTGAATGAGTAAATAAATGGCTTGACAAGTACTTATGACACTTTTTTCACGATGTACTATTCCATTGGGATAAGTGACTCCACTTACATCCGGGAGCGAAGAGTGGATCTACGTCGGAGCCTTCTTCTACCTCTACACCAGTTGTTACCCATGAGTCAGTGTTCCTTCATATCCATGCTTTGGAGGAGGATCCTTCTTCCGTGGCTGTAGTGTCTTTTGCGCAGCCTTGGTTCATGGACAATGGTGCTTCGAGTCATATGACTCCCCGAGGTGATTTGTTATAGGATCTCCGTCCATCACAGGGTTCAGTCATTGTTATTGACATTTTATCGGTGCTTATTAGCGTATTGGCACATTGCCTTTGTTTACCGACTGACCTTCGAGCTCCTTTTCATAGGCCCTACATGTTCCAGATTTGGGCCTTCCCTTCCTCTCAGTTTATGGCCTTACGAGGCTTGGCACACAAGTGACCTTCACCAAGCATGCCATTGTTATTGAGGATTCTTTTACAGGAGGTGTCTTATCTACAAGTTGGCAGGAGAGCGGGCTTTACAGGCTCCATTCCCCTTCTTTGATGCAAGGTCCTCCGAGGCAGTCTATTGCTACACTCGTTCCCGCTTGTGCACCTTCTATTCCACAGGTTCCTTCCCATCCCCCACCTTCTCCTCTGGTGGTTCCCTCGTATCCCCCATCCCTTTTAGCGGCGGGGGACGATCTCTGTGATGCGACTGTGGATTTCCTAGCCCCTAGTGTTTTAGAGGGGGATTCCCAGGATCATAAGGAGCTCCTTCAGCGGCAGTCTACATCGATGGACTTCATCGACATTGGCATTCCTCTTGCCACCCTAGGATCTATTTCTTTTTCGGCCTTCAGCCACATCTAAGATCTGAGAGGGGGTGTTAGCAGTCATGTTTGTCATGCCTTGTCATCTCCTGCCTGTGAGCCTCAGTCTGAGTGAGACGGGGACATTAGGAGCTCTGACATGTCTGTCATGTGTTATGATGGGGGAGACTAGTCACTCTCGACTGGCTGTCTTAGGATGTGTATTTCTTTTTGACCTCTTTTAATGGGCACCCACTTGCTGCCCGGCCACTTTTTTTATCACTGATGTGGGGCGTCCATTTTAGGGCATTTTTAGAGTTTGTTCTTTTGCCTATTTATAGGCATCCCCCCTTTCCACTTGATCACCTGTCTTCTTGCATATTCCGACACTCCTCCCCCGTGGTGGTGCTACCATCTTCATCAGCATGATCTAGTGCCCTCACTGACACTGTGGGCTGCATGCAATGACTGATCAGTCTCCTTCTGCCTTCCCGTTTGTATTCAGCATTCATTTCAGTTAGTGCAGATTTCTCTTCCTTATTTTCTACTTTCTCTCTCTCTCTCCCTCCGTGTTCGTATTCCTTCTTTCATCTCACATGTCAGGCTCATACTTAAGATTGTGTTTATGAGTCCAAGCTTCCATCTTGGAACCTAATTCACTTGAGTAATAGGTCAAGTCTTTATCAATGTTATCATGAGCTTAATCTTCATCTTCGATTCACCATAGTCAGTACCATGCTCTAGATCCCGCATCTTTTGATATCTTCCATGTTGAAAGAAAACGTGGCACTTTTGGGACAACATTTGACTCTGATACTAAGAGTAAGTATGTTGAAAATAGACACTCCATTGCATCACCCTCCAATGGCTCTAGTGGCCAATGGTTCATTTCCCCGGATGTTGTGAAGGAACACAAGGAAAAATTCCTATGTTTTAAATGTGGGGATAAGTACATTGTCGACCATGCCTCTAAGTGCCCTTATAAAATAGCCAAGGTCAAGGTTCATAGCATGTATGTAATGGAAGATTGGCACAATGATGAGGATGACTTGTTGACAATGATGAGCATGTTGATGTGGATCATGAGCAGCTCTATGACCCAAAGGATGGGTTCCCCTTTGACCCAGGTGGTTGTCCATTTGATGCCCTCCTTTTGCTCAATCTCCTTGGATGCTTGGATGGGTTCTCGGAGCCCCAACACCCTGCACATTTAAGATAGTATTCATGGAAAGCATGTCTTTATCCTTATGGATAGTGTAGTACTCACAATTTTGTTAATAAATTAGCAATTGACCAATTAAAATGCACCTCTATGAAATAACTTTACCCTTGAAAGTTCAAGTAGCAAATGGAAAGAAAAAAATCAGTATACATGTATGTCCTGCGGTACCCCTATGCTTGGCTGAAAATTATGTGGCATTGGTTGACCTAATTGTCTTAGATATGGGCCCAATCGATGTTATCTTGGGTTATGATTGACTAAAATAATTGGAAAAATTTTCTATAAACTTCTCTCAGCTATATATGGATTTTATGATGCATGGACAGCTCATTTACTTAGAGGGAATTTAAGATAATACTGATTTTCAGCTCATTACAACAAAGCAACTTAAATATGAGTTTAAGAAATGCTCACAGATCTTTATCTTGCACTTGAATAAGAAAAATTTAGATTATCCCTTCAAAGTATCTAAGAATTTAGCCTTGCAGGCCTTACTTGAGGAGCACAATGATTTATTTTAGATGTCTACAGCCCTTCCCCCTGAGAAGTAAGTGGACTACCCACTTGATTTAGAGCCCCATTCCAAGCCATTGAACAAGGCACCTTATAGACTCTCTAAGTGAACGTGAAGAGGTTGCAAAGCAAGTCAAGGAGTTTCTTGAGATGGGTTTCATTGAACCAAGTTTTTTCCTTATGCATTTCGTATCTTGTTAGTAAAAAAGAAAGATGGCTCTTTTTGCATGTGTATTAACTACAAAGACTTGAACAAAATCACAGTGAAGAACCGCTATCCCATCCCATGAATTGATGACTTGTTGGATGAGTTGAAAGGGGCATGCTTTTTCACTAAGATTGATCTGCTCTCGGGCTACCATTAGATCTGTATGAGGGAGAGTGATGAGATCAAAATGGCTCTCAAAACTGATTGTGAGCTTTATCATTTTCTAGTAATGCCTTTTGGGTTGACTAATGCCACTGTCACATTTCAGAGCCTCATGAATAAAATTCTTCACCCTTTCCTGTTCAAGTTTGTGCTCATTTTCTTTGATGACATTCTCATTTACAACAAGTCACAAGAGGAGCACTTAGCACATGTTAGAAGGATGTTTGATATATTGAGAGAGTACCGACTCTTTGCTAAGAAAAGTAAGTGTATCTTCATGTAGACATCAGTGGAGTACTTGGGACACATTGTTAGAAAAAATGGCATACAAGCTAACCCCCAAAAGGTGCAGTGCATTAAGGGCTAGTCCACTCCATCCACCACTTCTTCATTACATGGTTTCCTTGGTTTCTCCTCATTTTATAGATGCTTTTTAAGCATTATGCCACCATTGTAGCACCTTTGACTGATCGACTAAAAAATTTTCTTTCTTTTGGAATGTCACTATTGATCATATCTTCAAACATTTGAAGAAAATGCTAACTTTAGCCCCCCGTAATTGTATACTCTGATTTCTCTAAGATGTTTACTAATCAATGTGATGTTAATGGCAGGGATATTGATGTGGTATTACTATAAGAAAATGTTGTGACTGATTTTAAGAGCCGCAAGCTTGATGACAAGGAGATGAAAATGAATGTATATGACCAAGAGAGGTTGGCCATCCTCCATGTTATTGAGAAATGGTACCACTATTTGTATGACAGCTTCAAGTAAAGAGTGACCATTTGAGTCCTCCAATACTTCTTGAATCAGTTTACTTTGACTCCTAAGCAAAGGAGATGGACGGTGTCATTAAGAAACTATGATTTTAGCATTCAGGGGCAAAGATAATATCGTGGTTGATTACTCGGGTGTGGGCATGTAGAGTATCCTCAATTTTAGAGCTACATAGTGATTGGATTGAGGATCTTCAAGAAGCTTATTTGTTGGATAACTTTAGCCACATTTTCCATAAATTACAGCATCGGATAATGACTGAGAACTCCCAATATCAGCATAGGATAATGACTGAGAACTCCCAATATCAGCTCAAGCATGTCCTTATTTGGTTCCATGGTAAGATTTTCATCCCCCATACTTCTCCTTTCACATAGAAGATCATGGAAGAGATGCAATCTTATCCCATTATTGGTCACTTGGGTGTTTTTGATGCCAAGAGGCATATTACACGGTGGATTCCGTGCCACGGTGGATTTCGTAAACTTTTATTACTAGGGCTCATACACAAAGTGGATTCTTTGTGCGAGAAGTCGATAGGGATGCCTATCCTTTTCGGGCGTTTTGTTAATTTAGTGTGTACATGGGTAATTCCATAGCAGGTGATTTCGCAACATACATATTTAATTAATAAACGTTTATGAGTTTAGAGTATGCACTCATGATAAACTAAGGTTAGGATTGATTTCTAACCAATTAATTTATTTATGTAGCTGAAGGCTGCTAGGTATTCACTTTTGTCGGTTTAATTGTATTATTTTACTAACGATTGTGAATGCTTCAGTTGATGTGTAGAGATGGCAGCGGTGGCAGTGGAAAGCATTGGAGGATAGCGTGTATTTAAGTTATTGTTAATATTTTGATGGGCGCATACCTTAGGCATGGTGCCTATATTTTGTCGTGTCTATTTATCAAGGCGTTTGATATTTATTTATTATTTTTGTATGTGAATGGGTGCACGATTTAGATATTTGTATTTGGACATTGTATTTGGGTATGCCTGACTTCTTGGGCACCCATTAGCTTTATTTCTATTTGACACAAAAGCAAACTCAAAAGTTAAAGCGTGCTATTTTGTAATTTGGGCTATTATTTGAGCTTGAAGATGATTAATATATGAAATGCATGCTTTGTGAAGCGCTCACACAAGGCATGAGAGGAGATTGTATCCAATTGGTCTCTTGTTCATGTCATGCAAGCTTTCTACATTGATTTGTGTGCATGTTGAACATATCGGATGCCATAAGCGCGCGTAATGAGCGTCAGAAGGTCCCCAAGAATAAAAGAACTCTACTTTTTGCACACAAATCAATATAGAAAGCATGCACGATATGAACAAGAGACCAATTGGGTACAATCTCCCCCCATGCCTTGTGTGAGCGCTTCACAAAGCATGTATTTTATGTATTAATCATTTTCAAGCTCAAATAATAGCCCAAATTACAAAACAGCATGCTTTTGGCTTTTGAGTTTGCTTTTGTGCCAAATAGAAATAAAGTTAATGAGTGGGCGCCCAAGAAGTCGGACATACCCAATACAATGTCCAAATATAAATATCTAAATCGTGCGTCCATGCACATATAAAAATAGTAAATAAATATCAAGCGCCTTGATAAATATGCATGACAAAATATAAGCGCCATGCCTAAGGTATGCGCCCATCAAAATATAGATGATAACTCGAATACACGCTATCCTCCAATGCTTTCCACTGCCACTACTGCTATCTCTACACATCAACTGAAGCATTCACAATCGTTAGTAAAATAATACAATTAAATCGACAAAAGTGAATACCTAGCAGTCTTCAGCTATATAAATAAATCAATTGGTTAGAAATCAATCCTAACCTTAATTTATCATGAGTGCACTCTCTAAACTCATAAACATTTATTAATTTAAATATGTATTTTATGGAATCACCCGCTATGGAATCACCCATGTACACACTAAATTAATAAAACGCCCGAAAAGGATAGGCATCCCCATCGACTTCTTGCACAAAGAATCCACTTTGTGTATGAGCGTCGGTAATCAAAGTTTACGTAATCCACCGTAAAACCTCATGGAATCCACTGTGGCACGGAATCCACCGTGTAATATGCCTCCTGGCATTATTACCCCGGGGTGGGATAGCAATTGTCCTCAATTGCTATTAGCTCAATGTGGAGCTAACAGAGTGGAGAAAGCATTTAAGTCTCTAGCGTGCATCCATTGGGCCTGTTCAACAGGATGGTTTTTAAACTTGACCAAATATCTAGAATATCTACGATCAGTTCTAGTGGTCATAAAGTCAGTATCTATAATAGCTTCAGGCTCAAGGATTTTAGTCTCTTCATTTAACAAAGGTGGGTTTTCATAGGTAGGGTGTACAGGTAATTGGCCTCTAAAGGGTCGTCATAAACTAATATGAAAGGTGTTGTGGATTTTCCAATGTTGTGGTAGTTCCAATTTAAATGCATTTTCATTGATTTTGTGAATGATCTTGAATGGTCCATAGAATCTAGGTACTAATTTCACAACTGGGTGTTTATCTACACTTTGTAATCTACGTTTTTCTATTCGTAACTAAACATAGTCATTAACTTTAAAATTCATGGCCTGTCTTTTCTTATTTGCTTGTTTTGTATATGATTGCTGGGCTTTGGCAATCATATCTTTAACTTCATAAAAAATAGTAGCGTGCATGTTAACAATATCATCAGCAGTTTGAATCTTATTTGATAAAGATGCAACAGATGTAGGTAATCTATAACCATAAATAACTTCAAATGGTTCTTTCTTTGTAGCTATGTGTGGTGTATTGTTATATGCAAACTGAAGTAAATGTAGGTGTGTATCCCATGTATGTGGTTTTGAAATAGTGTTAGCACATAAAAGATTTAAGATAGTACTGTTAGTAGCTTCTGTTTGTCCATTTGTTTCAGAATGAAATGCAGATGAAAAATCAATCTTTGTTCCTAAGTTAGCAAATAAAGTAATCCAAAAATTATTACAGAATCTAGAATCACGGTGAGAAATAATAACTTTTGGTAAACCATGGTTAGTAAACACAGTTTTCAAAAATAATTGAGCTACTTAAGATGCAGTTAAAATTTTCTTGCATGGAATGAAATATGCTTGTTTGCTAAACATGTCTACAATAGTCCAAATCATATCATGGTTAGCTTTACTGTTAGGTAAACCAGTAATAAAATCCATAGAATCCTGTTTTCATGGTCGTGATGGAATGTATAATGGCATTAGTAAACCATATTGTTTACCATGATGTCTCTTAACTCTTTGACAAACTAAACATTCAGAAACAAAGTTAGATACATCAGTGTCCATATGTGGCCAATAAAAATCTTCAGTTAATGTACACAAAGTAGATATAATACCTCTATGACCTTGATATGGAGGACAATGAATCTCATTCAAAACAATGGTTGTATACCAGGAATTAAATCTATTTTGTGATTTTCAGGACGTGAAGGTGGTAGTCCAGGTGGTAAATCATCAGCAAAACAATCTTCAAATTGAGCAAGAAATTGTTTATGCCTAGGATGCATATGTTTTTCTTTAGCTTGAAGTTCATTCATCCAAATTAAATAAGATTTACTACTTTTACGTAATGCACGTTTAGCTTGAGTATGAGTAAGCAGTGGAAAATTATTAGATGCATGCATACCATGCAATGTGATTTGTTTTTTTTTAAAATGAATTTTAATTGAATGCGTGGAATAATCTATGTCAGGGTTATACTGATGACGCCTAGGCATACCTAGGATAATATCACTAGACTGCAAAGGTACAACTAGGAAATTTCTTCGTTCAGTATATGCTCCAATTTTAATTTCTAAGTTATGCACTTCTTGTGTTCCATTATATCTTGTGCCTAGGAATGCTGCTTTAATACGATAATGTGTAGAAACAGTTTGTAAATTCAATTCTTTCACTAACTTTGCAGAAATAAAATCATGTGTGCTACCATCATCATGTAAAATAATCTTTTCTTTACCATGCACAAAACATTTCATTGTCAACAAAGAATGTGGAGTTGGCATACCTGGCAAAGTATCCAAAGTAGTACCAATGTCGTCATCATCTCCCGTAAAGTCAGGCATTTTCTCATGTTCTTCTTCTTCCATTGCGCCAAGATAATTGATATGGACAGGTGGCTTTTTGGTTTGGCAATTGGCTGCTAGATGTCCAGGTTGATGGCATTTGTAACAAACTATGGGTTTGGCTTTAGATACATTGTTGGTAATGATAGGAAGTCTAGGAATATTGAGATTTGGCTGTGAGGATGGCTTAGGGTTTTGATTGGTATTTGATGGCAAAGCAGGTGGTTGTGTCCAAGACTTACGGAATGAAGATGGAAGAAAACGACTTTGATTGAATCTTCTAAAATTTGAATTGAATTTTTTGGAACCATAGTTACCATTAGTTTAAAATTGTTGTGGACGCTTGTCTCTTTCTCGAATCTTGTCTTCAGTGTGATGAGCCAAAGAAATTGCATCTTCAAGGGTTGTTGGCTTGAACATATTGACTTCAGCATAGTAATGTCCAAGTAGACCAGACATAAACTTGCATTTGTGAGTCGCTTCAGGTACATCTTCGAGCATGCGTAGTTGCAGTAGGGCATTTCAAAAACGTTCAGTGTATTGGGAAATAGGTCCACGATCTCTTTGTTGTAGAAGATCCCATTGCTTTATGGCTTTTTCATGGAATTGAAAAGGAAATAAATTCTGCAAAAACTTCTTTTGGAAACTCTCCTAGGTAGTGGGACAATCAATGCTCTTGCAAACCATAGTCCACCATAGAGATGCTCGATCAACTAAATGGTTAGTGACACATGTAATTTTGTCTTTCTCAGCATATGTCTCTTCATGGAAGTAATCATCAAACTGATTGATAAATGCAAGTACAATCTTTCCATCTCGAGATCCATTGAAAGTACGAAATTTAAAGTTTCTTTTACTTATCTTTGTTTCTTTGCGGATGGATTGGGCTTCAAGTGTCGCATCGATGGTACGTCATATAAGATCATCGGGTTGCGGTCCATCTTTGTCAGTGGTAGATCGTTACAAATTGGCCAACTTGCAAAGCTTGTCGGGCTCTTCGTTCTTCATCAAGCTGCATCATAATCAAATCCAATTTTTGTTCATAGGTTTGGGAAGATTGCCTTCAGCCATTAAAACATCCATATTTTGTTCCGTCGTCCTGTAAAAATCCAAAAGAACTCACACTCTCGAAATCTGATTAGCGGGATGAGCGTACCTCAAAGTTGGGTATATAAGGCTTATAGATTTTTGTTTGGCTTTTGAGCGCTCCACAAAGCATGTATTTTATGTATTAATCATCTTCAAGCTCAAATAATAGCCCAAATTACAAAATAGCATGCTTTTGGCTTTTGAGTTTGCTTTTGTGCCAAATAGAAATAAAGCTAATGGGCGAGCGCCCAAGAAATCAGGAATACCCAATACAATGTCCAAATACAAATATCTAAATCGTGCACCCATTGTCAAGATTGTGGGAGAGAAGGAAGGAGTCTCGCTTGAAGCTTTCTTGCTTGCACAATGGGGGAAGACACACAAGGGTGGAGGCTGAAAACAGTTTTTTTTCTCTTCTTAGTTGTGTAAGCCAAAAGAACTCTAGTACAAAGAAATACAAGAACCCTATATATGGGTCTCAAACCAAACTCAACTAACTAAGGTGGCATACTAACTGAGACACGAACTAGAGTAGATAAGGATAGCTATCATGTAGCTATTATTCATGGGCGGTGTACCAACCGCGTCTGCAACTGACAAGTCGGTGACATAAATACACAACGGTCACCCTGGCGTATCACGAGTGGAGCTCGATATCTCAACACTTCCCCTCGAGCTCAATCCCAATTCCTGCATACCAAGCAGGTCTCTGAACTTGCACAGCTTCTTTGCGCCCAATGCCTTCGTGAATATGTCAGCTACCTAATCCTCTGTGCTGACATAAACTAGATCAATAAGACCTAGTAAAACCCTCTCTCACACATAGTGATAATGCACCTCAATGTGCTTTGTTCTAGCATGATAGACTGGGTTATTTGCCAAGTGTATACTACTCATGTTGTCACAATAAATGACAACTGGTCCATCTGTAGACTGATGCATATCATAAAGTAGCTTATGCAACCAAGCTACCTCACATGCAGCCATTGCTGCACCCCTGTACTCAGCCTATGTGCTCGACAAGGCAACTGTAGGCTTTTCTTGCTGCTCCAAGTGACTGCAGCACTCCCAAAAGAGAACACATATCCACTGGTAGATCGTCTATCAGAAATACTACCAGCCCAATCAGCATCAGTGTATCCATGTAACTGTATCTGAACCCCAGTCTCATAAAATAGTCCATACTGCAATGTGGACTTCACATACCTGAGTATGCGTCTAGCCGCATCCAAATGTGGTTTCCTTGGAGCCTGCATAAACTGACTTACCAATCCAACAGCATAGCTCAAATCTGGCCTAGTAATAGTCATATAAATCAAACTTCCTACTATGCGTCTGTACATAGTAGGGTCTTCTAGAAGCTCACCTGCATCTGTGCTCAACTTCACATTCTGCTCCAAAGGAACTGAAATAGGCTTACAGCCTATCATCTCATATTTGGACAGCATGTCCAATCCATACTGCCTCTGCAAGAGCTGTATCCCACTTGGTGATCTAATCACCTCAATGCCTAAGAAATAACGCAGCTCTCCCAAATCCTTCATCTCAAACTTCTGCTTCAATAGCATTTTCACATGAAGGATGTCTTCATCACTGTCACCTGTCATAATCAAGTCATCAACATAAATGACAAGTAGCATAATACCTTTCTCTGTTTTTCTCACATAAAGTGAGAAATCTACCTTGGAAATCTGAAAGCCAATAGTGACAAGATACTGTCCTATCTTGTCAGACCATGCTCTAGGTGTTTGCTTCAAGCCATACAAGGCTTTCTTCAATCTGCAAACAAACTCAGGATGAACAGCATGCACATAACCTGGTGGCTGCTCCATATAGACCTCTTCTTGCAAATCACCATGCAAGAAGGCATTCTTTACATCCATCTGATGTAAAGACCATCCCTTTGATGCAGCCATAGCAATGACTGCTCTTACGGTTGCCATCCTTGCAACCGGACTGAATGTTTCTTCATAGTCAATGCCATATGTTTGTGCATACCCCTTGACTACTAATCTTGCCTTGTATCTATTCACAGAACCATCTGCATTGTGCTTCACCTTATAAACCCACTTACAGCCAATTTCATTTTTACCTTTAGGCAAAGGTACCAATTCCCATGTAGCATTTGCTTCCAAGGCATCCATTTATTCATCCATGGCTTTCTCCCATTTTTCTTTTCCCATGGCTTCCTCAAAAGAAGTGGGTTCTGGTTCTTGTATCACTTTAACCATATATGCATAGTGAATGGCTGTAAATCCATCATATTTCAGCCTATCCACAGGATACCTAGCTCTCGTAGATCTACGCAAAGTAGGTTCACTCCCAGGTGCTCTCAAAACATCCCTGGTCTTCCTTACTCCAGGTGTAACAATAGAAGGAATACCCAACTCATCATCAATGCTCTGTTTTGAGCCACTGGATTCACCATCCACATAAGAGTGACCTGCATTCACATCAAACATGGGCTGATCAACCTTCTCTTTTCCTTTTCGTGATACCTGCATACCACTATCTGCATTACTTTGAGAAGATTCTCCTGATCTCAATCTGCCTGTCCATGGTGAAGAATGTGAACCACTGCTAGAGGACGCTCCAGGTCCACTAATATTTTGTGACTGCTGCTGTGAATTCTGTGCAGTATTACCATTTTGTGCATCTATATCATCAATCACATTTACTGGTTTATACCAGCTACTCATCTCATCAAAAACAACATCTCTGCTCACTGTAAACTTACGAGTAGAAGGGTTATAGCATCTATACCCTTTTTGCTGCAGAGAGTAACCAATAAAGATGCACTTCTCAGCTTTTGGATCCAACTTGGATCTCAACTCATCTGGCACATGTACATAGGCAATGCAACCAAAAATTTTCAAATGAGAAATATCTGGTTTCCTACCAGTGTACCTCTCCTTTGGAGTCATTCCATGTATTGCTGCAGTGGGAGTCCTGTTCATTATGTAGATTGCTGTAGCAACTGCTTCAGCCCAATAAAAATCTAGTAAGTCTTTTTCATTGAGCATGGCAGGAGACACCTCTCCAATATGTCTGTTTTTTCTTTCTGCAATTCCATTTTGCTGTGGGGTATGACTGCATGAATATTGCTGCTTTATGCCATGCTCCTGCAGGAACCTTGCAAACTCATTTGAGAGGTACTCTCCCCCTCCATCTGACCTTAGGCATTTTATCTGCAAGCCTGTTTCTTTTTCAACCATAGCTTTAAGAGTTTTGAAATGCCCAAAAACTTCACTTTTCTTTTTTATAAAATACACCCAAACTTTTCTGCTATAGTCATCAATAAAACTGACAAAATAATGACAGCCTCCAAGAGATGTAGCTTTAGTTGTCCACACATCAGAGTGGATTAATTCCAATGGCTTCTTACTCTCTTGAACATGTCTAGGAAATGGTTTCCTTGCCTGTTTTCCAAACTGACAGGCTTCACATACCTTATGCATTTCTGCAACCTTGAATTTCGGCAAACCTGCAACAATATTTTGGGCCTGCATTGATTTAAGTCGCTATACATTAATATGACCAATGCGTTTATGCCAGATATCAATATTTGCAACTACACCGGTCCCATGTGCAAACATTGCTGCACTCAATTCAGACATGTCTACATCCAATGTAAACATTCTACCCTTCTTCTTTCCTTTTGCTATCAAGCGACCTTTATTTTTCATATCCTCAACAAAGCATCCATGAGGATTAAATCTGACCTGCAAGCCCTGTTCAACCATTTGATCAACAGAAACCAGATTCTTGGTGATATTCGGGACATGAAATACATCGGATAGGTATTTCTTTTTCCCATCCTGCATAGACAAGGGAATTTTTCCAATCTGCACAATAGGATGTGCAGTATCATCACCAGTCTCCACAAATCCTGGTTTTTCCATTTTCCTTGCATCCTCCATCCATTCTGCATGACCTGTCATGTGGTTTGATGCACCTGAGTCAACATACCATACATCATTGCTTTCTTCTGCATTTGTCACAGAATTGTTCATGTGCTGCACCATAAACAGATGCTCATTTCTGTCATCACCCTGTCTACTAGAGGATGCATAATTTCCTTGTTGCAGTTTTTCATTCACGATGTCATTCTGCTTTTTATAGCAGTCTTTAGCCATATGACCCATTTTACCACAATAGTAGCATTCAACATTACTGTTTTGCATTTTGGCCTCTTTGCCATCCACCACGACCTCTTTGGCTCCCCTTGCCTCTAGAGTTACCACGTCCTCCTCCATAGGACTGGTTTTCTTGAGTTTGCTGTATATTCTGATTTCTACCACGGCCTCCATATCGGCCTCCTCTACCTCTGCCTCTACCTCTTCCAGCATTTGAGTAGAAGACAGCTTCTTTTGAAGTTTCTCCTGAAGAAGATGCACCACCATTTCTTTGCTCCTCAGAAATTAGAAGAGCAATCAGCTCCTAAAAATCAGAAAATCTTTCACGAACTGAAATGGATGTCCGAAACTGTGCATAATCCTTTCCTAGACCATTCAAGGTCACAGAAACTAAATCATCATCTTCCACTGGCGACCCGATGGAAGCAAGTACATCTGCAATCTTCTTCACCTTCATGTGGTAGTCATTGATGCTCATATTTTCTCTTTGCACATTATGCAACTCTTGCTTGAGCTGCATTTTCCTGGCTTGCGTATTTGTGCTATACATTTTTGACAAAGTATCCCATGCCTCCTTTGGCGTACTTGCATCCTGAATATGCACAATCATAGAGTTTGAAATGCTGATAGACAGCCAATACATAACTTTCCTGGCTCTCTCATGCCATGCTTTAAATGCCTGCATTTGCTGTTGATTGGGAACATCAGGAAGAACTGGTTCTTCTTCATTTCCTGCAACAAATTCCCAATATCCTTTTCCCATAAGGAAATTCGTCATTCTAAACTTCCATGCTTGGAAGTTGTTCTTGTCAAGCTTTTCAGTGACAATCTGTGAAAGAGAATCAGATGCCATTACAGAAGACTGCAAAAAATTCTGTCACTGCAAAAACCACAGCTTCACCCTCACAAGGGAAAACCTGCAAAACTGGCGAAAGTGGTATTTGACCACACAGTCACTTCTTAGTGACGATTTTGCATCAACAGGCAACAGGGATGATTCTGTAACTCCCAATGTCTCTGCGCACAAGCATACAATGCAATTTTTAGAGTAACTATTCACCGACCTGTAGAACAGTGGCTGCACAGCATAAAATTGGGCCTTTTCCTGAGTGCATGCAAAAAACTTTCGCCTCCAAAACAGGCCCCGAAATGGCCTCAAATAAAAAAAACAAGGTCGCCTAGGGCTAAAGCCCTTTCCCGCAGCATATACTGCCCTCTTGCTTCACCGCGAAGGGTGTCTCAACCTGAGACAATGCACTCCTGCACTTTCCGGCTGTGCTACCTGCAGAGATCTACTCCCAAAACAGAAAATGAAAGCAACACTGCTCCTCTTACCAGAACACCGCGAGCTTGGCTTGCTTTCTTGAGCTCCTTACCACGAACAAGGCTCTGATACCATGTCAAGATTGTGGGAGAGAAGGAAGGAGTCTCGCTTGAAGCTTTCTTGCTTGCACAATGGGGGAAGACACACAAGGGTGGAGGCTGAAAACAGTTTTTTTCTCTTCTTAGTTGTGTAAGCCAAAAGAACTCTAGTACAAAGAAATAGAAGAACCCTATATATGGGTCTCAAACCAAACTCAACTAACTAAGGTGGCATACTAACTGAGCCACGAACTAGAGTAGATAAGGATAGCTATCATGTAGCTATTATTCATGGGCGGTGTACCAACCGCGTCTGCAACTGACAAGTCGGTGACACAAATACACAACGGTCACCCTGGCGTATCACGAGTGGAGCTCAATATCTCAATACCCATGTGCATACAAAAATAATAAATAAATATCAAACACATTGATAAATAAGCGCGGCAAAATATAGGCGCCATGCCTAAGATATGCGCCCATCAAAATATAGATGATAACTCGAATATACGCTATCCTCCAATGCTTTCCATCGCCACTGCTGCTATCTCTACACATTAACTGAAGCATTCACAATCGTTAGTAAAATAATACAATTAAACCGATAAAAGTGAATACCTAGCAGTCTTCAGCTACATAAATAAATCAATTGGTTAGAAATCAATCCTAACCTTAATTTATTACGAGTGCGTACTCTAAACTCATAAACATTTATTAATTTAAATATGTATTTTGTAGAATCACCCGCTATGGAATCACCCATGTATACACTAAATTAACAAAACGCCCGAAAAGGATAGGCGTCCCCATCGACTTCTTACACAAAGAATCCACTTTGTGTATGAGCCTCGGTAATCAACGTTTACGGAATCCACCATAGAACCTCACGGAATCTACCATGGCACGGAATCCACCGTGTAATATGCCTCCTGGCATCAGTGCACACTCATCCCGCTAATTAGATTTCGAGGATGTGAGGTCTTTTGGATTTTACAGGATGACGGAACAACATATGAACGATTTAATGGCTGAAGGCGATTTACCCCAACCAACGATGGAACAAAAGTTGGATTTGATTATGATGTAGCTTGATGAAGAACGAAGAGCCCAACAAGCTTTGCAAGTTCAATTAGCCAATTCGCAACGATCTATCACTGACAGATGGACCGCAACCCGAAGATCTTATACGACGTACCATCGATGCAACACTTGAAGCCTAATCCATCCGCAAAGAAACAAAGATGAGTAAAATAAACTTCAAATTTCGTACTTTCAATGGATCTCGAGATGGAAAGATTGTACTTGCATTTATCAATGAGTTTGATGATTACTTCCATGAAGAGACATATGCTGAGAAAGACAAAATTACATGTGTCACTAACCATTTAGTCGATCGAGCATCTCTATGGTGGACTATGGTTTGCAAGAGCATTGATTGTCCCACTACCTAGGAGAGTTTCCAAAAGAAGTTTTTGCAGAATTTATTTCCTTTTCAATTCCATGAAAAAGCCATAAAGCAATGGGATCTTCTACAACAAAGAGATCGTGGACCTATTTCCCAATACACTGAACGTTTTTGAAATGCCCTACTGCAACTACGCATGCTCGAAGATGTACCTGAAGCGACTCACAAATGCAAGTTTATGTCTGGTCTACTTGGACATTACTATGCTGAAGTCAATATGTTCAAGCCAACAACCCTTGAAGATGCAATTTCTTTGGCTCATCACACTGAAGACAAGATTCGAGAAAGAGACAAGCGTCCATAACAATTTCAAACTAATGGTAACTATGGTTCCAAAAAATTCAATTCAAATTTTAGAAGATTCAATCAAAGTCGTTTTCTTCCATCTTCATTCCGTAAGTCTTGGACACAACCACCTGCTTTGCCATCAAATACCAATCAAAACCCTAAGCCATCCTCACAGCCAAATCCCAATATTCCTAGACTTCCTGTCATTACCAACAATGTATCTAAAGCCAAACCCATAGTTTGTTACAAATGCCATCAACCTCGACATCTAGCAACCAATTGCCAAACCAAAAAGCCACCTGTCCATATCAATTATCTTGGCGCAATGTAAGAAGAAGAACATGAGAAAATGCCTGACTTTACGGAAGATGATGACGACATTGGTACTACTTCGGATACTTTGCCAGGTATGCCAACTCCACATTCTTTGTTTACAATGAAATATTTTGTGCATGGTAAAGAAAATATTATTTTACATGATGATGGTAGCACACGTGATTTTATTTCTGCAAAGTTAGTGAAAGAATTGAATTTACAAACTGTTTCTACACATTATCGCATTAAAGCAACATTCATAGGCACAAGATATAATGGAACACAAGAAGTGCATAACTTAGAAATTAAAATTGGAGCATATGCTGAACGAAGAAATTTCCTAGTTGTACCTTTACAGTCTAGTGACATTATCTTAGATATGCCTTGGCGTCATGAGTATAATCCTGACATAAATTATTCCACGCATTCAATTAAAATTTATTTTCAAGAAAAACAAATCACATTGCATGATATGCACTCATCTAATAATTTTTCACTGCTTACTCATACTCAAGATAAACGTGTATTACGTAAAAGTAGTAAATCTTATTTAATTTGGGTAAATAAACTTCAAGCTAAAGAAAAACATATGCATCCTAGGCATACACAATTTCTTGCTCAATTTAAAGATTGTTTTGCTGATGATTTACTACCTGGACTACCACCTTCACGACCTGAAGATCACAAAATAGATTTAATTCCTGGTACACAACCACCATATAAAGCACCATATAGGCATAACCAAATTGAACAAAAAGAAATTCAAAATCAAATAGAATAATTGCTTAATAGATGATTAATTAGACCTAGTAGTTCTCTATTTGACGCACCTGTATTATTAGTAAAGAAGAATAATAATACTTATTACATGTTCATTAATTATCGTGCCCTAAATAAAATTACAGTTAAGAATAGATATCCAATTCCTAGGGTAGATGATCTTATGGATAAACTACAAGGTTCTGCCATATTCAGTAAGATAGATCTTAAATCTGGTTATCATCAAGTAAGATTGGATAAATCTGATATATTCAAAACTGCATTTACAACACAATTTGGATACTATGAATTTTTAGTGATGCCTTTTGGTTTAACTAATGCACCTACTACATTTAGTCGCATGATGCATCGCATATTTCTGAAATATCAGCATTGTGTTATAGTATTCTTTGATGATATATTGGTGTTCAGTAAAAATGAGAATGAGCATTATGAACATCTGTCTTTAAAAGATAATTAATTGTATACTAATCTAGAAAAGAGTGAATTCTTTCAAACAGAAATTGAATATCTAGGTCATATTGTTTCATCAGAAGGTATTAAGGTTGACCCTAAAAAGATAGAAGCAATTTTAAATTGGCCCATACCCAAAACTATGCATGAGTTACGTTTTTTTCTAGGTCTTGCTAGTTTTTAAAGAAAGTTTGTGCGAAAATTTTCATTACTTGCATTACCTTTGACTAAACTTTTAAAGAAGTGTATTGTTTATAGCTGGACAGATAATCAACAAAAATCTTTTGATTGATTGAAACATGCATTAACCCATGCTCCTGTATTACAACTACCTGATTTCAATAGACCATTCTTTTTAGTAGTTACTGATGCTAGTGGATCTGGAATAGGAGCCGTCCTTATGCAAGATAATCATCCCATAGCCTACTCTAGCTGTAAACTAAAACCATCCGAACTTAAATACTCTACCTATGATAAAGAATTGCTAACTGTAGTACATGCCTTACGTCAATGGAAACATTACTTAATGGATTCTGAATTTATGATTAAAACTGACCAACAAAGCATTAGACATCTCCTTAGGCAACCCCAAATATCTGACCGACATATTAAATGGGCAGCTTTCATTCAAAGTTTTCATCCCGTTATACAATATCAACGAAGAAAAAAGAATGTTGTAGCCGACGCTTTAAGTAGAAGACCAACAATTCATAATATTTCTGTGATATCATTTGATTCCCTTATCTCTATGAAAGATACTTATCATCAGGATATTACTTTTCATGCTGATTGAAATAAATTAGTTGCAAATAATTGGATTCCTATTGATTCACTGTCTTACAATAACAGATTCATGTTTTATGAAAAGAGATTATGTGTAACAGTTCCATTTAGATTATTTGTTTTGAAGGAGATTCATTGTCCTCTATATCAAGGTCATAGAGGTATTATATCTACTTTGCGTACATTGACTGAAGATTTTTATTGGCCACATATGAACATTGATGTATCTAACTTTGTTTTTGAATGTTTAGTTTGTCAACGAGTTAAAAGACACCATGGTAAACAGTATGGTTTACTAATGCCATTATCTATTCCATCACGACCATGGGAACAAATTTCTATGGATTTTATTACTGGTTTACCTAATACTAAAGCTAACCATGATATGATTTGGACTGTGTAGACAGATTTAGCAAACAAGCATATTTCATTCCATGCAAGAAAACTCTAACTACATCTCAAGCAGCTCAATTGCTTTTTAAATCTGTGTTTACTAATTATGGTTTACCAAAAGTTATTATTTCTTATTGTGATTCTAAATTTTGTAATAATTTTTAGATTACTTTATTTGCTAACTTAGGAACAAAGATTGATTTTTCATCTGCATTTCATCCTGAAACTAATGATCAAACAAAAGCTACTAACAGTACTATTTTAGATCTTTTACGTGCTTACACTATTTTAAAACCACACACATGGGATACATATCTTCATTTACTTCAGTTTGCATATAATAATACACCACACACAGCTACAAAGAAAGCACAATTTGAAGTTATTTATGGATATAGATTGTCTACACCTGTTGCATCATTATCAAACAAAATTCAAACTGCTGATGATATTGCTAATATGCACGCTACTATCTTTGATGAAGTTAAAGATATGATTGCCAAAGCCCAGCAATCATATACAAAACAAGCAAATAAGAAAAGATAAGCTATGAATTTCAAAGTTGATGATTATGTTTGGTTACGCATAGAAAAATGTAGGTTACAAAGTGTAGATAAACACCCAGTTGTGAAATTAGCACCTAGATTCTATGGACCATTCAAGATCATACACAAAATCAATGACAATGCATTTAAATTGGAACTATCACAACATTGAAAAATCCACAACACCTTTCACATTAGTTTATTACGGCCCTTTAGAGGCCAATTACCCGTGCACCCTGTCTATAAAAACCCACCTTTGCTGATGATGAGACTGAAATCCTTGAGCCTGAAGCTATTATAGATACTGACTTTATGACCACTAGAACTTGCCGTAGATATTCTAGATATTTGGTCAAGTTTAAAAACCATCCTGTTGAAGAGACCCAATGGATGCACGCTAGAGACTTAAATGCTTTTCCCAGTCTGTTAGCTCCACATTGAGCTAATAGCAATTGAGGTCAATTGCTATCCCACCCCAGGGGTATGATGCCACGAGGCATATTACACGGTGGATTCCGTGAGGTTTTACATTGGATTCCGTAAACTTTTATTACCGGGGCTCATACGCAAAGTGGATTCTTTGTGCGAGAAGTCGATGGGGACGCCTATCCTTTTCGGGTGTTTTGTTAATTTAGTGTGTACATGGGTGATTCCGCAAAATACATATTTAATTAATAAACGTTTACGAGTTTAGAGTGCGCACTCATGATAAATTAAGGTTATGATTGATTTCTAACCAATTAATTTATTTATGTAGCTGAAGACTGCTAGGTATTCACTTTTGTCAGTTTAATTGTATTATTTTACTAACGATTGTGAATGCTTCAGTTGATGTGTAGAGATAGCAGCGGTAGCAGTGGAAAGCATTGGAGGATAGCGTGTATTCAAGTTATCGTCAATATTTTGATGGGCTCATACCTTGGGCATGGGGCCTATATTTTGTTGCGCCTATTTATCAAGGCATTTGATATTTATTTATTATTTTTGTATGCGCATGGATGCAGGATTTAGATATTTGTATTTGGACATTGTATTTGGGTACGCCTGACTTCTTGGACGCCCATTAGCTTTATTTCTATTTTGCACAAAAGCAAACTCAAAAACTAAAGCGTGCTATTTTGTAATTTGGGCTATTATTTGAGCTTGAAGATGATTAATATATGAAATACATGCTTTGTAAAGCGCTCACATAAGGCATGGGGGGAGATTGCACCCAATTGGTCTCTTATTCATGTCGTGCAAGCTTTCTACATTAATTTGTGTGCAAAAAGTAGAGTTCTTTTGTTCTTGGGGACCTTTTGACGCTCACTACGCGCGCTTACGGCATCCGATCTGTGCACCAGTTTTCAAGACATATGATAGGATTGCCAAAATTATTAATTGAAAAGACTTATAGAGGGATGTCGAGGATTTTGTGGCCAAATGTATTCCATGCCAACAGAACAAGGATAGTACGCTTAGGCCTACTGGCCTCTTGCAGCCCACCCCTTCATATTCCTAAAGGGAAATGGATACATATCACCATGGACTTTATCATAGGCCTTCCCATTAACAAGAAGACTGGAAAAATATATACATGGCAATTGATTGTCTTAACAAAGTTGCCCACTTTATCCCTACTAATACACAATACAATGCCTCTCAGATAGCCACTCAGTTTATGAAATTTGTCTTCACAGATGGCTAGATTGAATGAGTAAATAAATGGCTTGAGAAGTACTTATGACACTTTTTGCATGATGTACTATTCCATTGGGATATGTGACTCCACTTAGTTGAGTTTTCCTATAATAACTCCACCCACTCTAGCATTGGGGTTTCCTCTTTTGAGGCATTATATGGGTATAATATTTCCCTTCCTACAGTCTTATTCAATAATAAGATCAACCCTTAGAGCAAAGTTGAGTTGGATCGCATGTAGACCTTGGTTCAGCAATGCAAAATGAATCTTCAAAAGCCACAAACTCACATGAATCTTTATGTTTATGAGAAAAGAAGGCATTTGGAATTCCAAGAAGAAAAGTTGGTTCTCTTGAAGGTGCCTAAGTCTCGTTAATCCACTCTCAAAGAGGACGGCAATAACAAGCTGGCTCACTGTTTCTATGGCCCTTCTTGGATGCTTAGGAGAGTTGGTGATTTGACCTACCGATTAGAGCTTTCCGCTTATCATTAAGATTCATAATGTGTTTCATGTTAGCCAATTGAAGCCCTTAATTAGAACCTCACTGGAGAATGTAAAAGAAATTTTCCCCATAGACGAATGAGGTGTCACTCAATATATCCCTGAGGCAATTATTGGGCAACGGGATAAGTACTTAATATCTTGATCCATCAAGGAGTACCTCATCAAATGGCAAGGCCTATCCCTAGAAAAAGCCTTATAGTACCTAATCACTATTGTCAATGAAATTCCTCACCTCTCCAAGATGCCCTAGCCAATTATGTCCCCTTTTGATTACACCCTGCCTATAGACTGCACACTGTTTTCGAAAAGTTTTATACTTGCCCAAACCTCAACAATTTGTTTCCTACACGGGCTGAAAATACACATCATAAGCTTCGTTTCAACATGCAACATGCCCCATTTGGAGTAGGCTATCAAAAGTTATGTCAAATTGCCCTCAACAGGTCTGTCATGGACATCATGCTATTCCTAGTCTTTACCCACCCATTTTCATTGTATTGTGGCTTAGAGTAGTACTCTACATCACACTCCTTAAGCCCATCTATCACTTCCCTCTAGTTGTTTTCATTTTTGAGAGAGCAAAAACTTTTAGAGTGGGGATGGATTGTAACGAGTGGGATACATAAAAACTAGGGGTTAGACACCCAGTCACCTTGATCAGGGTATTTAAGGTGTAAGAGTCCTAGTTTAGGGCAACCAATTATTGTCAAGAACATACTCTTTACCTTCACCTTTAGCTTCCATGGCTTCCTCCTCCCTTCTTCTCTCGATTCTGTCTTTTTCTCTTCTCTTTTAGTCTTTCTTTCTCATCCTCACCTTCTTTCTTTCTCTCTCTTCAGCTCATTCTCCTCTCTGCTCTTAGCTTCATTCATTATAATCCAAGATGCTTTAAGCATTGGTTGTTCAATTCAGAGGTGTTTTATTGCTAGTATAACAGGTCCATTCGCTAGTTATGATAGAGTGAAGGCTCTTTTTCGTATATACACATGAAATTAATATTGCTTATATGGATAGGTTCTGACTCCCAGATGTTATGGCAAATATTCGAGGTGCTATGAATACTACTGAGTTGAGAATACCTCAATTTAGGATTTAGGGTTTAGGGTCTGCGATTTTAGGATAGGGTTTAGGGTTTAGAAACATGGCTAAGGGTTTAGAGTTTAGGGTTTAGGGTTTAGGGTTTAGGGTCTAGGGTCTAGGGTCTAGGGTTTAGGATCTAGGGTCTAGGGTCTAGGGTCTAGGGTCTAGGGTCTAGGGTCTAGGGTCTAGGATTAAGGGTCCAGGGTTCAGGGTTTAGGGTTTAAATTAGGGTTTAAATTATGGTTTAAATTTATGGTTTAAAATTATGGTTTAAATTATGGTTTAGGGTTTAGGGTTTAGGGTTTAGGGTTTAGGGCTTAGGGCTTAGGGCTTAGGGCTCAAGGCTGAGGGGTCAGGGCTCAGGGCTCAGGGCTCAGGGTTTAGGGTTTAGGGCACTACAACACAATGCCGCCATACACGCGTCCATTACACGCGAAAAGTTACGGGCGCGTGTATGGTCGTTTATACTTACAACAATATCGGGCGCGTGTATACATGCATGTAACAGCGCGTGTATATGCGCCAAGTCAGGCGCGTGTATAATTGCATGTGAGGGCGCGTGTATTTGCGCGTTAAGTCTGTCATAATACACGCTCTGTTACACGCGACACAGAGCCTAACTACAGAAATCCATTTCTTTTGAAAATAGAAAACCATTAAGTTTTAAAAATGTCATTGTGCATTGCAGTGTTTACAAACCATTACAAAATCCCACTACATGCACTTACAACAACGTAATATATTGAAAAATATATCTTCATATGGTTATTGAAAGACAAAGTATACAATAGAAATGTCATGAATTTGGAACAATACAGTGATGGATTGGTTAGGGTTCGATCTCATCTTCAATAAGATCCATCCTTGCCAAACGATCAACATCAATATCCATTTGATCAATTTGTAAGGCTACGATTAAATTTATTCTACTATCACTATTTTGCCCATTGATAATGGTACCGATGCCTTGATCATTCTCATCATCATCACCATCATCCTCAATGGAAGGGTCATCCTCATGATCATGAGAAATGGCACGCTCATCCTCATTATCATGATCATCTACATTGGCATGTTCGACATCATCTTCTTTGCGGCTTGCCACATCCTCCATATGCTCCATATCAGTGAATGTATTATACATTACTTTGGAACGTGGTGCAATAGGGATGACATACCACCATTTACTGTCATGCACCATTGGCAGATAGATAACCTGCTCAAATACACATAATTCATTAATTAATTAGCATATCAAAAGTCAAGGGGTGCGCGAGCTTAGATATATATGTACATGAAACACATTTGTAAAAAAAAGCATACCTGCTCACATTGTTGTGGCAATACGAGCCTATCTTTCTTTGTTTGCCAAAACTTTGTAGAGTCAATAGTTACATAGCCACTTGCATGGCGTTTTATCGTTGCGTTAGGCCCTTTTTCCACCACGTTCATTTGCCATTTGACATCCAAAACATACACAAAGAAGCGGTGAAAGTCAAGTCTGTATATGTCTTGGATTGTGCCACAATAATCATCCATTTTTCCATTGGCTCCCTCAAAGCTACTAATGACACCGCAATCTTGTGTATTCCTCTTTTCATCTATTCTTTGTGTTCGAAAATGCTTGCCTTCACACCATATAGCATTGAACATAGTGCACTGGACCAAAATATAAGCAATATCTATGTAAGCAATTAATGTGAATAAATATGAAAAGCCAATCACTTACAAAGAATGCAAATTTACATTTGTTCTATGTACCTTTAACATGCATCCTCGTGCATACTCCCATTCTTCCGCCGTGATATGCAGCCCCTCATCTCTCTCTGCTCTCTCCATTTCCTCATGCAACCAATCAACATGAATATCATTCGGAAGTGTTGCTAGATGCTTAGGGTACGCCTTACGAGAGCCATGTTGCCTCCGAAAGAGAGCTCTGTCTGCTTGCCTTTTTGTCTTTGCATCCTCGTATCTTGTAACCCATCTGCTCATCACATCACTATTAAGGATGCAAGTGAAATTAAGATCATCAATCAATGTTCTCTCAATTACTTTGCTCTGTCCTTTTCCTTGAGGCACAATAGACGTCATCCTCAAGTCCTCTTCATTGCTCCATAGTCGCGGCAAAGAGCTATCCACCTGATCAAGAAATTCTGATATAGGAAAGTGTCGCAAGACTTTACGAGGTACATCAAAACTCTTCACATCTGTTCTATACCTTGCTTCACCACAAGTGGGACACTGTCGAGCCTCCTTATGCGTCCCACGAAAGAGAATGCAATCATTGACGCATGCATGTATGCGATCATAATCCAATCCTCCAAGAGATGTCACATAGCGCCTCGCTTTGTCTCTTGAGGTGGGTAGTCTATTCCCCTTTGGAAGCATGTTTGATAATAGCCTGCATCCAATATCATCAATTAGCCCATAACCCTAAACCCTATACTGTAAACCAAAAACCACTAACTCAAATTTGCAAGTTACAATGCTTACTTCAATAATGCGTCAAGACTTGCATTGCTCCATCCATAAACTGTTTGTATATTGAGCAGTTCAAGTGAAGCACGTAAAATAGAGAATGTGCACCCTTCAAAAACCGGTGTCGATGAAGCGTTGTAGAGATGCTCTTGTTCCATATCATTGTCGTCCACACCTTTGCGATCATCCCTAAAAAGATTCCGCACCATGTCATCAAACACTTCCTCTTCCACAACTTCGTGGGGTGCAGGGCTATTGTCATCCCTTTCCCACTCATCTCCGACAACAGATCCCGAAGCTCCAGCATCATCTCGTCGACGCTTTGCATGCTCTCGCCGTGCGTATGGCACCATGTTAGGGTGTGGTACTGCATCCTGCTTCAATCACAGTATATATATTACAACGCGCTCCATTAATTTGCACACCATGAGTTATTTTAATACTTTCAATTCACATCTTCTCACCTCTAAACCTGTTTGAATCCATTCTCCATACATCGAGATGTGATTCAATGTAATTCGACGCACTCGTACAATGCACCCTTGACATCGATTACACGTACACTTGATCCTTTGTGCCAGCCACACGTCGCGATCACGATGATGCATTGTCTCATCCTCACCAGAACTGCTTGAAGAGGATGATGACATGCTATGTCCAAAATAACCAATACAGAAGTAGGATCAGTTTTTAGTGAAATCATACACATCCTATGCACAAAACAATGGATACACAAGAACAATCAGTTTTTTAAAAAAGTATAAACAGTCTCTGTGTCGCGTGTACAGGCGCGTCTACTCTGTGTGAAAACGCGTGTATGAGGGCGTCTGCACTGTGTGAAATCGCGTGTATGGACCCGTGTACAATGTATTCTGCTGCGCTTTTACACGCACTTTTACACGCGTGCTTTTTGCGTTTACCTACCGCGCGCGTCGCTTTCTTTCTTTCAAAAGCCCTCTTTCAAAACACTTCTTCTTCTTCTTTCTTTGTCGCTACAGTACCTCTGCCTCCAGCTCTTCCAAACCCCCGAACCTGCCTCTTCCAACCAGCCTTCTCCCTCTTGGACTACCCAAAAGAAGCAAAGGGTGCAGACAACACAGAAAGGGAGAGAGAAGCAAGAATCAACGAACTCACTTTTCAAAGACTTTTCAAAGAGGTTGGTTGTCGTTTGTTTGTTTTGGCAAATCTGTCGCTTTCTTTCTTTCCACCCGTGCTATGTGTACTTGAAAGCGACAGAGGATAGAATTTATAAGTACATCTGACCGTTTCGGTGGTCGGTCCCTTTCAAAATTTTTATCGTCGGTACCGCGTGTAGCAGCGCGTGTAGACTCGCGTCTGGTCTGTGTGCACAGACAATACACGCGATTTTACACGCGGTTATTTTCACGGGCCGGTACACGCGCTGTGTCTGTTCATTTTTTTCTCGAGTTTGAGCTGCAAATTTGGGCACCATGTCTGTTCATTCTTTACTCTTGAGTTTTAGCTGCAAGTTTGGACTTGGATTGCGGTGTTTTTCATGAATTTCGTCTCTAATTCGAAATGAACTTCTTCTTTTAGCTTATGATCTTCTACTAATTCGATGTCCGTCAAGATAGAGGAAAGAGAGAGGAAGGAATTCACACGCATTCTATATGTGCTTAACTATTTCTCTCTTGACCGATATGGTCCGTTAAGATAGAGGAAACAGAGAAGAAGGAATTCACACACATTGTATATGTGCTTAACTATTTATTTCTTGACAAACGACATCCGTCAAGATAGAGGAAAGAGAGAAGAAGGAACCCTTGTGTATGTGTTTAGTCATTTCTCCCTTGATGGACAATGTCCGTCAAGATAGAGGAAAGAGTTTTTGTTTTTCATGAATTTCGTCACTAATTCGAAATGAACTTCTTCTTTTGGCTTATGATCTTCTACTAATTCAATGTTTGGTATTGTAAGAGATATGTTTATTTTCTAGAATGGTAGATATATGTTGTAAGTTATATATTGTAGGAGATATATTGAGGAGATATATTGTAGGAGATATGTTTATTTTTTATATGCATGTTTTGCTTGGTTCATTGAGGCGGAATTTCGACGCTTTGCAGATTCTTCATGGATCCAGGCTCTTCCTCCGATCCGTGGGCATACGCCACTTGGATGATGGAGATGATAAACCATTTTGGGCGCCATCCTAATCCAGTGGAGCTGACAGAGTATATGTATGCCCATCCTCCTCCTAGACTCCCAGGTCACACCACGCCCCCAAGTACACAAGCCTCTCCACTGCCGTCTACGCCTGCGAGTCCGGCGAGACGTACCCCTGCGCATACACGCTCACCGAGGAGACACACCCCTGCACGGACACACTCACACACATCCTCCTCTGTACCGTCACGTGAGGGCTCACGGCCACCATCACGTGCTCCCTCACAGCCACAGTCACGTACACAGTCACGTGCAGCCACCCCTAGTCATGGCTACTCCCGCAGTACAGATGAGAGCCGACGCCGCAGTAAAGAGAGCGGGAGTGGAGGATGCGGCGGGTGCTTTGGTGGGGGGGGTAGTAGGGCACGCGGTGAGAGAGGGCATGGAGGGAGACATGTACGAGGAGACAGTGAGGAGTCGGAGGAGGCGAGAGAGGTGGAGGGAGAGATTTTCTACGATGTTACGGATAGGGGCGGGGTAGTCATGGATGCGAGAGGGAAAGAGGTGATGGAGTATATGCGGGGGGTAGTTTCAAACATGTATAGAAACTGTTTTGTAAAATTTAAAGATCAGGATAGCCGGTTAGTTAGGGAGGTCCTAGATAGTGTACATAGTCGGTACCCCAATCCCCCACGAGCGACATTCTCGGATGTATGGGGAAGGACGCGAATAAGGGAGATCTTAAGTAATAAAAGATCTCACCTTAAGAAACTCGCGTACGATGATGGGGTGAATGTAGCTGCGGGTGGCTATCCTTGTGAGAAACCTGCCACTGCCCACAAACGCGAGTGGAAGGAGGCAAAGAAGCGCGCAGAGGGAGGCGTGAAGAGCAGGCAGCATGTGGAGGCACGACGGATCCAGATGGAGACCTTTGGATCGTCGCATTTCGGATCTGGCGGCGTCGAGTCGTGGGAGGCAGAGTTCGTAAGTAACTTGCCTCTTTATTTGATTGTTTGCCAAATTCATTGATTCTACGATTGTTTTGATCTTACAAACTATCTTGATTATGTTACAGCGACGGGTTATGGGGAGGAGGCTCACAGCCCACGAGACTGGGTATGCTCGCCGCAATAGCAGACATGACACGTGGGCCATCTTCAGAAACGAGGGACGTATTACGGATGCGCAGTTTGACGCGGCCATGAGACCATACGGTCGACAGGTACTTGAAAACTCTAAATGAATGATTTCGGTTTATTTAATTGCATATATATGTATACTTACATACGGTATATTTCTTGAACAGGCACAAGCTGCTGATGCTCCTGCCCCTGATGATCCAGCCGCCACTGCTAATGTTCGTGCCACTGCTCCTGGTGGAGGCGAGCACCACTCATCGGAATATACCGATGTGAGCTCCTCTGATCATGGAGAGAGCACAGGGTCCTCATCATCCTCTGATTAGCTTTCAGAATACTGTAGGATGTGGTTGTACAAAATTTTTTTGTAACTAAAGCCATGGGCTTTTTTGCACCTAGCTCCCTATTTGACTTTGTATATATTTGTTCCTAATTAAAGCCATGGGCTATTTTGACATATGGACTCCCTTGTACACAAATGTATCATGTATTGACAATGTATTGAATCGTGAGTCTTGAGTCGTGTATTAAGTTTTAGATAGTAATATTGAATCGTGTATTCATAGAGAGTGAGTCTTGATTCGTGTCTTGAAATCTAAATCGCTCTTTTTTTATGGTGCAATGCACCAAAAAAAAATCCAGAGAGTGCCTTTGGGTGGCTGGATGCTGTTCCAGCATCCAGCCACCCAAAGGCACTCTCTGGATTTTTTTTCCCTCTGTAATCACGTGTATACGCGCGTGTCATCTGTCAAAATCGCGTATATTTGCGCGGATAGTCTATTAGATTCGCGTGTAAATTTGCAGCAAAACTGCGCAGAACGCGTGTATGGGGTCGTGTATTCGCGCGACTGACTGTCACTGTACACGCGCTTTTACACGCATGTCTCTGGCCGCGATGATACACGCGCTATTACACGGGCCCGACACTTTTTTTCCCAAGTCATTTTGTGCGGCTAGGAGCGCGGGTATGAGCCCGATCCCTTGTAGTGGGGTTTGCACTAGCACTGAACCTCACTATCTCTTACGCAAATCCTCTTCTCCTTCTAATCCCCTAGAATCTCTCTCCCAATACCACTCTTCTAAAAAATCTAAAAGATCTTCCAAAAGCAATAATCTTGTTGAGTAATTATCTTATCCTAATCACTGTACTAATAGCCCTAGAACTCCCAATAATGTATATTACCTAGAATCTAGTATACAATCTATTAAAGATTGTATTAATAAACTTACCGATAGGATTAATACTCAAAATACTTATATAGAACATCTAGTAGAACAAAACAGCCTTGTGTCTACTCCTTCTCCTGTACCTACTCCTCCTTCGGTTTCATATTCTCCTTCTCTAACTGTATCTAAACCTTCTGCTGAACCTCTACAATCTGGTTCCCCTAATGCTGATGTTCCTCCACAAGATCAACCTCTTCCTGCTCAAGAAAGGAATGAACATCTTGCACCTGATTCTCTTGATGCTCCACCACAGGCTTACCATAAGCAAGAGAATCTTACATCAAGTTCTTACGGTGATCCTAACCAGCATTTCCTATCTAGTTCTTCTTCTGACATACACCAACAGTCTCTTCCTGTTGCTCTTCAAGCCAAACACAGAGATCTTACATCCAGTTCTTCAACCGAGCTTCAATCTAATGATTTCCACAAGGACTGCGCATTTGGTTCTTTTCCTGTTACTAAGGGAAAGAATTTAGGTATTCTTCTGCAGTCTTGTCTTGGTGGTACTCTACTTGGTGACCGTAGAGATCAAGCCAAGAATGGTGCATCTCGATCTTCTGGTACTTCTCCACAGTCTCCTTCTATCATTCTTAATGAAGGAATTGAAGTTGTGGCCTCCCCACAATCTCCTCCTACAAATCTTAATGAAGGAATTAAAGCTGTGGCCTCACGTTCTTCTCCTCTTCCTCAACAGCATTGTTTTCCCCTAAGCAAGAGAAAAGAACAGCCATTCTCTTCTCCTTCCTGGTCTCCATTGGAGGGTAAGAATCTGGGCAAAGAAGATCGTAGCCAACTAGACAGAAGAATGTCACTATCCACTTCTGCTTGTGGACCAACCGGTTTAGGGTTTAGGGTTTTAGGGTTTTTTAGGGTTTTAGGGTTTAGGGTTTAGGGTCTAGGGTCTAGGGTCTAGGGTGTAGGGTGTAGGGTGTAGGGTGTAGGGTCTAGGGTTAAGGGTTTAGGGTTTAGGGTTGAGGGTTTAGGGTTAAGGGTTAAGGGTTAAGGGTTTAGGGTTAAGGGTTAAGGGTTAAGGGTTTAGGGTTTAGGGTTTAGTGTTTAGGGTTTAGGGTTAAGGGTTAGGGTTTAGGGTTAAGGGTTGAGGATTTAGGGTTTAGGGTTTAGGGTTGAGGGTTTAGGGTTGAGGGTTGAGGGTTTAGGGTTGAGGGTTTAGGGTTGAGGATTGAGGGTTGAGGGTTTAGGGTTGAGGGTTGAGGGTTGAGGGTCTAGGGTTGAGGGTTGAGGGTTGAGGGTTGAGGGTTCTTAGGGTTGAGGGTTTTTAGGGTTGAGGGGGTTTAGGGTTGAGGGGGTTTAGGGTTGAGGGTTTAGGGTTGAGGGTTGAGGGTTTAGGGTTTAGGGTTTAGGGTTGAGGGTTTAGGGTTGAGGGTTTAGGGTTGAGGGTTGAGGGTTTAGGGTTGAGGGTTTAGGGTTGAGGGTTAGGGTTGAGGGTTTAGGGTTGAGGGTTTAGGGTTGAGGGTTTTTAGGGTTGAGGGTTTTTAGGGTTGAGGGTTTTTAGGGTTGAGGGTTTTTAGGGTTGAGGGTTTTTAGGGTTGAGGGTTTAGGGTTGAGGGTTTAGGGTTGTAGGGTTTTAGGGTTGTAGGGTTTAGGGTTGTAGGGTTTAGGGTTTAGGGTTTAGGGTTTAGGGTTTAGGGTTTAGGGTTTAGGGTTTAGGGTTTAGGGTTAAGGGTTTAGGGTTTAGGGTTTAGGGTTTAGGGTTTAGGGTTTAGGGTTTAGGGTTTAGGGTTTAGGGTTTAGGGTTTAGGGTTTAGGGTTTAGGGTTTAGGGTTTAGGGTTTAGGGTTTAGGGTTTAGGGTTTAGGGTTTAGGGTTTAGGGTTTAGGGTTTAGGGTTTAGGGTTTAGGGTTTAGGGTTTAGGGTTTAGGGTTTAGGGTTTAGGGTTTAGGGTTTAGGGTTTAGGGTTTAGGGTTTAGGGTTTAGGGTTTAGGGTTTAGGGTTTAGGGTTTAGGGTTTAGGGTTTAGGGTTTAGGGTTTAGGGTTTAGGGTTTAGGGTTTAGGGTTTAGGGTTTAGGGTTTAGGGTTTAGGGTTTAGGGTTTAGGGTTTAGGGTTTAGGGTTTAGGGTTTAGGGTTTAGGGTTTAGGGTTTAGGGTTTAGGGTTTAGGGTTTAGGGTTTAGGGTTTAGGGTTTAGGGTTTAGGGTTTAGGGTTTAGGGTTTAGGGTTTAGGGTTTAGGGTTTAGGGTTTAGGGTTTAGGGTTTAGGGTTTAGGGTTTAGGGTTTAGGGTTTAGGGTTTAGGGTTTAGGGTTTAGGGTTTAGGGTTTAGGGTTTAGGGTTTAGGGTTTAGGGTTAGGGTTTAGGGTTTAGGGTTTAGGGTTTAGGGTTTAGGGTTTAGGGTTTAGGGTTTAGGGTTTAGGGTTTAGGGTTTAGGGTTTAGGGTTTAGGGTTTAGGGTTTAGGGTTTAGGGTTTAGGGTTTAGGGTTTAGGGTTTAGGGTTTAGGGTTTAGGGTTTAGGGTTTAGGGTTTAGGGTTTAGGGTTTAGGGTTTAGGGTTTAGGGTTTAGGGTTTAGGGTTTAGGGTTTAGGGTTTAGGGTTTAGGGTTTAGGGTTTAGGGTTTAGGGTTTAGGGTTTAGGGTTTAGGGTTTAGGGTTTAGGGTTTAGGGTTTAGGGTTTAGGGTTTAGGGTTTAGGGTTTAGGGTTTAGGGTTTAGGGTTTAGGGTTTAGGGTTTAGGGTTTAGGGTTTAGGGTTTAGGGTTTAGGGTTTAGGGTTTAGGGTTTAGGGTTTAGGGTTTAGGGTTTAGGGTTTAGGGTTTAGGGTTTAGGGTTTAGGGTTTAGGGTTTAGGGTTTAGGGTTTAGGGTTTAGGGTTTAGGGTTTAGGGTTTAGGGTTTAGGGTTTAGGGTTTAGGGTTTAGGGTTTAGGGTTTAGGGTTTAGGGTTTAGGGTTTAGGGTTTAGGGTTTAGGGTTTAGGGTTTAGGGTTTAGGGTTTAGGGTTTAGGGTTTAGGGTTTAGGGTTTAGGGTTTAGGGTTTAGGGTTTAGGGTTTAGGGTTTAGGGTTTAGGGTTTAGGGTTTAGGGTTTAGGGTTTAGGGTTTAGGGTTTAGGGTTTAGGGTTTAGGGTTTAGGGTTTAGGGTTTAGGGTTTAGGGTTTAGGGTTTAGGGTTTAGGGTTTAGGGTTTAGGGTTTAGGGTTTAGGGTTTAGGGTTTAGGGTTTAGGGTTTAGGGTTTAGGGTTTAGGGTTTAGGGTTTAGGGTTTAGGGTTTAGGGTTTAGGGTTTAGGGTTTAGGGTTTAGGGTTTAGGGTTTAGGGTTTAGGGTTTAGGGTTTAGGGTTTAGGGTTTAGGGTTTAGGGTTTAGGGTTTAGGGTTTAGGGTTTAGGGTTTAGGGTTTAGGGTTTAGGGTTTAGGGTTTAGGGTTTAGGGTTTAGGGTTTAGGGTTTAGGGTTTAGGGTTTAGGGTTTAGGGTTTAGGGTTTAGGGTTTAGGGTTTAGGGTTTAGGGTTTAGGGTTTTAGGGTTTAGGGTTTAGGGTTTAGGGTTTAGGGTTTAGGGTTTAGGGTTTAGGGTTTAGGGTTTAGGGTTTAGGGTTTAGGGTTTAGGGTTTAGGGTTTAGGGTTTAGGGTTTAGGGTTTAGGGTTTAGGGTTTAGGGTTTAGGGTTTAGGGTTTAGGGTTTAGGGTTTAGGGTTTAGGGTTTAGGGTTTAGGGTTTAGGGTTTAGGGTTTAGGGTTTAGGGTTTAGGGTTTAGGGTTTAGGGTTTAGGGTTTAGGGTTTAGGGTTTAGGGTTTAGGGTTTAGGGTTTAGGGTTTAGGGTTTAGGGTTTTAGGGTTTTAGGGTTTAGGGTTTAGGGTTTAGGGTTTAGGGTTTAGGGTTTAGGGTTTAGGGTTTAGGGTTTAGGGTTTAGGGTTTAGGGTTTAGGGTTTAGGGTTTAGGGTTTAGGGTTTAGGGTTTAGGGTTTAGGGTTTAGGGTTTAGGGTTTAGGGTTTAGGGTTTAGGGTTTAGGGTTTAGGGTTTAGGGTTTAGGGTTTAGGGTTTAGGGTTTAGGGTTTAGGGTTTAGGGTTTAGGGTTTAGGGTTTAGGGTTTAGGGTTTAGGGTTTAGGGTTTAGGGTTTAGGGTTTAGGGTTTAGGGTTTAGGGTTTAGGGTTTAGGGTTTAGGGTTTAGGGTTTAGGGTTTAGGGTTTAGGGTTTAGGGTTTAGGGTTTAGGGTTTAGGGTTTAGGGTTTAGGGTTTAGGGTTTAGGGTTTAGGGTTTAGGGTTTAGGGTTTAGGGTTTAGGGTTTAGGGTTTAGGGTTTAGGGTTTAGGGTTTAGGGTTTAGGGTTTAGGGTTTAGGGTTTAGGGTTTAGGGTTTAGGGTTTAGGGTTTAGGGTTTAGGGTTTAGGGTTTAGGGTTTAGGGTTTAGGGTTTAGGGTTTAGGGTTTAGGGTTTAGGGTTTAGGGTTTAGGGTTTAGGGTTTAGGGTTTAGGGTTTAGGGTTTAGGGTTTAGGGTTTAGGGTTTAGGGTTTAGGGTTTAGGGTTTAGGGTTTAGGGTTTAGGGTTTAGGGTTTAGGGTTTAGGGTTTAGGGTTTAGGGTTTAGGGTTTAGGGTTTAGGGTTTAGGGTTTAGGGTTTAGGGTTTAGGGTTTAGGGTTTAGGGTTTAGGGTTTAGGGTTTAGGGTTTAGGGTTTAGGGTTTAGGGTTTAGGGTTTAGGGTTTAGGGTTTAGGGTTTAGGGTTTAGGGTTTAGGGTTTAGGGTTTAGGGTTTAGGGTTTAGGGTTTAGGGTTTAGGGTTTAGGGTTTAGGGTTTAGGGTTTAGGGTTTAGGGTTTAGGGTTTAGGGTTTAGGGTTTAGGGTTTAGGGTTTAGGGTTTAGGGTTTAGGGTTTAGGGTTTAGGGTTTAGGGTTTAGGGTTTAGGGTTTAGGGTTTAGGGTTTAGGGTTTAGGGTTTAGGGTTTAGGGTTTAGGGTTTAGGGTTTAGGGTTTAGGGTTTAGGGTTTAGGGTTTAGGGTTTAGGGTTTAGGGTTTAGGGTTTAGGGTTTAGGGTTTAGGGTTTAGGGTTTAGGGTTTAGGGTTTAGGGTTTAGGGTTTAGGGTTTAGGGTTTAGGGTTTAGGGTTTAGGGTTTAGGGTTTAGGGTTTAGGGTTTAGGGTTTAGGGTTTAGGGTTTAGGGTTTAGGGTTTAGGGTTTAGGGTTTAGGGTTTAGGGTTTAGGGTTTAGGGTTTAGGGTTTAGGGTTTAGGGTTTAGGGTTTAGGGTTTAGGGTTTAGGGTTTAGGGTTTAGGGTTTAGGGTTTAGGGTTTAGGGTTTAGGGTTTAGGGTTTAGGGTTTAGGGTTTAGGGTTTAGGGTTTAGGGTTTAGGGTTTAGGGTTTAGGGTTTAGGGTTTAGGGTTTAGGGTTTAGGGTTTAGGGTTTAGGGTTTAGGGTTTAGGGTTTAGGGTTTAGGGTTTAGGGTTTAGGGTTTTTTAGGGTTTTTTTTAGGGTTTTTAGGGTTTTTAGGGTTTAGGGTTTAGGGTTTAGGGTTTAGGGTTTAGGGTTTAGGGTTTAGGGTTTAGGGTTTAGGGTTTAGGGTTTAGGGTTTAGGGTTTAGGGTTTAGGGTTTAGGGTTTAGGGTTTAGGGTTTAGGGTTTAGGGTTTAGGGTTTAGGGTTTAGGGTTTAGGGTTTAGGGTTTAGGGTTTAGGGTTTAGGGTTTAGGGTTTAGGGTTTAGGGTTTAGGGTTTAGGGTTTAGGGTTTAGGGTTTAGGGTTTAGGGTTTAGGGTTTAGGGTTTAGGGTTTAGGGTTTAGGGTTTAGGGTTTAGGGTTTAGGGTTTAGGGTTTAGGGTTTAGGGTTTAGGGTTTAGGGTTTAGGGTTTAGGGTTTAGGGTTTAGGGTTTAGGGTTTAGGGTTTAGGGTTTAGGGTTTAAGGGTTTAGGGTTTAGGGTTTAGGGTTTAGGGTTTAGGGTTTAGGGTTTAGGGTTTAGGGTTTAGGGTTTAGGGTTTAGGGTTTAGGGTTTAGGGTTTAGGGTTTAGGGTTTAGGGTTTAGGGTTTAGGGTTTAGGGTTTAGGGTTTAGGGTTTAGGGTTTAGGGTTTAGGGTTTAGGGTTTAGGGTTTAGGGTTTAGGGTTTAGGGTTTAGGGTTTAGGGTTTAGGGTTTAGGGTTTAGGGTTTAGGGTTTAGGGTTTAGGGTTTAGGGTTTAGGGTTTAGGGTTTAGGGTTTAGGGTTTAGGGTTTAGGGTTTAGGGTTTAGGGTTTAGGGTTTAGGGTTTAGGGTTTAGGGTTTAGGGTTTAGGGTTTAGGGTTTAGGGTTTAGGGTTTAGGGTTTAGGGTTTAGGGTTTAGGGTTTAGGGTTTAGGGTTTAGGGTTTAGGGTTTAGGGTTTAGGGTTTAGGGTTTAGGGTTTAGGGTTTAGGGTTTAGGGTTTAGGGTTTAGGGTTTAGGGTTTAGGGTTTAGGGTTTAGGGTTTAGGGTTTAGGGTTTAGGGTTTAGGGTTTAGGGTTTAGGGTTTAGGGTTTAGGGTTTAGGGTTTAGGGTTTAGGGTTTAGGGTTTAGGGTTTAGGGTTTAGGGTTTAGGGTTTAGGGTTTAGGGTTTAGGGTTTAGGGTTTAGGGTTTAGGGTTTAGGGTTTAGGGTTTAGGGTTTAGGGTTTAGGGTTTAGGGTTTAGGGTTTAGGGTTTAGGGTTTAGGGTTTAGGGTTTAGGGTTTAGGGTTTAGGGTTTAGGGTTTAGGGTTTAGGGTTTAGGGTTTAGGGTTTAGGGTTTAGGGTTTAGGGTTTAGGGTTTAGGGTTTAGGGTTTAGGGTTTAGGGTTTAGGGTTTAGGGTTTAGGGTTTAGGGTTTAGGGTTTAGGGTTTAGGGTTTAGGGTTTAGGGTTTAGGGTTTAGGGTTTAGGGTTTAGGGTTTAGGGTTTAGGGTTTAGGGTTTAGGGTTTAGGGTTTAGGGTTTAGGGTTTAGGGTTTAGGGTTTAGGGTTTAGGGTTTAGGGTTTAGGGTTTAGGGTTTAGGGTTTAGGGTTTAGGGTTTAGGGTTTAGGGTTTAGGGTTTAGGGTTTAGGGTTTAGGGTTTAGGGTTTAGGGTTTAGGGTTTTAGGGTTTAGGGTTTAGGGTTTAGGGTTTAGGGTTTAGGGTTTAGGGTTTAGGGTTTAGGGTTTAGGGTTTAGGGTTTAGGGTTTAGGGTTTAGGGTTTAGGGTTTAGGGTTTAGGGTTTAGGGTTTAGGGTTTAGGGTTTAGGGTTTAGGGTTTAGGGTTTAGGGTTTAGGGTTTAGGGTTTAGGGTTTAGGGTTTAGGGTTTAGGGTTTAGGGTTTAGGGTTTAGGGTTTAGGGTTTAGGGTTTAGGGTTTAGGGTTTAGGGTTTAGGGTTTAGGGTTTAGGGTTTAGGGTTTAGGGTTTAGGGTTTAGGGTTTAGGGTTTAGGGTTTAGGGTTTAGGGTTTAGGGTTTAGGGTTTAGGGTTTAGGGTTTAGGGTTTAGGGTTTAGGGTTTAGGGTTTAGGGTTTAGGGTTTAGGGTTTAGGGTTTAGGGTTTAGGGTTTAGGGTTTAGGGTTTAGGGTTTAGGGTTTAGGGTTTAGGGTTTAGGGTTTAGGGTTTAGGGTTTAGGGTTTAGGGTTTAGGGTTTAGGGTTTAGGGTTTAGGGTTTAGGGTTTAGGGTTTAGGGTTTAGGGTTTAGGGTTTAGGGTTTAGGGTTTAGGGTTTAGGGTTTAGGGTTTAGGGTTTAGGGTTTAGGGTTTAGGGTTTAGGGTTTAGGGTTTAGGGTTTAGGGTTTAGGGTTTAGGGTTTAGGGTTTAGGGTTTAGGGTTTAGGGTTTAGGGTTTAGGGTTTAGGGTTTAGGGTTTAGGGTTTAGGGTTTAGGGTTTAGGGTTTAGGGTTTAGGGTTTAGGGTTTAGGGTTTAGGGTTTAGGGTTTAGGGTTTAGGGTTTAGGGTTTAGGGTTTAGGGTTTAGGGTTTAGGGTTTAGGGTTTAGGGTTTAGGGTTTAGGGTTTAGGGTTTAGGGTTTAGGGTTTAGGGTTTAGGGTTTAGGGTTTAGGGTTTAGGGTTTAGGGTTTAGGGTTTAGGGTTTAGGGTTTAGGGTTTAGGGTTTAGGGTTTAGGGTTTAGGGTTTAGGGTTTAGGGTTTAGGGTTTAGGGTTTAGGGTTTAGGGTTTAGGGTTTAGGGTTTAGGGTTTAGGGTTTAGGGTTTAGGGTTTAGGGTTTAGGGTTTAGGGTTTAGGGTTTAGGGTTTAGGGTTTAGGGTTTAGGGTTTAGGGTTTAGGGTTTAGGGTTTAGGGTTTAGGGTTTAGGGTTTAGGGTTTAGGGTTTAGGGTTTAGGGTTTAGGGTTTAGGGTTTAGGGTTTAGGGTTTAGGGTTTAGGGTTTAGGGTTTAGGGTTTAGGGTTTAGGGTTTAGGGTTTAGGGTTTAGGGTTTAGGGTTTAGGGTTTAGGGTTTAGGGTTTAGGGTTTAGGGTTTAGGGTTTAGGGTTTAGGGTTTAGGGTTTAGGGTTTAGGGTTTAGGGTTTAGGGTTTAGGGTTTAGGGTTTAGGGTTTAGGGTTTAGGGTTTAGGGTTTAGGGTTTAGGGTTTAGGGTTTAGGGTTTAGGGTTTAGGGTTTAGGGTTTAGGGTTTAGGGTTTAGGGTTTAGGGTTTAGGGTTTAGGGTTTAGGGTTTAGGGTTTAGGGTTTAGGGTTTAGGGTTTAGGGTTTAGGGTTTAGGGTTTAGGGTTTAGGGTTTAGGGTTTAGGGTTTAGGGTTTAGGGTTTAGGGTTTAGGGTTTAGGGTTTAGGGTTTAGGGTTTAGGGTTTAGGGTTTAGGGTTTAGGGTTTAGGGTTTAGGGTTTAGGGTTTAGGGTTTAGGGTTTAGGGTTTAGGGTTTAGGGTTTAGGGTTTAGGGTTTAGGGTTTAGGGTTTAGGGTTTAGGGTTTAGGGTTTAGGGTTTAGGGTTTAGGGTTTAGGGTTTAGGGTTTAGGGTTTAGGGTTTAGGGTTTAGGGTTTAGGGTTTAGGGTTTAGGGTTTAGGGTTTAGGGTTTAGGGTTTAGGGTTTAGGGTTTAGGGTTTAGGGTTTAGGGTTTAGGGTTTAGGGTTTAGGGTTTAGGGTTTAGGGTTTAGGGTTTAGGGTTTAGGGTTTAGGGTTTAGGGTTTAGGGTTTAGGGTTTAGGGTTTAGGGTTTAGGGTTTAGGGTTTAGGGTTTAGGGTTTAGGGTTTAGGGTTTAGGGTTTAGGGTTTAGGGTTTAGGGTTTAGGGTTTAGGGTTTAGGGTTTAGGGTTTAGGGTTTAGGGTTTAGGGTTTAGGGTTTAGGGTTTAGGGTTTAGGGTTTAGGGTTTAGGGTTTAGGGTTTAGGGTTTAGGGTTTAGGGTTTAGGGTTTAGGGTTTAGGGTTTAGGGTTTAGGGTTTAGGGTTTAGGGTTTAGGGTTTAGGGTTTAGGGTTTAGGGTTTAGGGTTTAGGGTTTAGGGTTTAGGGTTTAGGGTTTAGGGTTTAGGGTTTAGGGTTTAGGGTTTAGGGTTTAGGGTTTAGGGTTTAGGGTTTAGGGTTTAGGGTTTAGGGTTTAGGGTTTAGGGTTTAGGGTTTAGGGTTTAGGGTTTAGGGTTTAGGGTTTAGGGTTTAGGGTTTAGGGTTTAGGGTTTAGGGTTTAGGGTTTAGGGTTTAGGGTTTAGGGTTTAGGGTTTAGGGTTTAGGGTTTAGGGTTTAGGGTTTAGGGTTTAGGGTTTAGGGTTTAGGGTTTAGGGTTTAGGGTTTAGGGTTTAGGGTTTAGGGTTTAGGGTTTAGGGTTTAGGGTTTAGGGTTTAGGGTTTAGGGTTTAGGGTTTAGGGTTTAGGGTTTAGGGTTTAGGGTTTAGGGTTTAGGGTTTAGGGTTTAGGGTTTAGGGTTTAGGGTTTAGGGTTTAGGGTTTAGGGTTTAGGGTTTAGGGTTTAGGGTTTAGGGTTTAGGGTTTAGGGTTTAGGGTTTAGGGTTTAGGGTTTAGGGTTTAGGGTTTAGGGTTTAGGGTTTAGGGTTTAGGGTTTAGGGTTTAGGGTTTAGGGTTTAGGGTTTAGGGTTTAGGGTTTAGGGTTTAGGGTTTAGGGTTTAGGGTTTAGGGTTTAGGGTTTAGGGTTTAGGGTTTAGGGTTTAGGGTTTAGGGTTTAGGGTTTAGGGTTTAGGGTTTAGGGTTTAGGGTTTAGGGTTTAGGGTTTAGGGTTTAGGGTTTAGGGTTTAGGGTTTAGGGTTTAGGGTTTAGGGTTTAGGGTTTAGGGTTTAGGGTTTAGGGTTTAGGGTTTAGGGTTTAGGGTTTAGGGTTTAGGGTTTAGGGTTTAGGGTTTAGGGTTTAGGGTTTAGGGTTTAGGGTTTAGGGTTTAGGGTTTAGGGTTTAGGGTTTAGGGTTTAGGGTTTAGGGTTTAGGGTTTAGGGTTTAGGGTTTAGGGTTTAGGGTTTAGGGTTTAGGGTTTAGGGTTTAGGGTTTAGGGTTTAGGGTTTAGGGTTTAGGGTTTAGGGTTTAGGGTTTAGGGTTTAGGGTTTAGGGTTTAGGGTTTAGGGTTTAGGGTTTAGGGTTTAGGGTTTAGGGTTTAGGGTTTAGGGTTTAGGGTTTAGGGTTTAGGGTTTAGGGTTTAGGGTTTAGGGTTTAGGGTTTAGGGTTTAGGGTTTAGGGTTTAGGGTTTAGGGTTTAGGGTTTAGGGTTTAGGGTTTAGGGTTTAGGGTTTAGGGTTTAGGGTTTAGGGTTTAGGGTTTAGGGTTTAGGGTTTAGGGTTTAGGGTTTAGGGTTTAGGGTTTAGGGTTTAGGGTTTAGGGTTTAGGGTTTAGGGTTTAGGGTTTAGGGTTTAGGGTTTAGGGTTTAGGGTTTAGGGTTTAGGGTTTAGGGTTTAGGGTTTAGGGTTTAGGGTTTAGGGTTTAGGGTTTAGGGTTTAGGGTTTAGGGTTTAGGGTTTAGGGTTTAGGGTTTAGGGTTTAGGGTTTAGGGTTTAGGGTTTAGGGTTTAGGGTTTAGGGTTTAGGGTTTAGGGTTTAGGGTTTAGGGTTTAGGGTTTAGGGTTTAGGGTTTAGGGTTTAGGGTTTAGGGTTTAGGGTTTAGGGTTTAGGGTTTAGGGTTTAGGGTTTAGGGTTTAGGGTTTAGGGTTTAGGGTTTAGGGTTTAGGGTTTAGGGTTTAGGGTTTAGGGTTTAGGGTTTAGGGTTTAGGGTTTAGGGTTTAGGGTTTAGGGTTTAGGGTTTAGGGTTTAGGGTTTAGGGTTTAGGGTTTAGGGTTTAGGGTTTAGGGTTTAGGGTTTAGGGTTTAGGGTTTAGGGTTTAGGGTTTAGGGTTTAGGGTTTAGGGTTTAGGGTTTAGGGTTTAGGGTTTAGGGTTTAGGGTTTAGGGTTTAGGGTTTAGGGTTTAGGGTTTAGGGTTTAGGGTTTAGGGTTTAGGGTTTAGGGTTTAGGGTTTAGGGTTTAGGGTTTAGGGTTTAGGGTTTAGGGTTTAGGGTTTAGGGTTTAGGGTTTAGGGTTTAGGGTTTAGGGTTTAGGGTTTAGGGTTTAGGGTTTAGGGTTTAGGGTTTAGGGTTTAGGGTTTAGGGTTTAGGGTTTAGGGTTTAGGGTTTAGGGTTTAGGGTTTAGGGTTTAGGGTTTAGGGTTTAGGGTTTAGGGTTTAGGGTTTAGGGTTTAGGGTTTAGGGTTTAGGGTTTAGGGTTTAGGGTTTAGGGTTTAGGGTTTAGGGTTTAGGGTTTAGGGTTTAGGGTTTAGGGTTTAGGGTTTAGGGTTTAGGGTTTAGGGTTTAGGGTTTAGGGTTTAGGGTTTAGGGTTTAGGGGTTTAGGGTTTAGGGTTTAGGGTTTAGGGTTTAGGGTTTAGGGTTTAGGGTTTAGGGTTTAGGGTTTAGGGTTTAGGGTTTAGGGTTTAGGGTTTAGGGTTTAGGGTTTAGGGTTTAGGGTTTAGGGTTTAGGGTTTAGGGTTTAGGGTTTAGGGTTTAGGGTTTAGGGTTTAGGGTTTAGGGTTTAGGGTTTAGGGTTTAGGGTTTAGGGTTTAGGGTTTAGGGTTTAGGGTTTAGGGTTTAGGGTTTAGGGTTTAGGGTTTAGGGTTTAGGGTTTAGGGTTTAGGGTTTAGGGTTTAGGGTTTAGGGTTTAGGGTTTAGGGTTTAGGGTTTAGGGTTTAGGGTTTAGGGTTTAGGGTTTAGGGTTTAGGGTTTAGGGTTTAGGGTTTAGGGTTTAGGGTTTAGGGTTTAGGGCAATTAGCTG